>NC_087210.1:32915706-32980706 GCF_015104395.2 Macrobrachium nipponense | reverse complement strand
GTGAGGTTTCCGGTACGAACCTGGATGAACCTATCAGACGTCTGGCACTGGCCAGGGAGTGAGGAGTCACCCAGGAGGCAGGAGCCAAGAGCCAGGAGTGAGGAGTCAACCAGGAGGCAGGAAGGCAAGAGCCAGGAGTGTGGAGTCATACCAGGCAGGGAGCCAGGAGGCAAGAGCCAGGAGGCAAGAGGCAGGAGTCAGGAGTCAAGAGGCAGGAGCCAGGAGCCAAGAGGCAGGAGTCAGGAGGCAGGAGCCAGGAGTCCGGAGTCCGGAGTCAGGAGGCAGGAGTCCGGAGTCAGGAGGCAGGAGTCCGGAGTCAGGAGCCAGGAGTCAGGAGCCAGGAGGCAGGAGTCAGGAGGCAAGAGTCAAGAGCCAGGAGGCAGGAGTCGGAGACTCGTTCCTGGAATTTATGACTCTTCTCCAAATAGGAGCTCCTCTCCTTCAGAGCGTAGGAGGTCTTGGAAGGACTCTTCCTCCAAACGTGAACTTTCTCCTTCGTCTGATCGAGGTTTAGACGAGTTGTCTGATGACGAACCTCCTGCTAATGAGGGACTCTCGAGTTATAAGGTCTTAGCCTCATTATTGCTTCAAGAGTTTGGAGATTCTCTTAGTCCGGCGGCTCCTCCTTCTCCTCGGTCTCTCTTTTCGAGCTCTGCTACGGCAAAATCTTCGGCCCCCTTTTTGAAAATGAAGCCTGCAATATCGATGAAGAAGGCTCTCCATTCTTTAGATTTTCTTGGATGGACAAGAAGAAAGAGTTAGGAAAGACGGTATTCTGCATGCCTCCTTCCAAACTACATGGAAAGAGAGGTATTTGGTATGGGACAGGAGAGACTATGGGTCTTTCTCTGCCTGCCTCTGCGGATGCGGACTTTTCCAGTTTAGTGGAGGCCTCTAGACGTCACTCCTTAGGATCGGTCAGAGCGACGTGGAAGCACTTCAGAGTTGAACCACTTTCTAAAGGGACTTTTTGTCACTTTAGAGGTGTTCAACTTTCTGGATTGGTCACTCGGAGTTCTGGCCAACAAATCTAAAAGATCCGGAGTTTCTTAAAAACCCAGAGATTCTCCATAGCGTCCTGTCTTGCATGGACAAGGCAGTACAGGACGGTTCGGGTGAAGTGGCTTCCCTTTTTGGTGCTGGTCTCCTGAAAAAGAGATCAGTATATGGATCCCTCCTATTATCAAAAGGGGTTTCTCCGAGCCAGAGGACTGCTTTATTGTTCGCCCCTCTATCGGATCATCTGTTTCCTTCTCAGTTAGTGAAGGATATATCTCGCTCGCTAACTGAGAAGGCGACACAAGACCTACTAACACAAACGTCCAAGAAAGGACGCCCTGTAGTGTCGGCGATTAAGAAGGACTCTCGTCATCCTCAGCAGCCCTTTCGTGGATGGAGGTACAGCGGCTCGTCCCCCTGCCAGAAAGAAGAGCTCTGATAAGAGAGGAAGGTCTTCCTTTAGGCCCTTCAAGAAATCCAAATGACTTGTTGCTCCTTCAAGCACCCAGTGGGCGCCAGACTCCTGAACTTTGCAGGAGTATGGGCAAAAAGGGGAGCCGACCCTTGGTCAGTGTCGGTCCTAAAGAAGGGATATGTAATCCCCTTCGAGAACAGCCCTCCCCTAACATCTACGCCTCGGGAACTGTCAGCGAGGTACAGAGACCCGGTAATGAGAAAGACTCTCCTTCAAATGGTGGAACAAATGTGGGGAAAAGGAGGCCATCGAAACTTGTGCAGGATCCACACTCCCCGGGATTTTACAATCGCCTTTTTTCTAGTACCAAAGGCATCGGGGGGGGGGGGGGGTGGAGACCAGTTCTGGACGTAAGCGCTCTGATCGCTTTGTTCAGAAAAAGAAGTTTCGCATGGAAACGTCCGCCTCAGTAATGTCGGCTCTTCATCCAGGAGATTGGATGGTCTCTGGACTTGCAAGACGCATATTTCCACGTTCCCAATTCATTCCATTTATTTGTCAAAGAAATATCTTCGTTTTGTAATAGGAGACAAGATCTTTCAATTCAGGGCTCTGTGCTTCGGTCTGGTCTACAGCTCCGCAAGTATTCACCAAACTGATGGCGAATGTGGCAAGATGGCTTCACCTAGAGGGAATAAACATCTCCCTCTACTTGGACGACTGGCTGATCAGGGCCAAGTCGGAGATTCATGCTTGGAGGACTTATCAGTAACAAGGAACATGATAGAATCGCTGGGATTACTCGTGAAACCTCGAGAAGTCGCAGCCTGATCCCCAGCCAGAGCTTGTCTATCTGGGGATTCAGATGGATTTCTGGGGTTCGTTTTCGAGTATTTCCTTCGCGAGGAAAGAATCACTCGAGGTTTGTCGAAAATCTCGAGCTTCTTAGAGAAAGAGAACAGTTCAGCGAGGGATTATCTGAGCCTCTTAGGGACCCTGTCCTCACTAGCAAAAGTTCTTCTCTCTGGGAGGCTTCACCTTCGCCCTCTTCAGTTTTTCTGAAAGGGTGTGGAGTTGGAAGACGGGACAACTCTCGGGACATCTTCCCGCTTCCACAAGAGGTAAAAGATCATTTGAAGTGGTGGATCCTTCCTCTTCAAAAGAACGAAGGCGTATCGCTTGCCCTGCAGAACCCAGACCAAGTGTTATATGCCGACGCTTCAAAGTCGGGATGGGAGCGACGTTAGGAGCAAGGGAGGTGTCAGGCACCTGGACAAAGGAACAGGTGTCCTGGCACATCAATTGCAAGGAACTAGTGGCCATACACCTAGCCTTAAAGTTCTTCGAAGAGATAGTCAGAGGCGAGGTGATACAGATAAACTCGGACAACACCACGGCTCTGGCTTACATTACGCAAGCAAGGAGGCACGCACTCTTTCTCCCTCTTTCAGTTAACAAGACACCTGTTAACCTGGACAGAAGAAAGAGGCATAACTCTCCTCACAAGATTTGTTCAAGGCATCAAGAATGTGAGAGCGGACAGACTGAGCAGGAGGAATCAGGTCCTTCCCACAGAATGGACTCTACACGAAGAAGTGTGTCGAAGTCTTTGGTCCCCTGTGGGGGAGACCTCACATAGACCTGTTTGCGACGTCCTCTCCAAAAGAATAGAGATCTTTTGCTCTCTAGTGGAAGATCCGAGAGAGCCTTCGCAATAGACGCGTTTCTCCTGGATTGGTCGGGTGTGGACGCATACGCCTTCCCCCGTTCAAGATCCTGGGGGAAGTGCTCAGGAAGTTCGTAGCTTCGAAGAACACGAAGTTGACGCTAATAGCCCCATTTTGGCCAGCCCAGGAATGGTTCACAGAGGTACTGGAGTGGATAGTGGACTTCCCCAGATCTCTTCCAAACAGACCAGATCTACTCAGACAACCCCACTTCGAGAGGTTTCATCACAACCTCCCAGGTCTCGCTCTGACTGCCTTTCGACTATCGAAAGACTTGTCAGAGCGAGGGGCTTTTCTCGCAAGGCTGCGGGCTCTATCGCTAGAGCCCGCAGAGCTTCGACGAGAAGAGTATATCAATCAAAGTGGGAAGTCTTTAGGAGGTGGTGTAAGAGTCAGAAACTGTCCTCTCCAGTACCTCTATAGTGAATATTGCCGATTTCCTCCTCTTTTTGAGAGAGGAATCACACCACCTTTTCGTCTCAACAATAAAAGGATACAGAAGATGCTGTCTTCAGTATTTAAGAATCGAGGGTTAGATATTGCAAGCAACAAAGATCTACACGATCTAATTAGATCCTTTGAAACTTCAAAGGCAGCTACTCTAGAAACACCTAGTTGGAATCTAGACGTGGTACTGAAATTCCTTTCATCGGATAAATTCGAGCCTTTACATCTGGCTTCCTTCCGCGACGTCACTAGGAAAATGCTTATTCCTGGTGTCTCTCGCTACAGCCAAGAGGACGAGCGAATTGCACGCTCTAGATTCCACAGTGGGGTTCAAAGGAGATGCTGCCATCTGTTCTTTCCAGACAATGTTTCGGCAAAGAACGAAAACCCATCAAAACCGTGGCCCAGAAGTTTTGAGGTAAAAGGCCTATCTAACCTCGTAGGCAGAGAGATAGAGAGGTCTCTCTGTCCAGTGAGAGCCTCTTAAAATATTATTTAGAGAGGAAGAGACAGATGGGAGCTTGTCAACAAGGTCTTGGTGTGCGGTGAAGAACCCCAAAAGACTCATGTCCAAGAACGCTTGGCTTTCTTTGTGAGAAGCGTAATTACGGACGCTCACAAGAACTGCTCGGAGGAATCCTTCGGTCTTCTAAAGGTCAAGACCCATGAGGTGAGAGCAGTAGCACGTCCTTGGCGTTCAAAAGAATATGTCTCTAAAAAAATATCATTGAGACTACATATTGGAGTGCAATTCAGTGTTTGCATCTCATTATCTGAAGGATGTGAGAGTGACCTATGAGAAGTGCTTCTCGCTAGGTCCATTTGTATCAGCAGATACAGTGCTGGGTCTTGGAGCAAAGACTGATCCTTAAATATTGTGTTTTATCGTACATAAACCCTCTTGTCAGATATGTGCTTGGTTTTCTATTAGCAAGCTCACTGATGTCGCACGGGAGCATAGTGTCCATTGCTGGTAGGGGATCAAGGGTTATGTATGGCTAGTAGGGGGAGTACAAAATTTTTTTTTTTTTTTTTTTTTTTGTATATTTTGTAAATGAAAGTGTAATATGTTTCGAGTTTTTGGTTGTTTGTAAGGAGTTCGGGGATAACTCCTTGCAATCTTAGAACTAACATGGATGTTAGGATCAGGTGATCGGGATCGGTGTTGTGCTCCTTGAACAAGGTGTATTGTCATGTTAGTGGAATAGCACCCAATGACAAAGGCCTTTAGGCTCTGCCGAGTAAGTGGATAAGACCCCATTGGCAGACCCACAAGAACTCTTAGCCATAGATCAATATCTCGCTGAGGCTCTTGAGGCTAAGCAGACTCCAAGGCAGTAGCCGCGAAGTCTTCAGCCTAATAAGGTAGGAACCAAGGTTTATTAATACCTACAACATATGTTGTTTACCTGTCTATTTCAGTAGTTAGCTGTCTCTTACCCACCACCAATGGGTGCTAATCAGCTAAGTATATATCTGGCAGGGAAGTTGAATGTATAAAAATGATATAGTCATGTTACAATAAAGTTTTATACATACTTACTGACAGATATATACGATTAATGGCCCACCCAGCCCCCCCGCAGGAGGACAGGTGGAAGAGAAGAATTCTGATTAGAAAACGGGAATGGTTCCTAGTCCTGCCACCCAGGGCAGGGCGGTAGATCACCTGACCTACCGGTAGCGTGTAGTGCCGCGAAATTTGAAATTCTGTCGGAGACGACGGAGTCTATAGCTAAGTATATATCTGTCAGGTAAGTATGTATAAAACTTTATTGTAACATGACAATATCATTTTGTTATTATTACTGGAAACAAGCAATGATTTTTTTCATTATTTGTGCTTTTGGACTGTTATATGTAAACTTTGTGCACCGCAAGCTAGTATTTATTCATTCGCTCGGAAACTAGTTCCGCATATGAGGCGTCACTAAAAAACATAGAAAAATACGACATAAAAAGTGTCGAAAATCATCATAACCTCAAAATTTTTGTTGTAATCTAACCAGAAACTTATTTTTATTAATATACTGTGCTAAACTATAAAGGATTTTTATCATAGTATGAGTTTTTTAAAAGCGTCGTTAACTCGGAGCGTCGGAAGCGTCAGCGTCGTAACCTCGGAACAAGCGTCGTAACCCAGGACGGATTTTTCCATTGAATATTTAAGAAAAGCGTCGTAACCTCGGAACGTCGTAAGCCGGAACCGTCGTAACCCAGGGACCGCCTGTATATATATATATATATATATATATATATATAATATATATATATATATATATATATATATATATACATATACACATACATACTACATACATACATACAGGCGGCCCGCGGTTAACGGCACAATCACTCAACGGCGAATCAGTTTTACAGCGGTAGTCAAAAATATTCATTAAAAAAATAAGGCATTTTAAAGGTATCTTTACGGCACAAATTTCAGTTAACAGCGCCGCTAGCGCCGTTGTCTAACGAGTTCATACATTTGTTGAATTGCCGTTCAGACCATAAAGGTTATGCAAATTATAATTAACAAATTTTATGGAGAGTTATTACGTAGGTATTAGGGTAAAACATATGCCTCTGACGCTGTTCTATGCCGAAAATATCGAGTTACATAGTGCAAATTTTAGCTATGGATGTGTCGATTCATAAATGTTCATGCTTTTGTTTAAAAGTGTATGAAAATGTATTACGTGAAAGGCATTTTTATTTCTGTACAGAAATATGATACAAAGGCAGCTTTTGAAACTGCCCTTCACGTTATCAAATACGATATTTTTTCATGTTCTTTCTTGTAAGCCGCCGCGCCTGCCGCTCTTCCGAAAATATCGATTTAAAAAAAAGTGCAAATTAGCGACCGATGTGTCGATTTTATAAATGTTTATGCTTTTGTGTTTAAAATGTATGAAAATGTATTTACGAATAGGGTATTTTTATTTCTGTGCAGAAATATGATAAAAAGGCAGCTTTTGAAACTCCCCTTCAAGTTATCGACTATGTGTTTTTTTTCAAAGTTCGTTCTTGTATGCCGCCGTCTGCCGCTCTTCCGAAAATATCGAGTTAAAAAGAGTGCAAATTTAGCGATCGATGTGTCGATTTTTCAAATGTTTATGCTTTATTGTTTAAAATGTGTATGAAAATATATTACGTGAAGGTATTTTCATTTTTGTACAGAAATAAGATACAAATTAAGGCAGCCTTTGTAACTACGCTCCACGTTGTCAGGGGGGGGATGGTTTTTCATGTTCGTTCTTGTCCGCCAGTTCCGAAAAATGCATTTGTGTTATTTTATTAATATGCATCTTTTCCATAATCCTTTAAAAAGTTATACATTATTTCACTGTATCCCAAGAATATTGTATGTATTCTCATATTATTATTTTAAAATTTTACTACGGCAAACTTAAGCCCGTTATTCGCGGATGCGGCCAATGTTGTGGTTTGAAAAATCAGCTGATGAATACGAGTTTGTTTTGTTACCATAACGCAATTCTGAGCGAATGCTTCTTGCTTCTAGTTAGCATAACGAATATCTATATACTTGACTTATATGAGATAAAGTTATTTTTCCCTATACAGCTTGTTTTTTTTTTTTTTTTTTTTAGTGGAGAATATTTATTGAATATGTCTCGCTGTGAATGTGAACTACTATTTTTTTTCGTTAACAGATTACGTTGGCGGCATGTTTATTGCGTAAAAAATTACGTGATTCCATTCGCAATAATCCTTTATATCATCGTAATACGAACTTTATGTTATTTATCTTATATCGACGTGAAACCAACAGTAAAATGTGTTCTTTCAAGCACAGTAGTTTTGATTAAAATGATTTTATCCCAATTTTATCTACAGTTGTGTGTGATGGCAGACGTTTTTACTGCAGTTTTATCCTTGTTGCCGATGTACGATAATAGTCATTAGCAGCTTGAACAGTTTTCTCAGCTTCAGTTATAACTAGGTTTAAATTTAACGGTATATTCCCGATTGATCTTTAATCTATATTGATCTCTGATCTATAGCAAATAAAGTTATTACATTAAGATATCTCAGTTCTATTCTCTACATAACGCCATTTATAACAATACGGGCAATGTTGCACTGTAGTATGATGATCGAAATACAAGCCAAACAGATGTTATCCAGTTCGGTTGTACTTAGAAAAAAAAAAAAAAAAAGTCGTTTCTCGTTCGGGTTGTTCGTGGCTGTACACGTTCACACAACGAGATAACGTTAAAACCATACTTTCATCATTCTCTTTTGCTGTTTATTGAACTATGTAACTAGAAGATGGATAAAGTTAGGCCATTGTAATTTGATCTCTCATAAAATTGGACTATCGTAAGACTAATGATCGTAACCTGAACACTACAGCTACCTGTACACTGTATAAACTTTATTATATCTTTACATACTCTAGACACCCACATGTACTGTACAGTAAATTCTATAGTACTATACTGCATAAATATATTTTGATTATTTTGCCGTTGTGGGATTACGGCACCTTGACTGGTCTAGAGTTTCGAAAGAAGGTGTGCGGCAGCCGTAGGCTTTAAAATCGCTCTGCGTCGAAAATCGCTTGGCGTCGGTGGCCAGGAACGGAACCCTGCCGCTAACCGAGGGCCCGCCTGTATATATATATAATAATATATATATATTATATATATATAATATATATATATATTATTATATATATATATGCTTAAAAAATCACAGTAGATGCACGTGACTTCATAAATAAGCGGAATACCCACGGGAACTGGATAGTCAGGAATCCAAGCCGCTTTCATCTTTATTCAGGACTCGTCAAGGAGCTACTAAAGTACAATTGGAGAGGAAGGCCTCAGGTACAAAACAAGATCGGAATACCAGATGGTTAATTATCAAAAGGGTAAAATTAAAAGGGATAATCCAGGATTATCGGATATCACACGGTCACAAACTTAAACAGATTCTGACCCTAACCGAAATTACAAAGTATCTTTACAGTCCAAAAACATGTAAAAACTGAATATATTAATTTGTTGCTTATATTTACCTACAACTTTTTTCATTATGAAAGCATCAAGTTTAAATAAACCAAGACTTAAATTTAGAACATTTCTATTATTTGACTTGATCAAACAAGATTCAATGATATTCCTTTTAACTGTGTCATTACATGGGACTAAGGCTCTTGCTTGACTCCAGTTAGAGGAATGGTCTAAATCTCTCTTATGTACTTTACAAATAATGCATTCAATATTTGCCCACTTCTCACAGAATATTGATGTTGCTTAAGATGCTGTGAAAGAGATTTGCCGGTCTGGTCCGTAATAGATTTTATCACACTTTTTGCAAGGAATTTCATATATGCAGCCTGGAAGATCTTTAGGAGAATTTTTGATTACTAAAACTCTTAACATTAATATTACTGAAAACAACATTTATGTTAAAAAGCTTTAAAATTCTAGGAATATCTAAAAACCTTTCATCATAAGGTAATTTAGAATGTTATGCTTACTAATTCAAGTTGTCATTAGTTGAATAAAACTGTTTTTTTAGCTCTTTTCCATGCCAATCTACACAAAAGTCCTTGGGTATTTAAGTTTCAATGCAATATCATAAATAGTTTTAATTTCAGTCGTCAATAAACTGCGGGCTACAGACACGTAAAGCCCTTAGGAACATCCCAGAAAAAACAGAGAATTTAACATTTTTGATGGTGATTGGAGTAGTAATGAACAAAAGAGGCAATATTAGTTGATTTTCGAAAGACTGAAAAGGTGAAATTTCTATCATTTCTATGGACAGTTACATCAAGAAAATTCAAATTACAATTTCTTTCTTCCTCTACAGTAAATTTTATAGAAGGGACTAAATTATTGAGATTATTAAGGAATTCCTGGAGGTTTTCGTGAACTGGCCAAATACAGAAGATATCATCCACATATCTAAACCAAATAACTTTTTGGGGCAAAAATCTTGGTAAGAGTTTTGTCTAAAAAAAATTCCATGTAAATATTGCTAAGGACAGGAGAGAAGGGATTACCCATATATATATATATATATATATATATATATATATATATATATATATATATATATATATATTATATATATATCTATAATATATGGGGATACAATCCACAATGAAGTAAAATCCTCTTGTAGTTTAAAATATATATTTCTTGTACAGGATTAAAGCTTTCGACCATCAACTGTGATCTTTAGTGAACAAGACCACAGTTGATGGTCGAAAGCTTTAATCCTGTACAAGAAATATATATTTTAAACTACAAGAGGATTTGACTTCATTGTGGATTGTATCCCCATTTACTTAGAGGTATGACATAGTACCTGGCATCTGCATATATATATATATATAATATATATATATATATATATATATATATATATATATATATATAATATATATATATCCAGTGTTCCCCCGTATTCGCGTTCTCCGGATTCGCGGACTCACTGATTCACGGATTTCTCTCTGGACCATATCTACCCACTATTTGTGGGGGATTTGCCTATTCATTGGATTTTCTGGCAAAAATCATCACCAATTAGTGTATTTTGATGTTATTTTCATGATTAAATGCATTTTTATGGTACAAAAATGATTTACTAATTTCAAATATTAATACTGATTAATGCTGTATTAGTAAGTTTAATAAGATTAAATGATATCACATAGTAAAAATAATAATTCTCTCTCTCTCTCTCTCTCCTACAGAGATGAATGGTTTTTTGTATGATAAATAATTGATTTCATATTTTCAAATATTAATATTAATGTATACAGCAATAACATCAATTCATTAAAGAAAATACTAAAGTGAATTAGTAAGATTTTAGTTTATAAATTTGAAAAATTATGTAACAATGAAGGAAATTCCAGTCTTCTCTCTCAAACTCCAGGTACTAAAACTGTCAAACATATCAAGCAATGGGACAGAGGGGGAGCAGCAGTTGTGTTGTTGCCACCAAGTGTTCATGAAATCTCTCTCTCTCTCTCTCTCTCTTTCTCTCTCTCTCTCTCTCTCTCTCTCTCTCTCTCTCTCTCTCTCTCTCTCTCTCTCTCTCTCATTTACTGAGAATCGAGAATTTTTATAGTACATGTACTATTTGTTTTTAATACTTTAAAATAATAATAATAATAATAAAACTGTAATTACAAAATTCATATTATGTGACAGTATTTTAAAGAAATACAATAATCTATCCATTTCACTCTTTTAATTAAGGATAATCTCTCTCTCTCTCTCTCTCGTCTCTCTCTCTCTCTCTCTCTCTCTCTCTCTCTCTCTCTCTCTCTCTCTCTCTCTTTCTTTACTGAGATGGAAGAATTTTTTATGGTACTAGTATGTAAAATGTTTATTGATATTTTCTGTTAATAATAATAATAATAATAATAATAATAATAATAATATAATAATAATAATAATAATAATGATAAAACTATAATTACAAAATTCGTATGTGGTATATATTTTAAAGAGATAAAAATTACCTTTCCATTTCACTTGCGTAAGGATAACTCCTCTCTCTTACTGTGATAAGAGAAGTTTTTTATGGTAGATGCATTTGTTTATTAATATTTTCAAATAATGAATAATAATAATATAACTAACTTCAAATGAAAATTTTTTCCCCTTCGTCCTTTTTTCTCTGTATCAATTCCCCTACCTTCTCGTAACTCCAGTGGACGCTCGGAGCTGGGAAACAGTGCCATACAATGATCAACGAATTTAATGGTTTTTTCTGCAATCTCTCTCTCTCTCTCTCTCTCTCTCTCTCTCTCTCTCTCTCTCTCTGTAGTAGCCATCTTGCTTGGTGAGACGTACCCGCGTGAAGTCAGATTAATCAACAGATATCACAAGTTTAACATACGACTAGAATTTGAGAAATATCTAGAAGTGTTCGTGAACTATCGGTGATAAGATTAGTGTGAAAATAGTAGGATAAAGCGTCTTCTAAGTTAGTTTATCAAGTGTAATACTATAAATCAGAACAAGATGGCAGTAAGTTCCAACTGCGGGAAGAGGTGGCGTAATTTGGCGTGTTTAGCAGATTCGCAATACGATGAGGTAGCAGGAAGGGAACTGGCATTTCTCATCTATGAAATCAGCAACAGTCCTAACCTAAAAACAAAAAGATACAAAGCATTCATAGATATATTAGAAGGATATAATCCTTCAAACTGGAACAAATCTAATGAAAACATCTTGAAAATAATTGAAGAAGTTCCAAATAAAATCCAAGTGGTCAAGAGACTCATAAAGAAAATATACATAAACCAACTATTCCGACAAAGAAAATGAATAAGGTGAATCTTGTGAATATCCTAATTGATGCATTAGGAAAAAGAATGCCAAAAGCATGCAAACTGTGTAAGGTTTGGTATAGCATAGTCAATCCACAAAACCTAATCAGAAAATGTGCTGCATGCAACATTCCGACCCATCCACAGTGTGCTGAGGTTAAACAAGATGTGAGAAAAGATACAAGAAAAAATTTTTGATGTTTCATTTTTTTCAGAATGTCACATGTCTATCATGGATACTAGACAATGTTATTAAATCAAGATTGAATGTACAAATAGTTGAGGATGAAGAAGAAGAGAAGAGAAGAAGAAGAAGAAAAAGAAGAAGAGGAAAACGGAAAAGAGAAGTAAACAAAAATGAAATGACATAAGGAAAACAAAGAACAAGATAAAAGTATGGATGCAGAGATACTCATTGATACTACATATGAGGCAATAAAGCAGCATACCTACGAAGAAATAAATTACGATATGACAACAGAAAAGCAAATCCCGAAGAGGCTCTACCAGATTCTACACAATGACGGGAAAGAGGAAAAATAGACAAGAAAGACAAAATCTGCAACCTTTTGAAAAGAGGGAATTGCAGATTTGGAGAAAGATGTTACTACAAAACATCCTAAGATTATGTCAAAACTTATGAAATATATGGTAAATGTGCATACTTAGATGGATATGGGGATTGATTGCAGAGATCTGCATCCAAAAATATGTAAAAACCTAAAAGAAGGAAAAGGATGTAAGTTCGACAAAAAATGCAAATATATGCACCCTGTAGCCATGAATCATAATCAAATAAATAACCAACCAAGTAAGTAAAATCCAAAATAAGAAAGAAACAAATAAAGAGAGAAATCAAGAATATCAGGTAAAAGAGAAAAGCAAACCACCAATGAGATATGCAGAGGTGTCAGCAAAAAATTTCAAAGCATCAGCTCCGAAATTCTACTCAAGAGATAATAACTGTACTTATTATGCAAGAGGATATTGCAGAAACGGAGAAATTGCAGATTCAGACACAAAATGAATAATTATGATGAAGGAAGATCAAATATTATGGAAAAGTTTGGATTTTTAATGTCAGAATTTCTGGAAATGAAAAAAAAGAACAACATACCAGAACAGGAAAAGAGTACATGGGAAAATCCTTATTACTACCAGTATTAAATGAAGGAGAAAACACGCAAACCATCATAGTGATGAATGCGCAGGGTTTAGTTACGAGTAACTCAAAAAGAAAAATAGAGTACTTAGAAGAAACTAACCCAAAATGAAAAGAAAATAGATATAATGAATATAAGTGAAACCTGGTATTCCCAAGAGACTGGGAATGATGATCAAATAAAAGGGGTTTCCCGCTTGAACTTATAATTCAGATAGAAAAAATAGGAATCAGGGGGAACCGCAATATATGGGAAAGACAAACAACAAGGAAAATATATGAGAAATATAGTAACTCAGAATGTGAACTAATAGCGGTAGAATTTGAATCTGAAAAATTGATGACATAGTAATATATAGACCTCCTAATACTAAAGAGTTTGACTTAATAATTGAAAAATTGGATGATATATGTAGAAATCACAAGGACTGGACTATTCTCCTATCTGGTGACTTCAACTTTCCTTTCGTAGAAATGGAAAGAACGAATAGGAGATTGTGGTTGTACTTATACATATAAAAAAGAGAGTAATAGTAGTGCAGAAGATAAGCAAGTTTGAAAAAGCTATTAGATATGCTACTAGAATACAACATTCAACAAATAAATCACCTGCCAACAAGAAAGGAAAATACTTTAGACCTAGTATTTGTGAACGAGATGAATTATGTTAAAGAAATAATAGTTTATAATGCGAGTATTTCAGACCATAATGTCATAGAATTAACAGTTCATTCCAAAGCAAGTGAAAATAGAGAAATAAGCAAGAAATGAAAAAGTGGGAAGGATATGGAAAATACAACTTCTACATAAAAAAAAGTATATAAAAGTGGTCAGAAATTAATGAAGAATTAAACAAAGATTGGGATAACATTTTCGTAATGTGATGACATAAGGGTATAGATAACGGAGATATTATATAAAATATTGGAGAAAATAGTGGAAAAATATATACCGAAGAAGAAAAAGTAAAGAAACATCATTCATGCATACCAAGAGACAGAAGGATCTTGTTCCAGAAAATCAGAAAGTGGAAAAAAGGTCTTGCAAAAGAAAAAAATGCATGGAAAGTTATAGAACTAAAAAGTAAGATAGAAAATGCAGAACAAAAGATTATACAATCAAAAGAAAATGAAAACGGGACTTGGAAGAAAAAACCCTATTAAATATCAAGCCAAAACAAACAAACTATTATACTCATATGCGAAGAAGATGAATAAAGAAGAAATAGAAATAGGCCCTCTGAGAATTGAAGGAGATTAACGAATGAAAAAAAGGAAATTTGCAACATACTGGCAGAACGATATAAGAGAGAATTCACCCCTAGAATAGATAATGAATGAAGATAATGATATAGAAGTAAGGGAAGAAAATAGTGAATATTTAGCTGACATAGAAATTAATGAAGCTGATATTGTGCAGGCAATTAATGAAATTAAAAATGGAGCTGCTGCAGGGCCGATGGAGTCCCTGCTATTTTGTTAAAGAAAGTAGTTCATTCTATCGCAAAGCCACTTGCAATATTATTAAGACAAAGTGTAGATACAGGCAAGATTTATGATGAGCACAAATTAGCATATATCACCCCTACTTTCAAAAGTGGATCAAGACTAGAGGCAAGTAATTATAGGCCTGTGAGTCTAACATCACATATTATGAAAGTGTATGAAAGGGTAATGAAGAAAAATATTATGAAACTTTAATTTAAAAATATAATTTGTTTTAATATAGGAACAACACGGTTTCGTACCCGGAAAAAGTACACAAACCCAACTGTTAGTCCACCGTGAGAACATATTCAAAAATATGAAAAGCGGAAATGAAACAGATGTGGTTTATTTAGACTTTGCAAAAGCTTTTGACAAAGTAGACCATAATATATAGAAACAAAGAAAATTAGAAAACACAATATCGTAGATAAAGTAGGAAGATGGTTAAAAGAATTTTTACACAACAGAAAACAGATAGTTATTGCAAACGATGAGAAATCGGATGAAACCAAGGTAATATCCGGTGTGCCACAAGGTACGGTGCTACCTGCAATATTGTTTGTTATTATGATTGAAGACATAGACAGTAATGTTAAGGTTTCGGTAGTGAGTAGTTTCGCTGATGACACAAGAATAAGTAGAGAAATTACTTGTGATGAAGATAGGAACGCTCTACAAAGAGACCTTAACAAAGTATATGATTGGGCAGAGGTAAATAGGATGGTATTTCTTAACTCTGATAAATTTGAATCAAATAAATTATGGAGACAGAGAAGGAAAGCTATATGCATATAGGGGATCTAATAATGAAGACAATCACAAATAAGGAAGCAGTTAAAGACCTTGGTGTGATGATGAATAGGAACATGTTATGCAATGATCAAATAGCAATTCTGTTGGCAAAATGTAAAGCAAAAATGGGAATGTTGTTACGGCACTTCAAAACAAGAAAAGCTGAACACTGATTATGCTTTATAAAAACATATGTTCGTAGTCCCACTTGAATATTGCAATATGATATGGTACCCACACAATCAAAAGGATATTGCACAAATAGAGAGTGTACAAAGGTCCTTTACAGCTAGAATAGAAGAAGTTAAGGACCTAGACTACTGGGAAAGACTACAATCCTTAAAATTATATAGTCTAAGAAAGGAGAAGAAGGAACGCGTACATGATAATTCAGGCATGGAAACAGATAGAAGGAATAACAGAAAATATCATGGAACTAAAAATATCAGAAAGAGCAAGCAGAGTATTAATAGTGCCCAAACTATACCAGGAAAAATAAGGAAAGCACACAGGACATAATCCACTACGCACCAGCATCGATAAGCAGCGTCTATTCAATGCGTTGCCAGCTCATCTGAGGAATATATCAGGAGTGAGCGTAGATGTGTTTAAGAATAAGCTCGACAAATATCTAAACTGCATCCCAGACCATCCAAGATTGGAAGATGCAAAATATACTGGAAGATGTACTAGCAACTCTCTGGTAGACATTAGAGGCGCCTCACACTGAGGGACCTGGGGCAACCCGAACGAACTGTAAGGTAAGGTAAGGTAAGGTCTCTTTTACTGAGGAGATTCTTTTTATGGTACATGTATGTAATAAGTTTATTATTAATATTTTCCAATATTGATACTATATGTGTAATAATAATACTATAAAAGTAATTACAAAATTCATATGTGAGTATTTTAAATACAATAATCTTTCCATTTTACTCTTTTAAGTACTGTAAGGAAAACTCTTTCTCTCTCTCTCTCTCTGATCTCATCTCGTCTCTCTCTCTCTCTCTTGGCTGCAAGTGTTGGATCTCTCTCTCTCTCTCTCTCTCTCTCTCTCTTGGCTGCAAGTGTTGGAAGTACATATGTATGTACATACGTATATAGCTTTAAGGGTACTAATGTTTAGGATTACTACTTTGAAATTATATTGATACAGTCTCTAAGATTTAATACATTAATATGATAATAATTTAAGGTAAATTTGATGTAGGATGTTACATAAGGTTTACATTTGGTGTTTCTGTTTTATTCCTCTCTCTCTCTCTCTCTCTCTCTCTCTCTCTCTCTCTCTCTCTCCCCTCCTCGTCTCTCTCTCTCTTCTCTCAGCAAAAAAGAATTGATATACAGACAAACATAATTGTTCAGTCCTCTCTTTCTCCCTTCTCTGGAATAGATATATGTAGGGTTTAAGGGAGGGGTAATAAGTGTTGCCAATAGAAGTTCCTTTCAATCTATTGATATCATGAGTTATTCTCTCTCTCTCTCTCTCTCTCTCTCTCTCTCTCTCTCTCTCTGTGTTATTGGCTGTTTATATATTTCTAATGGTAAAATGTTTAAGATGACTTTGGAATGATATTAATTATACCAATTCAATGGTATCTTTGATGTAGGATGATACTTTTAGTATACATTTGGTATTTGAACTTTCAAGATAGGCAGATATGGGCATTTTTAGAGGAGCTCTAACTATTCTGGGTTTGCGCTATTTGCGGGGGTCCCTGGTACACATCTCCCGCGCGAATACGGGGCGAACACTGTATATATTAGTATATATATATATATATATATATATATATATATATATATATATATATATAAATACACACACAGTGGTCCCCCCATACGTATTCGCGGGGGATGCGTACCAGACCCCCGTGAATAGTTAGAATCCACAAATGTTTGGAACCCCTATAAAAATGCTAAAAAAAAAACAGCCTATTTTGTTAGTTAAAACTCAAGAAAAACCAACTAAAAATTTTCATACTTGGTTTCTTTAATAGTTTTATCACAAAAAAGTGCATTTTATGATGAAATTGATAAAAAAAACAGAATTTGTGGATATTTCTCATAGAAAAATACTACAAATGCCAGAATTTTCCACGAATAATGCGGGGAAACGTTCCTGAGAGAAATCCGTGAATGTGTGAGTCCGCGAATTCAGAGAACACAAATACGGGGGGTCCACTGTATATATATACATATATATATATACAGAAGCCGACCTTGAACGTCCAACAAGAATCGGACCATATACTCCCCTCCAGCAGGAGAAGGAATACCCAAGCCAACAGGGACCAGACAGCGCGCCCCAATCCACCGAGAACATCGCGCCCCTTGGAAGGCATGAGAAGACCCAGCGTCAGCGAAAGTCAAGTAACATCCTTACTCAGGGAGCTGAGGACCCCGCCCAACACGAATCAGGCAACGTTAACCACGTAGACCATTTTGGACATACACACACACTCTTCAAATTTAAAATCATAACACATTTATGTATAAACAAAAGAAATTATCATCTTGTACCTTTATGCATGCTATAAAATATATACATATATTTGTACTCCCGTATTTAGATTTCTATATTCATTTTCATTCCTGTAGTAATTTTGTAATTTTTATCTAAAACCAACATGTAACATATTAAATTTTAAAAACATACATTTAAGGAAACTCTAGCACTGGCATTGTATTTTGAAATATTTATTTAACCACTGTTTGTTTAAAACTTTTCACTCTTATAAGTCGCAGTACATATGTCCTTATATTCTTTGTAACTAAAACAACGCCCTTAAGCTGTTAATCCCTAGACTAACCAGTACCCATACCTCGAGGTCATACCTCCCACACGATGAGATAAATAGGCCGAAAGGTCAGATTGTAAGTCAGTAGTCGCTTGATAATGCCATAAGGCGAAACAGCTGTCGTGACAAAATTCAATAAATGGAAGAAGGAAGTCTGCGTATATTTCACCAGAAATTATGACGAACGAGAATCGGAAAAAAACTTCGTCGGTATGAAGATACCTGCAAGAAACTTATTGATGCCACTAAAGCAATTGCTTTTAACGAAAATTGTATTAGAGAAAAAACTATGCCCTAAAAGTATATATATATATATATATATATATAGTATATGAATAACTTGATCATGAGATATATAAAATGTGATGCTATGTATAAATAAAGGTTTTTGCCACGAAGGAAAAATGAAGACAAGATAGCCAAGCACTTTCGGTTTAGTGCGACCCTTTACTCAGGCACAACTGATGGTACAGAGGAAAAACATAGTCAAAGTAGGCTTAATATCCAAACTGACATTACAAGATTAGCAATAAGGTCGATTTCACTCTACAGAAATGAGGAAACGCCTGAGGGCAGGATAAAGGGATTTTGACGAAGGAAAAATCTATTTCAGGGCAAGGGTCCGTGTCGCCCAGTGAAATATATCCCTTCAGTTCATATTTCTAGGTAAATGATACTAACATTACCAGAGAAAAATAAAAGAGGGGGATGTCAGAGTATCCTGACTCGCTCACCCTAAATAAAAAGAGGGTGTCGGTATGGTACTGGGGCGAGTGAGACCACTACCACGGACCTCATTTTTAGGCAGCCACACCTTTGAGGATCACGCACATGTTCAACAAATGATTAATTAAAAAAACAATACATTTTAAAAAAACAAGGAGGCATATGCAACTTAGTACCATGAGATTTACAAAAATGTTCCCCCCCCAAAAAAAAAAATTATTAGTGAAAAGACAAAAAAAAAGAATATAAATAATCGAGCAAGAGAGAGAGAGAGAGAGAGAGAGAGAGAGAGAGAGAGAGAGAGAGAGAGAGAAATAATAACTATATATGTGTGGTACTAATTAATTAGTAGTTCATTTATTTTAGGATCCTTCATAAACATTTTACAAACATAGGGTCCAAATGGTGCATTCCCAGACTAAGATTTAGGTTGTTTTTATTAGTGATTTGTATAATTACTGATTCCAGTAGATTTCTTGAAACCTAATCATTAGATCTAGCAATCACAGAGGTATCGCCCCAATTAATACCATGAGATTTTTCACTCGGATAAACATGCATTTGAAGTCTGGGCTGTTCTAACTGAATACATAAACTGCTTAATACGTACACATAAATTTTTACTTGACTGTCCAGCATAAAAGGATGGGCAATCCTTACAAGGAATTTTGTAATTGATGTTATTTGTTACGGGACTATTCTTAATTAGCATATCTTTAATGGTATTGTTATAAGAGAACAATTCATTAACATTAAACAATTTAAATATTGATTTTATGGTTTCAAATCCACGAAAGTAAGGCAAGCTAAGTATTTTAGTCATTTCTTTTTCATTACTAGCAACACTATAAAACTTTTTGTGAACTTTTTGATAACATAAATCAATTATATGAGGTGAGTAGCAGACGTCATTTCCTATCTTTTTTATGTATTCTATTTCTTGGTCAAGATATTGTGGACTTGTGATACGCAAAGCACTTAGGAACATAGAAGAAAAAATTGAAATTTTAATATTAAGATGCTGGCCAGTATATATATATATATATATATATAATAATGTATATATATTATTATATAATATTATAATTAATATCTATATATATATATATATATATATATATATATATATATATATATATATGAATATCTATATATAGATATATATATATATATGTATTATATTAGATATTGGAGTTTGTTTTGTCATTATTGCAAATTATTTAAACAAAAATTTTCTTTAATGAGATTTGTTTCACATTTAGGTATTGGTGATCCAGAATGGTTTGTATTGCTGGATGCAGCGGGATTAGTTGCAACGTGTCCTCTTGATCTGTCCAGATGGAAGCCTGATTTTGTGAATTTATCTTTCTACAAGATCATGGGGTATCCTACTGGTTTAGGTATGTCCAAGAGTGCTCTACGTATTTTAAAGTTGTCTTATTGTAAATTAACAGGAATAGGTAATACTTCTATAATGCTTTTGGGACTACGTATATGGAATTCATGTCAAATTACCTTGCTTTGAAATTGTCCCATCATAGACACTCCCACTTACCCTCTTTGTGAAAGTACCCTCTACTTAAAGAATGCCCTAGTGATGAAGACCATTTTATGTCATTTTGTTCAAAAATTGTCCCACTCTGTTTTATTTTATTGTAAATAGCTCTCTCATTTTGTGTTTTGTATCAGCTGGGAAGCCTTCGTTTTGTCTGTTGCATATCAGTCCTGACATGATGTTTTTTTTCTCTGCTACCTCTGGTCTTTGACAGAAATGAAAAACATTTAAAGTACTTTTGTTCCCGCAAGGATACAGATCTTCCATAACATGTGGATATACCTTTGGCAATTACTGGTCTGGTTTAAATATGGTAAGAAGGAAGTTACTGGCATATAGATGAGGGATGAGGTACCATCCATTCCATGACTGCCAGCCCCACTTTTCTTTTGCAGGCGTTAAGAAGTCTCCCCTGTTGCTGTGTCATGGAATTTGACTTGATTTTGAAGCTTGAGTTAATACACTTCTTGAGTTTGTTATTCAGTATATCTGGGATCTGGGATAACTTGAATAATAATAATAATAATGATGATTTTATTTTTTATTTTTCTTATCATTAGTAGGAAGCCTGCAGGTTCACTGTATTTTAATTCTTATAAGTGATTCATCTAGATTTGTATTTATATCATAGAGAAACGCTTGTCATTTCATAAGAAAATCTCATACTGTCTTCAGCATGGGCAGATTCTTCATGTGTCCTCCTGACCTTTCTCTGAAAGGTTGTCACATTGTTAAAGAAGTGGTGGCTCTTCATCAAAAGTCAACTCAGGTTTTCCTTTCAGATTTCCTGTGAATGTGCTCCTGTTAAAAAGATGCCGGTGTAGTAACCTTTCCTGGGGATCAAAGCTCTTGGAGGTGTTGGTTATGTAACAAGTTTTCATGACTGACGTTCAGTAAGACATCCAGAGGAAGTTCAAACTGATTCCCTCTGTTTGGCCAATTCGCTGTATATACTAGGTTGCTAAATCTTTTGCTTTGTCATAGGGCATTATGAGATTTTGGGAGAGAATCATGGTGGAAGGGCTTGAGTGGTGCATGCACGCTTCATCTACTCATTCTTTCACCCAGTTCTAACTATTCATAGGAGGTGTTCAGAGGGGAGAAGGGGAGTCAATTCACCCATATTTGACACGTAGATCACTAATTATAGACATACATAATCTCTTCATTCTAGGTTATCAGATTGTTGTGATAAGTGAGGATTCAGTTCTGCAGTTCTAGGTGGTTGGTGGAGGTTTCTCTGATCATCCCTAGGAAAAACTGGCAATTCTGTTTGAAGGATCTTTGGCTCAAGGGTCACACCGACCGCCGAATTTCAAGGAATTATTGAAGTTTATTTATTAACAGTTTTTAAATGCTTTGTCCAAATAAATATATCCTGAAGTGATACAGTAATACCCCGAACTTACGTGATTCTATTTGTACGAATTCACAATAGCGCGACCTTTTCATTGGTGCCTAACTAAATTATCATACGCAAGTTCTTCACAGTAGCGCAAACATTTGCGAATCCTCCAGAAACACTGCAAAACCCTGCAAAAGTGTTTGTTTAATTTATTATGTAAATTAAGTTTTAAAGCTTTTCCGTATAAAATATTTATTAAAAATGTATTATTTTTATTTTTGTACATGCATAAATATGATACAAAGGTAATTATAGCACCTATTGTTAGTGCATGTACGTACTTTTATAAGAGGTGATACCCACTCACAAAGTTATTGCATTTTTCAAAGATGATATCCCTTCAGAATTTGTTTAATTTCTGAAGTATGTACTAGTATACTACAATTAGTATAAGTTTTCATGGTTTCAAGTGCAAAATCATTAAGGAGATTTTGTGTATGCTATTTATATTTTTGAAGATTTGCTCCCATTCACATGTTCCAAAGATGATACCCCTCCAGAGTTTTACCTCACATGACATTTCTCTCTCTCTCTCTCTCTCTCTCTCTCTCTCTCTCTCTCTCTCTCTCTCTCTCTCTCTCTCTCTCGTTCATAGTTAGCTCTCACACTAGTTCATGATTTTAAATTGACTGAATTTTACCTTCGCCCTCCGCAAACATTACTTGTGTACATACATGTCTTCTTTATTTTATTGAATTGTGTGGCATCGTTATGACTGACTTATGAAGTTTACCTAGTGACGCAAAGAAAACTTTTACTCTTTATGAAAAAGAAAATGGCATCCCATGAATTAGGGGTAACGTTAGTATTCTTAGAAAAGTGGATATGTTTAAGTACATAGTAGTTACTGTAACTATTTTTATGCGAACCAATTATTTCTTTTTTAAGTTTAATGTATTAAACTAACTTTTAAATCAAATTACACTAACTTTAATTTCATTTAAAAGTTAGCCTAATACTTAGGGAGCATGATTAGGGTCATATTTAGTGTTCAAACTCTAGAAGTAAGCATTTATTAGTAATTTTAGAAACTGTGCTAAACTTGCGTGAAACTTCCCCTTGTGCAGTGGGGTCTGGAACCTAGCCTGGCTTAAGTTTGGGATATTACTGTAACTCTAAAATTAAAAATTTTTAGATTGGTTTATTGACAATTTTGTTTATTGCTTGTTTGATGCTGTGAACCGCAGATTGTGAAAAGGGATTTTGACAAAGGAAAAATCTATTTCTGGGTGAAGACCTGTGTCGCCCAGTGAAATGTACCTGTAGCACTCATTTCTAGGTATAAATAAATGCTAAATATACCAGAGCAAAAGCCATATGGAATGCCAGAGTTACTACCACTGGATCGATCACCCCCAAAGGGTGTCGGTATAGCATCGGGGGCGAGTGGAAGCCACTTATCACAGAAACTTTGCCCAATAGCTTTCTCCTCTCTCAAAATCCTCCTCCAGAGAGGCGCCGTTACAACGGCCACCTTTTGCTCATCACCACTACCTCTGCCAAGAAACGTCATTCCTGAAATACGTACCCAAGCTTGAACCAGCTAAAGGGTGGGGGGAAAGGAAAAAAGGGATAGGTTCAATGGGCGACACAGGTCTTCACCCAGAAATAGATTTTTCCTTTGTCAAAATCCCTTTTCTGGGATTGACCTGTGTCGCCCAGTGAAATAGTAACAGAGAATTGGCCATACAAGCTTAGTAAATTGAGAGTAAAACAGAAATTTTTCATATGAAAGGAAAAAATAAAAATTTTTCTTACAATCATTGTTTTAATGATCCAAGTTAAAGGATACAAAATATAAGGAGTAAATAACCTATAACAATATATGACCAAGTTCATACCATCACCAGGAAAAACAGCACAGGTAATGAATATAATACCACATGAAATAATGAACTATGTTCAATTACAGGAGTGGGTTGATAAGCAATCTACTCCGTAACAAAAAGGGCAAAAAGGGAGGGAATACAAGTGAGGCAGGTAGGTGAGAGGGAGTACCAAAAGCTAATTAATGGCAAAATCAATGATGATTAATAATATACAACATTACAAAATACATAATTAGGCTGTATCAGGGGAGACGATGTTCCCTGCAGCCACTGCAGAATATTTAAGGGCCTCTAGAGACTTTAGATAGTGGCGTTTAAATACTGTCGGAGATTTCCAACCCATATACTTTTTGAGATCATCAAAGTTCATATGATGAAAATAGTTAACTGAGGTAGCCACTGCTCGGATATCATGAACCTGAGGAACTGAATCCGGATTAGCTTGTTTGATAAAATAAAGAATTTGTTGTCTGATGGCCTTCAAGGAAATGGTTCCATCATTCTCTCCAATAAAAAGAGGACCTGAAGACTTATTAGAAGTTCTGTCGAGATAAGATTTCAATGTAATAACTGGACATAATGATGGTTCCTGTGGAATAGGGACAATCTTCCATGGAGACCATCCATTCTTTGCTAAGAATTTCAGATCCGGAGAAAGCAGAACTTCTCCTGACGGGAGGAAATCAATATGATTCGGTTCTCTAGAGAGAGCCGACAGTTCAGATATTCTGGCACCTGAGGCCAGACTCAGTAAAAATAATGTTTTCCTGAGAAGGGTTGTATATGAGCATGATTCATTATCAGTATCTGAAGCTAACTTGAGTACGTCGTTTAAAAACCAGGAGACCGTATGAGGCCAGTTTACTGGTCTCAGACGAGCACATGCTCTAGGGATAGACGAAAAGTACGAATCTGTTAAATCAATATTAAAGCCAGACTGAAATATTTTCCTTAAGGCGGATTTAGTCGTAGTAATGGTACTTGCAGCTAGGCCTTTTTCGAACAGAGTTAAAAAAAACGAAACTTCCAGATTCGTAGTCATTGTCTGAACATCTGATTCTTTTAGAAAGTATGCTAACTTCCTCACTGCCAAATCATACTGACGGAGTGTCGATTCTCTTTTGTCTGATTCCACAAACAATGTGTTTAGTGAATCAATATTAGCACCTTTCTGTGCTGCAAACTACATGAAGTCCATAAAGTTTGGGCATTCAGAATTCTTGAGGAAGCTGACACAGTCCGAGTTTGTACTATTTGAGTCAGCTTTGGGTTGGGAATCCGTCTGGGACAGAGTTTCAACTCTAGTAGAAGTGGGAACCAATTGCTCTTCGGCCAGTTGGGTGTTACCAGAGCTATCCACCCTTTGAAAGATCTGAGTTTGTATAGAACTTTCATCAAAAGGTTTATTGGCGGAAATAGGTAAATTTTCTGCCAATTGTTCCAGTCTATGGACATCGCATCTGTGGCGTGAGCTAGAGGATCCAAATTGGTAGCCACATAACATGGAAGTTTGTCGTTGGACTCTGTGGCGAACAAGTCTACCTGAAGGCCTGGTATTTGTAGGCAAATCCAATTGAATGACTTTGTGTCTAAGGACCACTCCGATTCCAGCGGAGTTGTCCTTGGCAGTGAATCTGCAATGACATTCCGTACTCCTGCCAGGTGAGTAGTTGACATGTGCCAATGATGTTTCATTGCCAACAAGAAGATTGCTATCATCACGTGATTTATGTGGCTCGACTTGGAACCACCTCTGTTTAGGCAGTGAACTATCACTGCACTGTCCAAGACTAGTCTGATATGAATATTCCTGGCCGGAGCTAGTCGTTTCAGGGTCAGAAAAATGGCCATTGCTTCTAAGATGTTGATATGGAACTGGCGGAACACTGTCGACCATGTTCCTTGAACCTTCTTATACTGAGAATAGCAACCCCCATCCGCTCAGGAGGCGTCCGTGTGGACTATTAGAGAGGGCGGGGAAATTGGAGCGGTACTGACTTGGAAAGACTCTTGACCGTTGTCCATGGGCAAAGTCTTTTCCTTAGTATCAGCGGAATCAAGGAGATTTTCTCTGAGTCTGCTGTTGGCTCTTCTCCGCCATACCCGATTGATGTCCTTCAGTCTGGCTTTCAACAAAAGATCTGTTATTGAAGCAAACTGAAGAGAACCTAAGACTCTTTCTTAGGTACGACGAGAAGCCCGTCTGTTCTTGAGAAATTGTCTCGTAGCTTTCGCTATCTCTTTGCACTTGGTTGATGGAAGAGATAGTTTGTGTGCAGTTAGGTCCCATTGAATTCCTAACCATTGAAAGCAAGACGCCAGAATGAGACGGGACTTTTCCTTGTTTATCTGGAATCCTAGATACTCAAGAAATTTTATTACTTTGGCTGTTGCACTGCGACATTCTTTGTCGTTGGGTACCCAAATGAGCCAGTCGTCTAGGTAAGCTACTAGTGTAACCCCCTGAGCTCTTTGTTCCTGAACTACTGTCTCTCCTAGTTTGTTCAATATTCTGGGCGCTGTATTGAGCCCGAATGGCATGACTCTGAACAAGTAAGTTTGTTTTCCTAGTTTGAAGCCTAGGTAGGGAGAAAAGTTTCTTGCTATCGGGATGTGATAATAAGCGTCTGTAAGATCGATAGAGGTGGTGACGACCCCACGGGGAAGTAAGGTCTGCACCTACGAGACGGTTAGCATGCGGAACTTGTCGCATTGAATGTATGAGTTGAGACGGGACAAGTCCAGAATCACTCTTCGTTTGTCTGTGTCCTTCTTTGGCACGGTGAACAAACGTCCCTGAAATTTCAGGTGTCTGACTTTCTTTATTGCCTTCTTTTGGAGAAGGTCTTTGGCATAGTCTAGCAGGTCTGTCGTTGGAATTTGGTGAAATCTGACTGGTGGAGGAGGCCCTTTTATCCATCTCCACCCCAGACCTTTTGATACGATACTGTGGGCCCACGGACTGAAGGTCCAATGGTCCCGGAAGAGGTACAATCTCCCGCCTACCTGGAGAGGCTCATAGATTGGATGAGGTCTTACTTCCTCTGCCTTCTCTGGAACCTCTGCCTCTGGAGGGAGCTCTGGAACCAGCTCTGTACCGGTAGGCACCTCTTGCTCTGCTTCCTCTTGCATGTTGGTTATAGCCTCGAAACACCCCTTGTGCTTCAAACGAAGCGTTGAAGGCTGGGGACGTCACAAAAGCAGCCGAACTCGAGGACTGTTGAGTTGGTTGACTCTGCAGCAACACCAATTGTTGTTGTGGTCGTGCTTTAGAGGTTGAAGGATGACCAATCTGGGAGACGGGAACTGCCTGAATCACCGTCAGTGTCTGAGGAGCCTGGAAGGACTGATACTTCCTGGCCCTCTTCCTACCTTTGGGCTGCGGTCTGGAGGTCTCATAGAACTTCCTTTTGGAAGGAAGACCCCAGCGGACACGAAGGTTCTGATTAGCTCTAGCAGCCTCACCATTAGCAGTTGTGATGCCAGATAATCTTTAATAATTCAATCAATCAATCCTTCAGGCCAGCCCTATGAGAGCTATTAATCAGTTTAGTGGTCTGGTTAAACTATGTTAATCTTTAATAAACATGCTCTCTTCCTAGACCTACTGACTCTTCAGCTAACTTCCTAAAATCCATGAAAAGATAGAGCGTTACCTGCACTGGACTTGCAAATCTAATTGGTACATTTAAAGTACTACTACATACCGCCAAAAGTTTGCAGTGTTTGGGTAATTTGAAGGCCACACATTGTGAGCTATATATAAGAGATTTGTTTATATATATGAAAATAAAGGGATTTTGACAAAGGAAAAATCTATTTCTGAGCAAGGGCCCGTGTCGCCCAGTGAAATATCCTTTTAGTTCATATTTCTAAGGTAAATATTGAGATGTCAGAGCATTCTGACTCGCTCACCCTAAATAAAAAGAGGGTGTCGATATGGCTTCTGGGGCGAGTGAAACCACTACCACGGGCCTCTTGTCATTTAGATCTCTCCTTCACAAAATCCCCCTGCTAGAGAGAGCTGATACACAGCCCGCGCCAGTAACTACTACTACCAGCGCTCCCACGCCAACACCAGCGCCTCTAGCGGCTATCCTTGAATGTTAGAGAACCAAGCTTGGGCTAAAGGGTGGGATCAATAAAAAAAAAAGGGGGGGGATTTCACTGGGCGATACGGGCCCTTAGCTCAGAAATAGATTTTTCCTTTGTCAAAATCCCTTTTCTGGGCTCAGCCTATGTCGCTTTGTGAAATAGTACCAGAGAATTGGCCACAAGCTTGGTAAAGATTAAATAGAATAAGGAAATAATAAAAAACAAATTATAAAAATTGAATATAATCTTGTATAAAATTACAAAGTTAGTGAATCTACACTTAAATTAACTTAAAGTAGTTGTATTAGCCTTATGATTAAGAAAGATCATAAAAACAACAATTATGCTAACTTATAATAACTTAATGTATACAATGTTAAATATATACAAATGTGAGAATTCCTAGCAAAAAAATAAGGAAAACATCACGATATAACCTTGGCAACTAAGGCTCAAAAGATTGGGGGTGAACCTGGTGGCAGGGTCGCAGGAAGGTTTTTAGTGAGGTAGGTAGAAAGGAGATCTGGATCTATGGCTAGCTACTTAGATAGTGTCAGGGGAAACTGTGTTTCCCGCTGCTACTGCTGGAAATTTTAAAGATTCTAAGGATTTCAGGTAGTGGCGTCTGAATACTGTCGACGACTTCCAGCCTGTATATTTCTTAAGATCATCAAAATTCATATGCTGGAAATAGTTAATTGAGGTGGCTACTGCTCTAATGTCGTGGACTTAGGGGAACGAATCTGGGTTGGCTTGTTTAATAAAGTACAAGATTTGTTGTCTAATTCCTTTTAAGGAAATAGTGCTACCTTTTTCTCTCATAAATAAGGGACCTGATGATCTAGTAGATGTCCTTGAGAGGTAGGCTCGTAATGTGGTTACTGGACACAGAGAAGGGTCTTGAGGAAGGGAGAGTATCTTCCAAGGGGCCCATCTCATCAAGGGATCTTCATTTTTGGCCAAGAATTTCCTATCTGGGGAGAGGAGAACTTCTCCTGATGGGAGAAATTCTATATGGCCTGGATCTCTAGAGAGAGCCGACAGTTCAGATACTCTGGCTCCTGAAGCCAGACTTAAAAGGAAGAGTGTTTTCCTTAGTAGAGATATGTAATTACATGAATTGTTATCAGTATCTGAGGCCAGTCTGAGAACATCATTTAAGAACCATGAAACTGAGCTACGTCTCTCTGATGGTCTGAGCCTAGCACAAGCTTTGGGAATAGACGAGAAATAAGAATTTGTTAAGTCTATTTTAAAGCCAAATTGAAAAATTTTCTTTAGAGCTGACTTATTAGTAGTAATAGTACTGGCTGCTAAACCTTTTTCAAATAAGGATCTGAAGAATGAGATAGCCAGGTTAGTAGTCATGGTTCTAGATTCTGTTTCCTTCAGGAAATTTGCTAGCTTTTTAACAGCTGTGTCATACTGACGTAAAGTTGATTCTCTTTTATCCGATTCTAAGAAAAGGATATTTTGAGGATCAATATTTGCATCTGTTTTAGCCGCGAACTTCATGAAGTCCATAAAGTTAGGGTTTTGAGAATTCCTGAGGAAGCGAACACAGTCCTCATTTGTACTGGTTGAGATAGCTTGGGATTGGGAATCCGTTGAGGTTGGAGACCCAATTCCAGAAGTAGTGGGAACCAGTTGCTCTTGGGCCAATGTGGGGCTACTAGAGCTCAGGACTTTCAACAGAAGATTCACTGGAGGAAAGATGTATACTTTCTTCCACTGATTCCAATCTATGGCCATGGCGTCCGTGGCATAAGCCAGAGGGTCCAGGTTGGGAGCCACATAGCATGGGAGCTTGTGGTTCGATTGCAATGCGAAAAGATCCACCTGGAGGCCTGGGACCCTTTGGCATATCCACTGGAATGAGCGCCTGTCCAGAGAACATTCCGATTCTAGAGGAACTGAACGAGACAGAGCGTCTGCTATCACGTTCCTTACTCCCGCCAGATGGGGGGAGGATAGATGCCATTTGTGCTTGGCTGCTAGTGAAAATATGGCTATCATGACATGGTTCACATGACTTGATTTGGATCCTCCCCTGTTGATGCAGTGTACTACTACTGCACTGTCCAGTACCAGCTTTATATGAGAGTTCTTGGCTGGTAGAAGCCTCTTCAATGTGAGGAACACTGCCATGGCTTCTAATACATTCATGTGAAGCTGGCGGAACTGAGGGGACCAAGTCCCTTGTACTTTCTTGAATTGGGAGTACCTTCCCCACCCGATTAGGGAAGCGTCCGTGTGGATAACCAACGCCGGGGGGGGGGGGGGGGCGGATTGAAAAGGAACCGACTTGGACAGATTCTTGACCTCCGCCCAGGGGCGGAGTAATTTGCGGAGAATCGGCTGAATGGCTGACAACTTGTCTTGAGACTTGTTGTTTGCTCTCGAGTGCCAGACACGATTTATGTCTTTCAGCTTTGCCTTCAGTAGAACATCTGTCACTGAGGCGAACTGTAGAGAACCTAGGATTCTTTCCTGGTTTCTCCTTGATGTTTGTTTGCATTTGAGGAATTGCCTCGTAGCTTTGGCTATTTCTTTCCTTTTGTCCGACAGAATTGACAGAGTATGGGAGCTTAAGTCCCATTGAATGCCGAGCCATTGAAAGCGGGTGTCCGGCGTTAGCCTGGACTTGGACTTGTTTATTTGGAACCCCAGATGTTCCAGAAATTGTATTACCTTGACTGTAGCATTTTGGCATGCTTCAACAGTTGTTGCCCAAACAAGCCAGTCGTCCAGATAGGTTACTACCATTATCCCTTGAGATCTTAGTTGTTGAACTACTGACTCCGCCACATTTGTGAATACTCTGGGGGCCACGTTCAACCCGAAGGGCATCACTTTGAATGAGAATGCCTGGTTCCCCAGCCTGAAGCCTAGGTACGGGCGGAAGTGTCTTGCTACTGGGATATGATAGTATGCGTCTGTAAGATCGATAGAGGTGGTGACGGCCCCACGGGGAAGTAAGGTCCACACCTGCGAGATAGTCAGCATTTTGAACTTGTCGCAACGAATGAATAAGTTTAGACGGGGCAAGTCTAAGATTATTCTTCGTTTGGTTGAGCCTTTCTTTGGCACGCTGAACAAGCGACCGTGAAACTTTAAATGCTTGACTTTTGATACTACCCCTTTCTGGAGTAGTTCTTCAGCATACTCCATCAGTTCCGTTGTTGGTTGTTGATAGAAGGTCTTGGATGGAGGGGGACCTTTGATCCAGCTCCATCCTAGTCCTTTGGACACAATACTTTGTGCCCAGTTGCTGAACCCCCATCTGTGGCGATAGAGGAACAGTCTCCCTCCTACCTGAGGGTTCTCACTGACTTGGGGCAGTTCGTGACCCACGTCCGCCTCGGAAGTGCTTGCCTCTGATGAGCGTTCTTCCGCCAACTCTTTGGCGAAATGAACCCCTAGCCCTGCTACCCCTTCCAAACTTGTTAAAGGTTTGGAATGCTTGTCCTTCGAAGACCGGATTGAAGGCCGGTGAGACAGCAAACGAGGTAGACGGTTGGCTCTGAGGCGTCAGCAGGAGGATAGGTTGAGCCTGGTTCTTCGAGGTGGAAGGTTGTACCACCTGGGAGACCGGTACTGCCTGAACCATCTGTTGTTGTTGGGAAGCTTGATAGGGAGTAAACTCCTCAGCTTCTTCAACTTATTAACAGAAGTAGAAGAAGTTTCAGGCTTCCTCTTAGCTGATAGGCCCCAACAGACCTTAAGGCTTTGGTTCAGTCTTGTAGCTTCGTGATGAACCTCATTAACCAGAGCTTCTGGAAAGAGGTCAGCACCCCCTAGATTCTGCTAACAGAAAGGATGTCCGCTAGAGGCGCTGGTGTTGGCGTGGGAGCGCTGGTAGTAGTAGTTACTGGCGCGGGCTGTGTATCAGCTCTCTCTAGCAGGGGGATTTTGTGAAGGAGATATCTAAATGACAAGAGGCCCATGGTAGTGGTTTCACTCGCCCCAGAAACCATACCGACACCCTCTTTTTATTTAGGGTGAGCGAGTCAGAATGCTCTGACATCCCATTTTGGTTTTTTCTCTGGTAATGTTAGCAATATTTACCTTAGAAATATGAACTAAAATGATATTTCACTGGGCGACACGGGCTGAGCCCAGAAATGAATTTTTGAAAAAAGGTAGTTGATTATGGAATGAAAATTTTAGAATTTTTATTTTATCAGTTAAGAGTGATGGCTAATGAAAAGTGATGGTTTTGTATGTTTTTATAATGCTCAAGATTACAGAAGCAAACAAGAAATGTATTGTTAGAAATAGATATCTTAATGTGTTTACTGAAAAAAGACCAACCTGATGAATTAAATAATCTTGTCCTTAAGGTTGCTTACTAGTAAGTTCCCGGTGCTGGGATTTGTTACGGAAAACTTACTATGGAGGTGGCACAGTTCAGATGGTTGACTCAAGGAAAATGACTCTCGTACCACGACCTGTTCTCCATGATAGGTAAGAAGAATATTACTTTTAGGTGAGATGCTGTTTTTGTGGATGAGTGACTTGGTGATGTCGAAGTGGTTGCATACTAACCTCACTTAATTTAGCATGTAGTATCAGTGCTGTAGAATTTTTGATAACTGGGATTCATGACAAGTTTGTGGTAATGATTATGGCAGCAATCCATGATAATGACTGGTGAAATATTTAGAAAATATAGTTTGTCTTGGTTATTTCTTACTCAGTAAATTTTGTTTTATACTTTAATTTTTAAAACTTTCCATAAATGTTGGAAAGGTCTTTTAAATTACTATTTAAGTGTCCTTGGCAATCCCAAATATTTAGTTATTCAATGCTTTAACAATTGGTGTTTTTCATTTTTTATTTGATGCATGTTTTAGCTTCAAATAAATTCAGCATAACTGGCTGTTTTTTATGTGTGCTGTCATCATTTTTGTGAGGTACACTATATGTTGAAAATTGTAAATTGCTCCTGTGTTAATGTTCATGTGATGATGTGCAGTAAAGGACTTTTTCTTAAAATTGGTAAATTTCATAAAGCTAGCTCTTCTTGATTGAAAAATATTATACTTTTGGATAATTTTTAGGCATTGGCTTTAGGATTCAGAACATTTTGAGGAAGTATACATACTAGCAAAGATCATAATTGTGCTCATATTTTGCAGTTCATAGTTATGGTAGCTTTCAAGGTAACTTCCCTGAATAAAGGTATCCTGAGGTAAGTTTTTAAAGGAGGGGCAGAAGAAAACAGACTCTTCAGTGATGGAACCAGATAGTATTTGATAATAAGGGCTTATGGGGAGAGGTTCATTGGCATTTTGCTTAGAAATAGAAAATTTGTACTTGTTAGCTTGTTCCAGTTTCATATTGTCGCAAAACCCCTTACTCAAATGATATAAGTCGGTTGCACTTTTTGCATTCTTATAGTGGAACTGAAATAGGTTCCAATATTACTCTTAAACCACCAAAGAATTCATAAAGTTTGGCAGTGTCTTTGAATTTAAACATTTTTGGCACTTAATGACACATCCACTAAGTAATCCGTTAGGTTAAGGTGCCATTGTATTTGTAATTACTACGCACTGCCCCACTTTTTATCAAAAGTCAAAGCATCTCCAGACTTTGCAGATGTACATATACCGTTAAGCACTACAGTGGTCCCCCCAGTATTCGTGGAGGACGCGTACCAGACCCCCCCCCGTGAATAGTTAGAACCCGCGAATGTTTGGAACCCCTATAAAAATGCTAAAAACAGCCTATTTTGTTAGTTAAAACTCAAGAAAAACCCACTGAAAATTTTCATACTTAGTTTTTTTAATAGTTTTATCACATAAAGTGCATTTTATGATGAAATTGATAAAAAATACCAGGAATTTGTGGATATTTCTCAGAAAAATACTGCGAATGTGTGAATTTTCCGTGAATAATGCGGGGAAGCGTTCCTGAGAGAAATCTGCGAATGTGAGAGTCCGCGAATCCAGAGAACGCGAATACGGGCGTCCACTGTACTCCTATAAACTGTACTCATTGGCAGCTATAAGGGTGGATGTATTTTAGTTTGTGATACACCCTTGAAATGATTATTTCTATATATTTTCATCATTCTTACCAGGCTTTATGACTTATCTTTGGTAATTTCACACATAAACCATGTATATTTGTTAAGATGCTTTTCTTGTGTTCCAAGCATGTCACAATTGCTAATTGAGATGCAAGTGTTTTTTTTATTTTTATATATGTGACTTACCCAGTAATTATATAGCTAAGAGTTCCTACTCGACAGCAGCATAAGTTCAAATTTCACGGATAGCACTTCGATGGCTCAGTGTAGGTCTACAGTGCTGTCCCCCTATGGCAGCACTAGGAACGACTTAGCTAATCACGCCATTCTCTTTTCTGCCGCGCTCGATGAAACATCAAGTGCTTACAGCAACTTGTTCTTATTTTCTGGTTATATCACCAGATTTCGGTAGTGTTACAGCCACCAGAATGCATTCATAGCCTTCAAGCAGGATGAGTCATGTCTTTTGTTTATTTTGTTCAGATTAACATCTAGCCGGATACTTGCAGTCTCCAGGAATAATAATGGCCTTATAGATAGTTCTTGAATGGATCGCTACTCAAGTAGTTCAGATACTTTTGCATATCTTTTTACTTACCGGACTTAACATAAGTCATCAGTTAAGTATTGCCTTCAGTAACTAATCTTAATGTTACGTCTTAGCAAGACACCGCGCCAGTAACAGTTACCTGAGAACAATGCTTTTACCCTCGTATTGTTCACCGGACATAGACTAGTATCTTCATACCAGCATTAGGCTACATGTAAGTCGCCCGTTAATGATTACCTTTAAAGTAATTCTTGAACATTGCTGGAATGTTGCCTCATTCCATTTGGTGTATTGATTTTGGGATTTTGTTTACCAATCATAGACTAGTCGCAAACCACTGGGAAAAATAATTACCTTAAAGGTAATTTGTGAATGTCAGAACCCCTTTTTAAGGCCAAGTGTTGTCAATTAGGCCAACATTTTTTATTTTGTTTACCGTGCCGATACTCATCACTTTCCTTTGCAGAAACAAAGGTGGAATTGAGAATGTATTAAGGAGAGAATGGTGTGGTTTGGCTGTGGGAGGTCATAGGCGGATTGTCCCGTCAATCGAGTATTAATTAACTACCAGGTTTTGCTTCGGCAGTACTTTGGTAAGTTACAGAGAGAGCTGGGATGGCTTCGGTGTACAGAGGTATTTTCCTGGTGTCATACAGTTGTGAACGTTCACGTTCGGTAACCTAACCTCCAACTCGCGTGTTGGAATGAGCTCAGGCCACTCAAGTCAATTACCAGAGTACAGCCGAGGCCACTGAGAGTGCGTAATCGGTTATTGAATTCGATTACTTTGAATTCTTGATATAATTCTGAGAGTAAATGTATATACAGTGGTCCCCCCGTATTCGTGGGGGATGCGTACCAGACCCCCCTGCGAATAGTTAGAATCTGCGAATGTTTGGAACCCCCCTCTAAAAATGCTCATAAACTATCCTGGACATGCAAACACCAAAGTATCCCTTAAAGACCATCCTTCATCAAATATACATAAAATATCCTATTATGGTTCATATTAATCTTTGAAATATTATTAATACTATTTTAAAGTAAATCTTACATTTTATGTTTATACATAAATACATACTATGTACGTACTGAATGACTTAGTTATGTATGTGAAAATAATTCAGTCCCCCCATAAATATTCGGTCATGCACGTTTTCTTTCATACTGTTACTATTTGAGACATCCATTTTCTTTTTACAAGGGAACAATGGAATGTGAAATCACAAATACCAAATGTCTACTTAAAGTATTATCCTACATCAAATATATCATTGAATTGGTATTATTAATATCATTTTAAAGTAATCTTAAACATTTTACCATTAGAAATATATAAACAGCCAATAGCAGAGAGAGAGAGAGAGAGAGAATGTTATTATTACCGTTTAATCTCATTAAACGTAATATTATTTGTAAACTAGTACTGTATATTATTATTTTACCATAAAATGTAGTAATGTCCTTAAAGATATACTTATACCTACACTTCCAGCCCAAACAGAGGGCAAGAGTTACCACTAGCGCATGGTAGTATCTCGTGTGGAGGGAGAGAGAGAGAGAGAGAGAGAGAGAGAGAGAGAGAGAGAGAGAGAGAGAGAGAGGGTTGTCCTTATTTAAAAGAGTGAAATGGATAGATTATTGTACTTCTTTAAAATACTATCACATGTGAATTTTGAGATTAGTTATATTATTATTATTATTATTATTATTATTATTATTATTATTATTATTATTATTATTATTATTATTATGCGAAAATATTAATAAACATTCCCACATGTACCATAGAAATTATCTCATATATGTCAGCAAAAGAGAAAGAGAGAGAGAATCTCAATGATCCGTAGATGGCAACACTGGATTTGACAGTTGGAACCCAGCCAACCAAGCTGGCTACGTAACAGTAACAAGACACGGGGTTACATAATTCTTTTTATTTATAAACTAAAATCTTGCTAATTCACTTTAGTATTTTCTTTAATGAATTTATTATTGCTGTTTACATAATATTGATATTTGAAAATTTAGTAAATCATCATCCAAAAAAACATACATCGCTTTAAGAGAGAGAGAGACAGAGAGAGAGATTATCGTAGTATTTGTAAATACTTTCACATATGATTTTTGTAATTACAGTTATTTATTATTATTATTATTATTATTATTATTTGAAAATATTAATAAACATATTACGCATATATGTACCATAAAAATCTCTCATCTCAGTAAGAGAGAGAGAGAGAGAGAGAGAGAGGAGAGAGAGAGACGAGAGAGAGAGAGAGAGAGAGAGAGAGAGAGAGAGGGGTGGAAATTTCATGCCCACTTGATGGCAGCAACAAATCAGCTCCTTCCCCCTCCGGTCACTTAACTTGATACGTATATCTGAGTTTTTTTTAGAAAGAATCTGACTGGGATTTCCTTCATTCCTCCATAATTTTTTATATTTATAAGCTAAAATCTTACTAATTCACTATGGTATTTTCTTTAATGAATTTATAGTATTGCTGTATAAATTAATATTAACCCTCTTACGCCGAAGCCCTAAAAATCAAAACCTCTCCTGTATGCCGGCGCCGGTTTGGAGTGAGCGCGGAAGCGGAAAAAATAATTTTTTCAAAAAATCACAGCGCGCTTAGTTTTGAAGATTAAGAATTCATTTTTTGGCTCATTTTTTTGTCATTGCCTGAAGTTTAGTATGCAACCATCAGAAATGAAAAAAATATCATTATTATATATAAATAATGCAATATATGATAGCGCAAAAAAAAAAATTCATAGATAATTGTATTCAAATCACGCTGTGAAAAAAACGGTCAAATCTAACGAGTTACTTTCTGGGCTCAGCTCGTGTCGCTGCGCGAAATATCCTTTAATCTATTATTTCTAGGGTAAATGTACTAACACATACCAGAGAATAAATAAAATAAAGAAAAAGGTCAGTACAACTGACTCGCTCACCCTCCAAGAGGGTGTCGGTATGAACACTAGGCGAGTGAGACCACTACCACGAGCCAAAAAACCAATAGAAATCTCCCACAACAAAAAACCCTCCATGAGGAGAGCGACCCACAGAGTGAGCGCTCGTACTACTACTACTCCATCCCATGCTGCCGACTGCTGCGCCTCTGGTGGCCATCCTTTTCAGTTAGCACCTCACGAGCAGACGTGATATTTTTCTCTCTGTGTTTTTTTGTGCCCTTTCGTTGGATTTATCTATGATGGAGCGTGCAGCTATTGCAGCAGCTAAGTTAAGTACTCAGTATTTATGGTTAGTTAGTTTTTTCCGGCCCTCGGTCAGTATTTGCCGTTTTTTAGGTATAAATACGAACTCGGGGTCGGAAGCATGGCAGCATGGTTCTGCCGCGTGGTGGGTTCGTTCTCGGTCTCCCATACCTAGAACATCCCATTCTCTATGTACGCTCTATATTTATTATCCGTTTTACTTAGGGTACTGTCTACTCAGGTTTGTCATGCATGCATGTCTTTTACCTTATGTAGGCTTCTTCTTTCCAGACCCTAGTCCCGGCTCTTAGTATCGGCCTCTGACTAGCTTTGAGTGGTAGACTTTCCTTCGGGTTAGTCGTACACTCCTGGATTTTTTCTCCTACTTTTTATTGTTTTCTTTTTCTTTTATTTTATTTTATTACCATGTATTTTGTTATGGTTAGGTTAGTTAGGCGTCTGGCTTAGCCTAGGTCCTGGCTCCTTGAGCCTATGCTACCGCTCTTCAGTTCGGTTGCTTCCCTATAGCATCTCTCTGATCAGTCGGTTTTGGCCCAGTGGGTCTCTATGCTACCGCTTTTCAGTTCAGTTGCTTCCCGATAGCATCTCTCTGATCAGTTGGTTGGTCCTAGGTTTAGTTGTCTTATTTTAGCCTTACCGTCTCGTGGTCACTACGCGATCACGAGACAGCCAGACGCCTGCCCAGTCCCCTTCCCCCCTCCTCCCGCTCTTCCATAGAGTCGGGGGAGGGTGGGGCGGTCTGCCCACGCTCGCTCCACATACCCGAGCATGCTTCCCTCTCTCTCCCAGGCGGAGGGGCCAGGGAGACGGGACAGACCCAGACTGGACGCGACCTCTCCGGCTTCTCGGTCCGGCCCGGTGGTGATGTGATGGGGGGTACTGGCCTTTCCCCCCATCCGTTGCTTCCTTGTCGCTCCGGTTCGCTCGAGCCTGTATTTCTCCTCGCTCTTCCCGACCTTGCTAGGTCTCCTTTCCTGATCGGAGTCCTGGCATCCAGCGGAAGTTGTTAGTCCACCCAGTAGGGTGGACCGGAACATACAGTGGGTCCCTGCTAACCTTACCGTATTGCTGAGTTACTACACTCCGCTACGCACTGGACTTGCTCCGGTTCGTTTGAGTTTTAGGTTTAAGCGTTATTAGATTAACTATAAGTTTATCTTAAGTACCTTAAACCTTTTCCCCCCCTCCCTTACATGTTTTTTTTACCGGATATCTCCGGGATTATAGCCTATTCAGGCGGGGCAGGGGGGGGTTATGCCCAAATTTTTTCCCGAGCTCCGGCATGCAACGGAGTTCTTCTGTCCTTTAGCCTGTAAGTGTTATTCTTTAAGATACTCATGTGTCTTCCCACTTACAGGCCACCAACTGTGAGCATCCGGGATGCGCCGCCACACTTCAGGACCCATGTGGACACGAAGTTTGCCGGTCCCATGCTCCATGCGCGACTCTGCACGGGGACATCCAGGTCTGGTACCATGAGACGTGTACCATATGTTTACGATCTGGTGAGCCAGCTTTTAGAAGGGGTGAGTATTCCATCTCCGGTAGCTGCTCCGCTTCTGTTTTAGTGCTTAAGTTTTCATCATCCACTTTAACTTAAGGCATCTAAGTTTAAGTTATATTTAATTTTAGTTTTAAGTGATTCTTAATCTAACCTACGCCCTCTCTTTCCAGGCGCCGGCAGTGAAGGATACCGCACTGGCAACCCTGCGGGCCTGGGTCGGCGGTTTTGGGAAGAACGCCGCCAAGGGTATGCCCATACATCTTGGAGAAGCGGTTGGCGCTGTTAATCTTCCCGGAGGCAAGGCGACAGGATACGTCGACCCAGTAGAGGCGGCCCCTACTATCGCCTTCATCCAACAACAGCTGGCTGCCTCATTAACTGATCAAGACCAGGATATCTCCACGGACGTCGCGACTTTAGATATTAATGTAGAACCTATGGTAGGTGTAGACGACCTGTTGGTCGAGGTAAGTAGGGTGGACACCCAAGGGTCACCCTTGGGTGTGACTGTTTCTTCTACTCCTGCAACCTCTCCATCCTTCCAAGGATTTACAGGTGATGAATTATATACTCCTCCTGACGCTTCGGTTAGACCTAAGGTCAAGGGTCAAGCAGTGAAATCCTTGTCTAAGACGTCGTCGTCGTCTAAGAAGTCGACTTCGGCGTCATCCTCCTCACGTAAGTCTCCGGCTGCGAATCCCGGAGCAGACAGGTCTAAAACTTCTAGCTCCGGCTCTAAGTCCTCGAGGAGTAAATCCTCCAGAGAGAGATCTCGCACCCCGGCAGAGTCACCAGTTCCGCTACCCTTGGTTCCGATTCAGAGCCACCCATCCACCTCCGCAGCAGCTCCGGCCTTGGACTCCAATGCTGGCCTGTTGCAACAGGTGGGCGACCTGGTTGGGTCCCTAAAGAGTAGCATGGAGCAAAATGATCTCTCGTCTGTCGGATAGGATTACTTCCCAAGACTCCGTTATAGCCGGACTGAGAGAAGCCCCCCTAGCCTCTCCTCCACTTTCCAATACGAGTGGAACTCAGCTTCCTCCGTATGACTCGCTACCTCCGTTCTCGATGAACAATCCATGGAGAGTAGCGTCATACGCCCCCTTCCAAGACGGTCTCATTTCCATACCGGAATTCGGAACTCGAAGGATAGAGGACTTCGAGTTCTTCCCGGAAGACCTCCAGCCTCCGTTCATAGGCTACGCAAGGCTTACAGCTTCAGCCATGGTTCGGGATGATAGGGTACCTAAGGAGACAGTCCTCTATTCACGAGACCAGGCTCAGAGAGAATGGCTCAGATGTTTAGAGGACATGGATTGTTCCAATACCAGGATACAACCTTTCAAGAGTCCCTTTACCATTTTCACAATGGATGAGAGTACCCCGCTCCCGTTCCTGACAAAGATCGCGAGGTCTACCATCCAGCGGCCCAGAAGGGGGAACCCATGCCTCAATTGAAGGAAGCAGATCCCACATCTCCGTTGCTCCCTTCAGCCGGAGAATTGTGGGAGGACTTGCCAAACACCTTCTCAGACTGGCAACTCAAACCGGACTGTGCTATGGAGCAGTTTGGTGAAAAGCTACCCAGGCTCCCAGATAGCCTTATTCAGACTGAATTTGACGCAAAATCGCGACTAGCCAGATCAATTAATTCTATGGCTATGTCCGAGGTAGCAACCATAGCTTATGGATCAGAGCCGCTTTTTAAGCTCATGACAAAGCACTGACTCAAACGGTACAGTCGGATATGTTTGAGTTTGCCACTGCTAGAATGAATTGTAGGAAGCATGTCCTACAAGAGGCAACCATTCGACATGAGCCGAATAGGTTGCTCTCGTCTAACATCTGGGGAGCAGATCTCTTCCCAGAAGCTATGGTGAAGGAAGTCCAGTCAGAGGCTACGAGGCTGAACCTGAGCCTTAAGAACCGTTGGGGCCTTACAGCTAAGAGGAGACAGGACCTAACTCCTAAAGGTAAGGGACAGAAGAAACCTAGGCGTTTCCACCCTTACCAGAAAAAGCAGCCACGCTTTCCTCAGCAAGTTCCAGCGGTGCCCTTAGTGCAAACAGCCCAACCTTCCACCTCTAAGGCTCAATCACAGCCAATTTATGTGATATCCCCTCAGCCTCAGCCCTCCACCTCTTACGCCATCTCTCCAGCTTACAATCAAGCCTTCGAGAGTCAAGCTTCTCAGAAGTATGACCGCTCGGGTAAGGGAGCAAGAGGTAAGCGTTCCTTTCGTGGAGAGGATCGGGAGGCCCCTTTAACAGGGGAAAGCACTTCAGAGGAGGCCGAGGCGGTTACCAGAACCAATGAAGAACTTCAGGTAGGAGGGAGGCTGTTTCACTTTCGCCATCGGTGGAACTTCAGCGAATGGGCTCAGAGCATAGTGTCAAAAGGCCTGGGTTGGAGCTGGTTGACGAACCCACTCCATCCAGACCTTTCCGTCAACTCCTTCCAAAGAATTGACAGGGTACGCAGAGGACCTCCTTCAGAAAGGAGCTATAGCGAGAGTCAAGAGATTAAAATTTCAAGGTCGCTTGTTCAGCGTACCAAAGAAAGGCTCACAAAAAAGAAGGGTAATCTTAGACTTGTCCCGCTTAAACTTAGCCATCCGCTGCGACAAGTTCAAGATGCTCACGATCTCACAGGTGCGGACCTTACTTCCCCGTGGGGCAGTCACCACCTCTATCGATCTTACAGACGCCTACTATCATATCCCTATTGCAAGACACTTCCGTCCGTATCTGGGTTTCAGGATAGGAGACCAGGCATTCTCCTTCAAGGTAGTTCCCTTCGGACTCAACGTGGCACCCAGGGTGTTCACGAAACTAGCGGAAGCAGTAGTGCAACAACTCAGATCACAAGGGATTATGGTAGTAGCGTATCTCGACGATTGGTTGATCTGGGCTTCAACAGCCGAGGAATGCAACAGAGCCACACTGAAAGTGATTCAGTTCCTGGAATATCTAGGCTTCAAGATAAACAGGACCAAGTCAAGACTCACTCCAGAGTCAGTCTTTCAGTGGCTGGGCATTCAATGGAATCTATCCTCCCATACTCTGTCGATTCCATTATCAACCAAAAGGAAAGAAATAGCGAAGTCAGTCAAACAATTTCTAAGTCACAAACTGGCATCAAGGAGAGCTCAGGAGAGGATCCTGGGTTCTCTCCAGTTTGCTTCAGTGACGAACGTCTTAATGAAAGCCAAACTGAAGGACCTAACCAGAATCTGGCGCTCACGAGCAAATGTCAGGTCAGGGACAAAACTATCCTCAGTCCCTCTGATTCTAAAGAATCGTCTTCGGCCGTGGGCGAAAGTCAAGAATTTGTCAGTGTCAGTACCACTTCAGTTCCCTCCACCAGGGATTACCATCCACACAGACGCGTCCTTAAGCGGCTGGGGAGGGTATTCCCAGGTCCAAAAGGTTCAAGGGACTTGGTCACCTCAGTTCAGTCAGTTCCATATAAACGTACTGGAGGCAATGGCAGTGTTCTTGACTCTAAAAAGATTACGCCCACCAAAGTACTCCCACATAAAGCTAGTTCTGGACAGCGCAGTGGTAGTACATTGTATAACAGAGGAGGCTCCAAGTCACGTCATCTAAATCATGTGATGGTAGCCATCTTCTCCCTGGCAGACAAGTTCAGTTGGCATCTCTCCTCCACTCACATAGCGGGAGTGAGAAACGTCATAGCAGACGCGTTATCCCGATCAGTACCCTAGAGTCGGAATGGTCACTGGACAACAGTTCGTTCCAATGGATCTTTCAAAGAGTCCCAGGGCTACAGGTGGATCTCTTCGCATCTCAAGCGAATCACAAACTCCCCTGTTATGTAGCCCCCAACCTGGACCCTCTGGCCTACGCCACGGACCGCCCTGGCTCTAGACTGGAACAACTGGAAGAAGATTTATGTCTTTCCCCAGTGAATCTTCTTATGAAAGTTTTAAACAAACTCAGGACGTTCAAGGGTCAAGTGGGCTCTAGTAGCCCCAGACTGGCCGAAGAGCAATTGGTATCCCCTAATTCTGGAGCTGGGCCTTCGTCCTCTTCGGATACCCAATCCCAGGCTCTCCCAGTCAGTACAAACGAAGACTGTGTTCGCTTCCTCAGGGATTCTCAAAACCCTAACTTTATGGATTTCATGAAGTTTGCGGCAAAAAGGGATGCGAATATTGACCCTCAGAATATTCTCTTCTTGGAATCCGATAAAAGGGATTCAACTTTGAGACAGTATGATGCTGCTGTCAAAAAGTTAGCAATCTTCTTGAGAGAATCTGATATCAGAATCATGACAGTTAATTCAGCTATATCCTTCTTCAGATCCTTATTTGAAAAAGGTTTAGCAGCCTAGCACGATTACGACAAACAAGTCAGCCTTGAAAAAGATATTTCAATTTGGGTTCAACATAGACTTGACGGATTCCTACTTCTCGTCATTCCTAAGGCATGTGCTAGACTAGACCCTTCTGTAAGGACCTACGTCAGTTTCATGGTTCTTAAACGATGTTCTAAAACTGGCTTCAGAAACCGATAATGACACATGCTCGTTTATAATGCTCTTGAGGAAAACCCTGTTTTTATTAAGCTTAGCTTCAGGAGCAAGAATTTCAGAACTGTCGGCTTTATCCAGAGATCCGGATCATATTCAATTCCTTCCCACAGGGGAAGTACTACTTTCTCCGGAACGTAGCTTTTTAGCAAAGAATGAAGATCCTTTGATGAGGTGGGAACCTTGGAAGGTACTACCCCTTCCACAAGATGTATCTCTTTGCCCAGTTACAACCTTACGAGCCTTTCTGTCTAGGACCTCCTCATCTTCATCGGGTCCCCTCTTTAAGAGGGAAAAAGGTGGTACTTTATCCATTAAAGGCATCAGGCAGCAAATCCTGTACTTTATTAAGCAAGCCAATCCTGACTCTTTCCCGAAAGCACATGATGTTAGGGCAGTAGCCACCTCAATTAATTATTTCCAACACATGAACTTCGATGAGTTGAAAAAGTATACCGGATGGAAATCGCCGACAGTGTTCAAACGCCATTACCTTAAGTCCTTGGAAGCTCTGAAATTTTCAGCAGTAGCAGCGGGAAACATAGTTTCCCCTGACTCTAGTTAATTTGTAGTAGAAGATTCAGTCCTCCTTTCTACCTGCTTCACCCAACAGTTCGTCTATTCCTACCGTGTTCATTTACATTCACCTGGTGTCTTAGCTGCTCTTATGATGATATAGTGGGTGCCCCTTAGTTCTTTGCCAGGGACACTCACAGGTGATTATGGATTTTGATCTCATGATGTTACCCCTTATTTTTATGCTAGGGGATACATCTCATTTATAATGGTTACGGGTTTTGTATATTAAGTCATATGCATTCCTTATATATTAACATTTGATTGCTTTAATTGCTATTATATTTTTGATACATGCCTTTACACAGATACTATTTTGTTACATGTAAGCCAATTTACCTCTGTACATATGTAAATTACCTTATGATAAGAAACATGTTTAGAATTAAGGGTAATTTAAGCATATTCTATTTTGTTATCACTGTGTATTTGTATCTTTTTAGCAATTATATTCCTTTTTATATTTACATTATTTTTTATTTGAGACCTATTCTGACTTATTTTATTACTTTTGTTTACAATCTTGTGCTATTTCTCTGGTACGATTTCGCGCAGCGACACGAGCTGAGCCCAGAAAAGGGATTTTGACGTAAGGAAAAATCTATTTCTGGGCGATTGGCTCGTGTCGCCAGCGAAATCCCACCCTACCCATCCCTTCGCCCAAGATTGTCTGCTAACTTCAGGATGGCCACCAGAGGCGCAGCAGTCGGCAGCATGGGATGGAGTAGTAGTAGTACGAGCTGCTCACTCTGTGGGTCGGCTCTCCTCATGGAGGGTTTTTGTTGTGGGAGATTTCTATTGGTTTTTGGCTCGTGGTAGTGGTCTCACTCGCCTAGTGTTCATACCGACACCCTCTTGGAGGGTGAGCGAGTCAGTTGTACTGACCTTTTTCTTTATTTTATTTATTCTCTTGGTCTGTGTTAGTACATTTACCTAGAAATAATAGATTAAAGGATATTTCGCTGGCGACACGAGCCAATCGCCCAGAAATAGATTTTTCCTTACGTCAAAATCCCTTTTTTTTTCGTTGTATTGTAAACTAAATTGCAATTATTTTGATATATAATACATAGTAAAACAATAAAAGCAACACTGGAAAAATATTATCACAAAATGATGTACGAATTCGTAATGCGCGGACGTAAAAAAATGTTATTTTCAAAAATTCACCGTAATTCTAAATATTGTTCTAGAGACTTCCAATTTGTTTCAAAATTAAAACAAATGATTGAATATTACGATAATGTAAGAGTTTTAGATTAGAATTGCAGATTTCGACCATTTCGGACGAGTTAAATTTGACCGAATGTCGAATTTTTATATATATATTTATTTATATGCACATATTTCGGAGATGGAAAAAGCTACAACCTTCAATTATTTTTTATTGTATTTTTCATGAATTTGCGCACATTTTGATATATGAAACTCTATAAAACGGCTAATATGAAAAGGAGCAAATATTAGGATAATGCGATTTATGTATTTCGGAGACTTGCGGCCGCGAATCGGCGGGCGCGGACCGTGAAGTAAAATATATTTTTCAAAAATTCACCATAAATCACAATATTGTTCTAGAGACTTCAAATTATTTTCAAAATGAAGAAAAATGACGGAATATTACTAGGCCGTAAGAGTTTTAGCTTACAGTTGCGTTTTTCAACTATTTCGGTAGAGTCAAATTTGACCTAACGTGGTTTTTTTTCTATTTATCGTGATTTATATGCAAATATTTCGAAAAAAATAGAAAAGCTACAACCTTCAATCATTTTTAGTTGTATTCTACATGAAATTGCGCACATTTTCATATATAAAACTTTATGTATCAGCTAATTTTAAATGGTGCAAACATTTCGACAATCGCACAAAAAAAATTGATTTTTTCGGAAGTTACCGCGCGGACATAAGGTAAATGTTTTTTTTTTTTTCATAAATTCACCATAAATCGAAATATTGTGCTAGAGACTTACAAGTCGTTGCAAAATGAAGGTAAATGATTGAATATTACTAGAATATAAGAGTTTTAGCTTACAATTGCGTTTTTCGACCATTTCGGTAGAGTCAAAGTTGACCGAAAGTTGAAATTTTTGCACTTAACGTTATTTGTATATGAAAAATATTTGTCAAAACTGATAAAAGCTACAACCATGGGTTTTTTTTGTTGTATTGTGCATGAAATTGCGCACATTTCCATATATAAAACTTTATGTAACGGCAAATTTAAAAGGGTGCAAACATTAGGACAATTGCACGAAAAAATTTATCGGAAGAGTTATCGCACGAACGTGAGAAAAAAGTTTTTTCATAAATTCACCATAAATCGAAATATTGTGCTAGAGACGTCCAATTAGTTGCAAAATTAAGGCAAATGACTGAATATTACTATAATATAAGAGTTTTAGCTTACAATTGCGTGTCTTGACCATTTCAGTAGAGTCAAAGTTGACCGAAGGTTGAAATTTTTGCACTTATCGTTATTTATATGAAAATATTTCAAAACTGATAAAAGCTACAATCATGAGTATTTTTTTGTTGTATTTTACATGAAATTGCGCACATTTTCATATATAATACTTCATGTAAAGGATAATTTAAAATGGTGCAAAAATTATGTCAAAGTGACGAAATAATTTTTGAGATGTGTCACTGATACTTTTTAGTGCGATAAGAAAGAAATTCGCGCTTGCGCGCTGCATAGCGATTGTAAACAAAAACAAACCGCCTTGATCCGTGAACTCCCAGCATCCCCCAAGGCGCGTGATTCAAAAAGTTTTTGGCTGGTAGGCCTATAAGTATTTTTCCGCGAATTTTTAAAAAAACTTTTTTGAGCCGACGTATGATACTTCCAATCGGCATACGGGAGACACTTTGACTCGACGTTTAATACGTCCAATCGGCGTAAGAGAGTTAATATTTGAAAATAGTAAATCATTTATTTATCATACAAAAAAACACATCTTTGTAGTGGAGAGAGAGAGAATTATTATTTTTATTATGTGATATTTAAACTTATTAAACTTACTAATACAGTATTAATCAAAATTAATATTTGAAAATTAGTAAATCATTTTTGTATCATAAAAATGTATTTAGTCATGAAAATAAACATCAAAATACACTAATTAGTGATTATTTTCGTCGGAAAATTCCGCGAATGGGCAAGTCCGTCCGTGAATAATTTCTAGATAGGTTCCAAAGAAAAATCCGCGAATGTGTGAGTCCGCGAATCCGGAGAACACGAATACGGGGGGAACACTGTACAGGTAGTCGTCGACTTATGACGGCATTAGTTTCTGACAGAGCTGTCGTAAGTTGATCTCGTCGTAAGTCGATGAACCACATAACCTATGTACATGTATTCTGTACCTACAAACCACATAGCCTATGTACATGTATTCTGTACCTACAAACCACATAGCCTATGTACATGTATTCTGTACCTATTGTATATTATCCATCATATATTATATCCTAAGTATGTACTGTATACTGTCTTTCTTTTAGCGTATTGAATAAATTGAATCATGTTTGAGCTGTCTTTTTATCCTTTTTACCATATTCACACATGCATGGACATGTACGTATTTTTTTGTTTGCATTATCATAGACAACTTTCTAGCCTACATATACATTTTATATTATCCCAAAAATGTGCATGTATAGCACCTATTATTATGTTTAGCATATGAAATCTTATCATGCTTGAACTCCTTGATTAATACTTACTTTTATTACTGTATTTAACATTTTTATTGTAGGTATTCAAACCATCTGTCTGGTCTGTTTACATTTTCTTATCCGCCATTTGCATTGACAATCGGCTGCACGTATTATTTACTTTTATTTATAGGTTTGAATTAAATACATAATTTGTGTTTACATTTGATTTATTTGCAAAACATAGAAATACAAAATGAATTACAAAAATACAAATCTTTTACCATTTTCGAACAAAATTTTACATCTGAAAACATAAAACAAAACATCGTCTGCTGTTTTCTCTAGCGACCATTTGTGCTGTTGCCAACACGTCTATGTACTACATATACACAAAGTTTCATTTTACAGTAAATTATTTTTTCTTTATAAATTTTAGGCAAACTATAGTAATGCATACATAGAATTGATTTACAGTACAGCAAAAACATGAACATAAAAAAAAAAAAAAAATTACGAAACATTTGAAATTTGAAAAAAAAAAAAACAAAAAAAAAAAATTATTGTCTGCTGGTGGAGGGCTGGGGATCGTTGGGGTCATCCGTGGTAGTACTGGTAGTGGGAACAAGGGTAGACGATGTTGTTTCCATAAACATGCTTAGTTTTGTTTGAATGGTCCATTTTTTTTCTTCATAAATTTCCCGGTATGGGCGAAAAGCATCAAGAACCATGCGTACAATTCTTGAAAATCTTTCAAGATTTGGATCCATTCCTTCAAAATGAGCTAGAAGTTTATTTAACTGTGATAAACCTTCTGCTAAGCCTTTGGTCGTGAACATTCTTTGTGGCTTGTCCTCCTCATCAGCCTTTTCTGCTGCTGCTTCTCTCCTTTCTTCTTCTGCCACTTTTTCCTCTTCTAAAGCAATCAGATCTTCAGTTGTTAGCTCTTCTGACTCTTTGTCAAGCAATTCCTTGATTTCTTCCATTTCACATTCTAACAATAGATCTTTGGGGAATTTCACAATTTTTTCACGAATCATTTCTAGTTCATTCTCATTATCAAACCCATCAAAAATATTCACATAGCGTTTAGCGCAATTCTTCCAAACACCGTTCATACATTTCTTTGTCACAGCTTCCCATGTCACAGAAATGTTTTTGATGCTTTTAAGAATAATTGTTATTTTTCCAAAAATCACAAAGATAAGTGAGGATCATCATCTGTAGCAGATACAGTTTGGGAAAAGGTGGTTTTTAGATAATTTGCCTTAAAGGTAGCTATAGCTCCTTGGTCCATAGGTTGGATGAGGGGAGTTGTATTGGTCGGTAAAAATACCACTTTAACGTTGGGATGGAGATTGGCCAGATGAGGTGGATGCCCGGGTGCGTTATCCAAAAGTAATAACGCCTTGAATGGAATAGTGTTTTTGAAACAATATTCACGAACCTGGGGAATAAAGCAGTTTAAGAAGCAGTCTTCGAAAAGTGCTTGAGTCATCCATGCCTTTTTGTTGGACCGATAGTAGACTGGTAGCGCTTGCCTATTCACATTTTTAAAAGCTCGCGGGTTTTCGGAATGATATATAAAAAATGGCTTCAGCTTAAACCCGGCGATGTTACCGCCAAGCAACAAAGTCAGCCTATCTTTATTAGATGCTTAAATCCAGGCATTCGTTTCCAAAATAATCCACTCTCATCAACATTAAAAATTTGCTGCACTTGCTGCTTCCCCAGTGATTCGGACATTATGCAATTGAAATCTGTTCTTAAACCGTTTGAACCAACCTGTACTTGCTGAAAATTCTTGATTATAATCTACTCCAGCACGCTCCTTCAACGTCTTAAAAATACTTAAAGCTTTCGTTTGCAGTATGTAAAGGCTTAATGGGACACGTTTTTGGAGTTGGCTTTCAATCCACACATTTAATAGTTTTTCCATTTCGTGTATGGGTCCACTTCGTTGTTTCATTATCACAGTTGATCTCATAGGTGCTGAACCCTTCACTGGATCATGAATACGTTCCTCATCCTTCAAAATTGTCGACACAGTAGAATGCGGTAGGTGAAGATCACGTGCTATTACACTCACTTTCTTCCCCCCTTCAGACTGCTTTATCACTTTCATTTTCATGTCTAGATTAATAGCTTTTCTTGCTTTCTTAGCAGGCTTGGAGATTGAGCAAGATTTTCGTTTTGAAGACATCTTTGATTGGGGTTTGGAGCAAACAATGTACAGTATGACTGCAACAACACAAACACACTGAACACTGCTGAAAGCTGAGAATCTCTCGGAGATGAGCGCGCTGCCGGTAGCGGGAAAAACTATTGTACGCACGCTCAACTTATTTTAGCCAAATATAAAATTAAATATTATATATTATTATATTGTCGTAAAGTCGGACTGTCGTAAGTTGCATACATCGTAAGTCGACGACCACCTGTTCTTTTACATTAATTTTTAATAAATATCTGAATATATGAAATTCTGTTTCATATATTTGTAAATACTTATTTATTTGTTCTTCCTTGATCACTAATTAGAGAGGAATTTATTTTGTTACATCATATAAATGTACACACACATTTACTCAATTTGAAAGAAATAAGAATGCCTGCATTTCCTTAGATGCCAGAAATTCATATAAAGTAGTTAATAATCGATTACTGATTGCTTATTTTCTTACAGTAATAAGTAACCGAGATCACCAGAGATGCCGGCATACCACCTCTAGTCTGTCCAAGCGTCATTTTGCTTTATTTAATACAAAGACTGAGTATAGGAAACGCTAATGTTATTCATACATTTTTAGCATTCCTTCTTGCCTAGTTACCAGAATTTCATTTACAGTAATCGATTACGGATCGATTATTTGCATAAAGTAATAAGTAACTGAGATTTCCAGAGACTATGGCATCTTGCCTTTAGGCTGTCTAGGAGCAAGAGCCCAAGCTGACATAAGTTTTCGGGCGTCAGTGACTTCCGAGCGCCCAGCGTTTCGGGCGCCAGTGACTGCTGAGGGCCCAGTGTTTGGGTTGATAATGGCTGCCCAATGTTTTGGGCACCTATGCATGCGGCCTGCCTAACACCTAGTGTTCGCCTCTCGCCTTCCGACTCTCGCCTTGCGCCTCCCAAAGCTGATGCCATTTCTCTCCTACTAACCCTTTTATATCAGTCATATGCTCCCGCTCCTGGCTCTATCGCTTCCTTCCCATGCCTTTGCCAGCATTTTATTTTGATTATCATTAATTGATTCTCCTAGACAAAGTTCACTGTCCCACTCCTCCGCACCGGGGAGAAGACATACCGGAGGTCCAAGGGAGGTCAGGGGTTAGCATACAAGTAGTCGCTCCCTTAGTCGAACCTGTTGTCGGTCCCAGGTATCGACAGACAGCTGCTGGAAAGGCATCTTTTTGGATGTGTCAGAGGAGGTGACTATCTGGCCCCTTGGATCTCCTAAACTTAGAGTCAAGTCACTGTCCTCCTCCTCCTCACAGCCTAGGAGAGGACATACTAGTAGTCGAAGGGAGTCCGAGGGGGTTGCTCCCAGTAGTCGCCCCCTCGGTCAAACCTGTAGCTTTTCCCAGTTATCGGCAGACAGCCATTGAAAAGGCTTCTTGAGTGCTTATGTTTCGACACAACGCTGCTGGAAAGGTGTATCAGTGACAGTCTACAGTTGTAGTCCTATTCAAGTGGTTTGTCACCTAATAGATCAAGTTGATGACGTGATTCTTTGGTCTCTTGACTTCTGAAGAGGTATTCTTCGGTCAATGAAGCCTCACACCCTTGCAGTCCTTCAACTCGCGATTGGAGACCCGACTCTCAGTTGGTTTTTGACTCGAGACTCGGCTGATCTGACTCTCAGTTGATGTTGACTCTCGACTCAACCGATCCAACTATGTCGATTTTCGTCTGAGGGAGTCCAGTGTAGTTTTTATTTCTCCCTCGGTCGAATTGGTCATCAGTATTTATCAAATTAAAGAAAGGTTACTTATTTTACTTAATTAGTACTAATCTTGGACACCCGGTGCTAGCACTTAGATGTTGGGAGCATAGTAAGCGACCTTTTGCTTCTGATAGCTAGTCCTCCTAGACGTTCGCAGCCAGTTGGTCGACTCACACGCCTTCACTTGTGCTTACAGGTACAGATACCAACTTGTAGTTTGTAGAAGAGGAAGTGAATTTGATCTCTGCTCCTGCATTGGTATATGTGAGCCTTCTCAACTCTTTTATCCTAGACACTCATCAGAATACAGTGTTCCCCCATATTCGCAGGGGATGTGTGCCATGCACCCCCGCGAATAGCTCAAACCTGCAAATAGTTAGAAGGCCCTTCTAAAAATGCCTTTATCTGCTTATCTTGAAAGTTCAAATACCAAATGTATAATAAAGTATCATCCTATATCAAATATACCATTGAATTGATATTATTAATATCATTTCAAAGTCATCTTAAACATTTTACCATTAGAAATATATAAACAACCAATAACAGAGAGAGAGAGAGAGATAGAGGAGGGGAAGGAGAGGGGGGGTAGAGAGAGGGAGAGAGAGAGAGGAGGCGAGAGAGAGAGTGAAGAGAGAGAGAGAGAGAGAGAGAGAGAGAGAGAGAATAACTCCTTACGATAAATACATATATCTTTTCCAGAGAAGAGAGAAAGAGGGGTGGTGTTAGGCTGAAGATAAAGAACCTTGATAAAAGAATACTCCGCTAGGATATCTTCCTCGAGGCCAGGAGGGTGAGCAGGGCCATTGTCCAACAACAGCAGACATTTCAGAGGGAGGCACTTCTCTTCCAAGAATTTCTTCACTGTCGGGCTGAAACACAGATTTACCCACTCGGTGAACAAAAGTCTCATTACCCAGGCTTTCGCATTAGCCCTCCACATCACTGGAAGCTTCCCCTTTAGCACTTTGTGGGCCTTGAAGGCTCGAGGAGTCTCCGAATGATAAACAAGTAGGGGCTTCACCTTGCAATCCCCACTGGTGTTCGAACAAAGTGCAAGCGTAAGCCTGTCTTTCATAGGCTTATGCCCGGGTAGCTTCTTCTCTTCCTGCGTGATGTACGTCCGACAAGGCATTTTTTTCCAAAAAAGGCCAGTCTCATCACAGTTGAAGACTTGCTGAGAACTGTAGCCTTTCTTGATCGTCATCTCGTTGAACGTCTTAACCCTTAAACGCCGAGCCAGTATTTCCGAAAGTGTCTCCCGTATGCCGGCGGCGTCCGGGAGTGAGCGCTGAAGCGGAAAAAAAGTTTTTTTTTTTTAAATCACAGCATGCTAGTTTTCAAGATTACGAGTTCATTTTTGGCTCCTTTTTTTTGTCATTGCCTGAAGTTTAGTATGAAACCATCAGAAATGAAAAAAATATCATTATCATATATAAATATTGGGATATATGACCGCAAAAAAAAATTTCATATATAATTGTATACAAATCACGCTGTGAGCAAAACGGTTAAAGCTAATGAGTTAATTATTTTTTCGTTGTATTGTACACTAAATTGTGATGATTTTGGTATATAACAAATTGTAAAACGATCAAAGCAACACAGAGAAAATACTATCACAATATGATGCATGAATTCGTAACGTGCGGACGTAAAAAAGGGATTTTGACGAAGGAAAAATCTATTTCTGGGTGATTGGCTCGTGTCGCCCTATGAAAGGATCCTTAATATCATACTTTCTAGGTAAAATTAATCTAAAATTACCAGAGAAAAAACAAAATTAAGAAAATGTCAGTAAAAACTGACTCGCTCACTCTTAAAAAGAAGTGTCGGTATGATGATAGGGCGAGTGGGACTACCACGAGACATTCACCATTTAGAACTTCCAATCAGAATCCCCACAAGAGAGAGCTGATACCAACGGGCGATGCAGCCGCTACTACTACTACTAGAGGACGCCACGGACAGCAGCGCCCCTAGCGGACATCCTTAATCTAAAAACATCTTGTCCTGCATGGGGGGGGGTAAACAATACAGGGTGGGTTTCATAGGGCGACACGAGCCAATCACCCAGAAATAGATTTTTCCTTCGTCAAAATCCTTTTCTGGGCTCAGCTCGTGTCGGCCTATGAAAGAGTACCAGAGAAACAGACAAGATGGGAAAAAAGGACAAATGAAAAGCAGTTGTAAAACGAGGGATATAATATAAGTAAATCAATTACAGCATACAAACTAAGTACTTAAACTAACTTATTCTAAATAGTAACATAAAAGAACGTTAGTAATGTAAAGTACTTAAAATTACAATAAACATAGTAAAATATAATAATGCAGTGTAATATTAACAAATAGATTTACTTAGAAAATTATTTACAAAATATACAAACACATTGTGTCCTACCCTAGCATAAAAATAAGGGTAGGTACACTGAAGAACATTATCAGTACAAGTGTGGATGTCCCTAGCAAAAAAAATAAGGGACAATCCACTAGTATGATTCAGCGGCTAAGGCTAGGATATCCGAGTAGCATGGCGATAGGGTGAGGCATGTTGGATGAGGTAGGTAGAAAGGAGACCTGGATCTATACTACGACTACTATACAGTATCAGGAGAAACAATGTTTCCCGCTGCTACTGCTGAAAATTTTAAAGATTCCAAGGACTTTAGATAATGACGTTTAAAGACTGTCGGGGATTTCCATCCAGTTATACTTTTTAAGATCCTCAAAGTTCATATGTTGAAAGTAATTAATTGAGGTGGCTACTCCCCTGATGTCATGTGCTTTTGGGAATGAATCAGGATTGGCTTGTTTAATGAAGTAAAGGATTTGTTGTCTAATACCTTTACTGACAAAGTACCACCTTTTTCTCTCATGAAGAGAGGACCTGAGGATCTTGAGGATGTACGAGATAGAAAGGCTCTTAAAGTTGATACTGGGCAGAGAGAAGGATCTTGGGGAAGTGGGATGACTTCCAAGGGGCCCAACCTTGCAAGAGGATCCTCATTTTTAGCTAAAAAGCTACGATCCGGAGCAAGCAGAACTTCTCCTGATGGGAGGAATTCCACATGACCCGCATCTCTGGATAGAGCCGACAGTTCTGAAATTCTAGCTCCTGAAGCTAGGCTTAATAAGAATAATGTCTTCCTAAGAAGCATTATGAATGTAACAAGACGAGTTGTCAGTATCTGAAGCTAGTTTGAGGACATCATTTAAGAACCATGAAACTGCAAGTAGGCCTTTGAGAAGGTCTAAGTCTAGCACAGGCTTTAGGAATAGACGTGAAATAAGATTCAGTCAGATCTATCTGAAAACCTAACTGAAGATCTTCTTCAAAGCCGATTTATGAGTAGTAATAGTGCTAGCTGCTAAACCTTTTTCAAACAAGGACTTTAGATAATGACGTTTAAAGACTGTCGGGGATTTCCATCCAGTATACTTTTTAAGATCCTCAAAGTTCATATGTTGAAAGTAATTAATTGAGGTGGCTACTCCCCTGAGTCATGTGCTTTTGGGAATGAATCAGGATTGGCTTGTTTAATGAAGTAAAGGATTTGTTGTCTAATACCTTTTACTGACAAAGTACCACCTTTTTCTCTCATGAAGAGAGGACCTGAGGATCTTGAGGATGTACGAGATAGAAAGGCTCTTAAAGTTGATACTGGGCAGAGAGAAGGATCTTGGGGAAGTGGGATGACTTTCCAAGGGGCCCACCTTGCAAGAGGATCCTCATTTTTAGCTAAAAAGCTACGATCCGGAGCAAGCAGAACTTCTCCTGATGGGAGGAATTCCACATGACCCGCATCTCTGGATAGAGCCGACAGTTCTGAAATTCTAGCTCCTGAAGCTAGGCTTAATAAGAATAATGTCTTCCTAAGAAGCATTATGAATGTACAAGACGAGTTGTCAGTATCTGAAGCTAGTTTGAGGACATCATTTAAGAACCATGAAACTGCAGTAGGCCTTTGAGAAGGTCTAAGTCTAGCACAGGCGTTAGGAATAGACGTGAAATAAGATTCAGTCAGATCTATCTGAAAACCTAACTGAAAGATCTTCTTCAAAGCCGATTTATGAGTAGTAATAGTGCTAGCTGCTAAACCTTTTTCAAACAAGGACCTGAAAAAGGATATAGCTAGATTAACTGTCATGGTTGTAGTGTTTGATTCTTTCAGGAAAGATGCTAATTTTTTAACAGCTGAGTCATATTGTCTAATGGTTGACTCTCTCTTATCTGATTCTAGGAAGAGAATATTTTGTGGATCAATATTAGCATCTTTATTAGCCGCAAACTTCATGAAGTCCATAAAGTTAGGGTCTGAAGAATTCCTGAGGAAGCGAACACAGTCCTCATTTGTACTGATTGTGACAGCTTGGGATTGGGAATCCGTTGAGGTCGGAGACCCAATTCCAGAAGAAGAGGATACCAGTTGCTCTTGGGCCAGTCCGGTGCAATCAGAGCTACTATTCCTTTGAAAGTCCTCAGCTTGCTTAAGACTTTTCAAGAGAAGATTCACTGGAGGAAAAAACACATAAATTTTTAAATTTTTCTCCACTGATCCCATTTCTAACGACAGGGGCGTCCGTGGCATAAGCCAGAGGGTCCAGGTTGGGGGCCACATAGCAAGGGAGCTTGTGGTTCGCTTGTGAGGCGAAGAGATCTACTTGGAGACCTGGGACTCTCCGGCATATCCACTGAATGATGCCCGTCGTCTAGGGACCATTCTGATTCCAGAGGCACTGACCGGGACAAAGCGTCTGCTATCACATTTCTTACCCCCGCCAGGTGAGTGGCGGACAGATGCCATTTGTGTTTGTTTGCTAGGGCAAAAATGGCTATCATGACATGGTTCACATGCTTGGATTTGGACCCTCCTCTGTTGATGCAATGAACTACCACTGCACTGTCCAAAACTAGCCTTAGATGAGACTTTTTCGGGGGAAGCAGTCTCTTCAAGGTAAGAAATACTGCCATTGCTTCCAGAACGTTTTATGTGGAGCTGGCGAAATTGAACTGACCAAGTCCCCTGAACCTGTTTGAACTGAGAATATCCCCCCCACCCGGCCCACAGGGAGGCATCCGTGATGAATGGTTAACACTGGAAGGGGATATTGAAGGGGTACCTGCTTGGCTAAGTTCTTTACTTTTGACCATGGACGGAGTTGATTGCGAAGGATCTGTGGAATTACTGACAACTTGTCTCGAGATTTGGTGTTTGCTCTCGATCGCCAAACTCGATTTATATCTTTTAGCCTTGCTTTCAGGAGGATATCTGTTACCGAAGCAAACTGAAGGGACCTAGGATTCTTTCCTGGTTTCTCCTTGATGTTTGTTTGCATTTGAGAAATTGCCTGACAGATTTTGCCATTTCCTTCCGTTTGGCCACTGGAATTGACAGATTGTGGGAAGACAAATCCCATTGGATTCCCAGCCACTGAAAACGAGACTCCGGGGTAAGTCTGGATTTCGTTTTGTTTATCTGGAACCCCAGATGTTCCAGAAAGTGAACTACCTTTTTGGTGGCATTGAGACATTCCTCGACGGTTGGTGCCCAGATCAACCAATCGTCGAGGTAAGCTGCTACCATGATTCCCTGAGTTCTCAATTGCTGTACAACCACTTCTGCTATGTTTTCGTGAATACCCTGGGGGCTACATTCAGACCGAAGGGCATCACTTTGAATGAGAATGTCTGATTTCCTAGCCTGAATCCTAGGAATGGGCGGAAGTGTTTGCTATAGGGATATGATAGTATGCGTCTGTAAGATCGATGGAGCATGTGACGGCTCCACGCGGAAGTAAGGTCCTTACTTGCGAGAGGGTAAGCATCTTGAACTTGTCGCAACGAATGAAAGAGTTTAGCTTGACAAGTCTAAGATTACCCTTCTTTTTGTTGAGCCTTTCTTTGGCACGCTGAATAAGCGACCTTGAAATTTTAGATGCTTGACTCGCAATAGCTCCTTTCTGAAGGAGTTCCTCCGCGTAATCTGTCAATTCCTCTGATGGTATTTGGTGGAATGATTTGATTGGAGGAGGATCTTTGATCCAACTCCAACCCAACCCTTTGGACACTATGCTCTGTGCCCAATTGCTGAACCCCCACCTGTGACGGAAGAGGAACAGCCTCCCTCCTACCTGGGGAGCCTCATTGTTGATGGGCGGGTTGACCACCACGCCCTCCTCTGAACTGCCTGCTCCTTGTCGCCCGTCCTGCGCCACGCTGGCGAAAGTAGCCTCTCGCCCTACCTCTCGGTTGCTTGTTAAAGGGAGTGTAGCCCTGACCTTCATACGTAGGGTTGAAGGCCGGCGAGAGTGCGTAGGAGGTCGACGGTTGTGATTGAGGAGACAGCAGGAGGATGGGCTGGTTCTGTTTCGAACTACCAGGTTGTCCCTGTTGGGTAACCGGGACGGCCTGAACAAATTGCTGCTGTTGCTGGTGTTTCTGGTAAGGCTGGAACCTTTTACCAGACTTCTTTGGTTTCTTACCAGCAGTGGGGGCGGATTCTTGCTTCCTCTTAGATGAAACAATTACCCCACCTAGCTCTAAGGCTCTGGTTGAGCCTAGCAGCCTCGTGGTGCACTTCATTTACAGCGGATTCTGGGAAGAGATCCGCTCCCCACATGCTAGAAGCCAGGAGTCTATTAGGCTCGTGCCTAATAGTGCACTCCTGCAGAACGTGCTTTCGGCAATTCCTCCTAGCTTGGAAGAAGTCGAAAGCATCTGTCTGAACCGTCTGAAGCTGGGATTTGGCCAAGATCTTAAACAGCGGTTCTGTAGCATATGAGAGAGCAGCCATTTCTGTTATTATCAGAGAATTGAGGGACCTGCCAAACCTAGTTCGCCCGTCGAACTCCGCCTGAATCAAGGAATCAGGCAGCCTTGGAAGCTTCTCGCCGAACTGGTCCATGGCGCAGTCCGGTTTGAGCTTGCCAAGCGTGAACGTGGCTGGCAAGTTCTCCCACAATTCTCCAAAAGCTGGGAAGAGCGGAGAAGTAGACTCCGCCTCCCTTAGCTGTGGCATGGGCTCATCCTTGAGGACTGCCTGAAGAGTCCTCTCTACTATTTTCGTGGCGAACGGAAGAGAAGCCTCTTCTTCCGTCGCAAAAATAGTGAAAGGACTCTTATAGGCCTGGAGCTTAGTGTTTGTGCACTCCCAATCCTCAAGGCAGTGAACCCATTCCCGTTGGGCATGATCCCTACTGTAGAGAACATCCTCCCTAGAGATCTTGTCTTCCCTAGTAAGAGCCGCTACAGTCAGCCTAGCATAGCCGATGAAAGGCTGCGCCAGACCCGGAGGATAAAACTCGAAGTCCTCAATCCTTCGAGTTCCACACTCCGGGATAGAGATCATCCCATCCTTAAATGGAGCGTAGGCGGCTACTCTCCAAGGGTTCTCCATAGAGAAAGCTGGCAGAGAGTCGTATGGCGGGAGCTGGAAAATACCAGCACTTGGCACTGGGGAGACTGGAAGAGGGACCTGAGAGAGCCCAGCCACTCGGTCCTCATTCTCTCTAACCCTGTTAGAGAGATCCTGGATGGATTGGCCTGATTGAGACAGAGTGCTCGACAGTTGTGCGAACATCTGCTCAAATTTCGTCCCCAGGGCGGAGACTTGCGAACCAACCATCTCACCCACCTGTTGCATCACCACTGCTGAGAAAGCAGTGGGATCAAAGGTGCTGGGTCCCGCTCCTCCCACCGGCGTTGCCGGAGTGGATGCGGTGGAGGCAGGAGAAGGCATTGGCTCGGCGGGGAGCGCGAGGCCTTCTCCTTAGAAGCCTTGCTTCTAGAGCTCTTCGAGTAAGAAGAGCTCGGCTTGGCCTTCACCGCGTCAGCGTAAGAAGTCGAAGACTTCCTAGCCGAAGAAGACGAAGACGACTTCTTAGAAGTCGTCTTAGATAGAGTCTTCGGTTCTCTCTGTCCCTTCACCTTAGGGGGTACAGAGAGAGCGGGAGAGCGGGTAGGGATCTCAGATCCCACAAAGCCTTGGAAAGAAGCGCTCGAAGAAGGGACAGGAGAAGAGTCCAGGGGAAAACACCAAGGAAAGACCTTGGGCGCCCGACACACCCCTACCTCAACCAACAAATCCTCTACTCCAACCGCCATCGGCTCGATGTTTAGGTCCAGGGCAGCGACGTCCGGGACCGACTCCTGTGAAGCTACGACCCCGAAAGATTGCTGGAGATCTTGCTGGATGGAGGCTATGAGAGGGGCTGCTGCGACAAGGGGTCAACATACCCTGTTGACTTGCCCGCTGGGAAGATCTGGACGGCCAGCTTCTTGTCAAGGATGTACGGCTGGCCTTTGGCGGCGTTCTTCCGAAGCCGCCCACCCACGCTTTCAGGGTAGCAAGGGCGACCTCCCCTCACACCAGTAGCCTGGAAGAAAGGGCGAGATGAGCTTCTAATGGCGGAACGGGGTTAACAAACTTATGTCTAAGAGTTTTGTTAGTAAATGATAAAGAAGCCTATAATCGACTTACCCCCTCCACCAGCTGACTGACTAGGTCGTAGCAGATGGCGCAGGCTTCCGGGTGCCAGACGATCATATCGTTGAATGACGTGGCACAAGGAGCGTGAGACCTGCACTCATCGTGGCCGCAGGGGTCGTACAACGTCGCGTTGCACGCCGGGACCTGACAGTTGGTAGCCTGTAAGTGGAAAAATACATGAGTATCAGGAGAACACTTACAGTCTAACAGTTGCTCCGCTGGAGCCGGAGCGAGAAAGTTAGATTAAACCAGAGCCCCGCCATAATACGTGTGGTAACAAGGTTGGTTGGTTGTCCTAGGCTATGCTCCGCTGACGGCGGGGACAAAAGATAGAATCCAACCAGGAGTGGTGGTAAAAGGAAACCACGACGAAAAATGGCGGGGATGGTAAGCATATGAATAATAAAATTAAACAAATCATCGTAAAATTAGGGTATATCCTTAAAATAACAATAATATCAAACCTTTCTCCACCCGTCTACTAGAAGAGTGCCCGGGTAAGAAGCAAGCTCCCTTCCGGAAGCGGGGGAGAGATGTAAGGATATAGCAGGCAAGCAACCGACCACTAGTAGTGACCACCCCGACCGCTGGCGGAGCCAGTAATCTATAACCAAAGGTGCCCCGGCTGCGACGGAAGGCTCCGTTCGTTATAGAAAGGGAAGGTGGCTGAGCAACTGGGGAAGGGGGGGGAGGGTCTCGGCGTAACACGGCGGGAGAGAGAGAGGGGGGGGTTGGCCTACTCCTCCCCGTCTCAACAACTACCCGCTCGGAGACCCGGTAAACCCTATTAGTGGTCGCCCTATACCCCCCGCTGGGAGGAACCCCTGGCCACCTCAGAGAGGGAGGGAGGAAGGCAACTGAGGTTGTCATGACAACCAAGGGGTCCCCCAGCACCTCCCTATACCTGGTAGGGAGGGAAGGGGAAGGGTAAGGTGCGATGGAACACGTGACCGCAAGTGGCCTAAGCCGCGAGCAACACAACCGTGGGAGGGCCACGTGAACCAGGCTGTACCAAACCATGGAACATGCACCTAGGCTAGCCTAACACCCTAAATAGAATAAAATTACATCGTAAAGATGGAAAAGACACTTTTAGTAGAAGAAAAAGAAGCCCAGGAGGAGGCAAACTGTTCCGAGGAACAGAAGCCTACTCGGAGCCAGCGAAAGCCGATGAAGAGCAAGAGCCGGGATGCTGGGCTGGAACAATAATAATAGCCCTAAATACCAAACTAAGAGAATGGTAAGGGGGCTAATCTAGCTAAAACTCGATGTAAAAACGATGAACGTAAAAAGTAAGCCCATAAGTATAAGAAGTCCCAGTATGGAGGACCGGGAATTCTTAACGAGGCAGCATGGCGCCGCCACGAGACAACCGGGAAACCGTATATGACCTATTAGAAGGAAAATACTGGTTCCCGGAAGACAAATATATAGTAAAACATTACTTATGAGGCACTTAACTTAGCCGTTGCGATTGCAGAACGTTCCATATCGAAGAAGATAATAAATCCCGTAAAAGGCACAGCACAGAGAAAAATGCGTCTGGACGCTAATGCTAATTATTAAGGATGTCCGCTAGGGGCGCTGCTGTCCGTGGCGTCCTCTAGTAGTAGTAGTAGCGGCTGCATCGCCTGTTGGTATCAGCTCTCTCTTGTGGGGATTCTGATTGGAAGTTCTAAATGGTGAATGTCTCGTGGTAGTGTTCCCACTCGCCCCTATCATCATACCGACACTTCTTTTTAAGAGTGAGCGAGTCAGTTTTACTGACATTTTCTTAATTTTGTTTTTTCTCTGGTAATTTTAGATTAATTTTACCTAGAAAGTATGATATTAAGGATCCTTTCATAGGCCGACACGAGCTGAGCCCAGAAAAAAGTTGTTTTAAAAAATTCACCATAAATCAAAATATTGTGCGAGAGACTTCTCGTTTCTTGCAAAAGGAAGGTAACTGATTGAATATTACTAGACTGTAAGTGTTGTAGCTTACAATTGCAGTTTTCGACCATTTCGGTTGAGTTAAAGTTGACCGAAGGACGAATTTTTCTATTTATCGTTATTTATATGAAAATATTTCAAAACTGATAAAAGCTACAACCATGGGTTGTTTTATTGTTGTATTCTACATGAAATTGTGCACTTTTTCATATATAAAACTTTATGTAATGGCTAATTTAAAATGGTGCAAACATTACGACAATCGGACAAAAAAATTATGATTTTTTCGGAAGAGTTACCGTGCGGACGTAAGGAAAAAGTTTTATTTCATAAATTCACCATAAATCGAAATATTGTGCTAGAGGCTTCCAATTTGTTGCAAAATAAAGCTACAACCATGGGTTGTTTTTTTGTTGTATTCTACATAAAATTGCGCACATTTTCATATATAAAACTTTATGTAATGGATAATTTAAAATGGTGCAACCATTACGACAATCAGACGAAAAAATTTCTGATTTTTTTCGGAAGAGTTACCATGTGGATGTAAGGAAAATATTTTATATATATTATATATATATATATATATATATATATATATATATATATATATATATATATATATATATATAAAATTCACCATAAATCAAAATATTGTGCTAGAGACTTCCAATTTGTTGCAAAATGAAGCTAAATGATTGAGTATTACTAGAATATAAGAGTTTTAGCTTACAATTGAGTTTTTCGATCATTTCGGTCGAGTCAAAGTTGACCGAAGGTTGATATTTTGGCACATCATTATTTATATAAATATATTTCAAAACTGATAAAATCTACAACCATGGGTTGTATTTTGTTGTATTCTACATAAAATTGCACGCATTTCCACATATAAAACTTTATGTAACGGCTAATTTAAAATAGTGCAAACATTACGACAATCGGACGAAAAAATTTATGATTTTTTCAGAAGTTACGCGCGGACATAAGGAAAAAGTTTTTTTTCATAAATTCACCATAAATCGAAATATTGTGCTAGAGACTTCCAATTTGTTGCAAAATGAAGGTAAATGATTGAATATTACTAGAATATAATAGTTTTAGCTTACATTGCGTTTTTCAACCATTTCAGTAGTCAAAGTTGACTGAAAGTTGAAATTTTGGCACTTATCGTTATTTATATGAAAATATTTCAAAACTGATAAAAGCTACAACCATGAGTTGTTTTTATTGTATTCTACATAAAATTGCACACATTTTCATATATAATACTCCATGTAACTGCTAATATAAAATGGTGCAAAAATTATGTCAAAGTGACAAAATAATTTCTGAGATGTGTCGCTGATGCTTTTTAGTGCGAGAAGAAAGAAATTCCCGCTTGCGCGCCTGGGTAATGATTATAAACAAAACAACGCCTTGATCTGCGAGCTCCCAGCATCCCCCAAGGCGCGTGATTCAAAAGTTTCCGCCTAGTAGGCCTTTAACTATTTTTCCGCAAATTAAAAAAAAAAAAAAAAATTTCCGTCGATGTACCATACGTCTGTTTGGCACCTGACAGACAATTTTTGTCGATGTTTAATGCGTCCAATCGGCGTTAAAGGGTTAATAAAGGCTTCAGCCACACCACCGAATGGATGCCAGTCCGTTTATGGAATTTTTCGAACTACCCATGAGAAGTTTTGAAGTCTGGGGTTGGCGTCGATGTCCCTTCTCCTCCGTCGTCTTCGGCCTGGGCAATCAAATCGCCGAAAATAGCGCTGGCCTTGTGGCAGATTGCTTCTCGGTTATCGTATCGCCAGCAATTTCTTTGTCTTTTATCCAGACAAGAAGCAGCCTTTCCATCTCATCATGCATGTGGCTCCTCTTGCTAGACAAAATAGTCATGCCCTTGGAAGGTGTAGCTGCTTTGATGACTTCCTTCTGCTTAAAGATGATGCCTATTGTCAACAGATTTCGCCTGTATTCCTTAGCGATCACACTCAATTGCATGCCGGCTTCATACTTCTTGATAATATCCATCTTTGTTGCACAAGAAAGCATCCTCTTCTCTCCGTGAACTTCAACTTTTTTGGGTTCCATGACTACATATATACTGTACGTAATTAAGTTATGTAGTACGTATACGTATGTACTAAAGTTCTCACACAACACGATAAAGTAGTACTACAACGAAATTAATAACATATTTATGTTAATAAACGAAATCATATAGAACGAACAAATTCGGCGTGTGTATAGAAACGATGCTGCTACCGAGTGGCCGAAAAAGCAGATGCATGATGGGAGAGATGCTGACCAATAGGAGAGCAGGATCTTATGGCGGTGACTAGCATCAGGAACCAATGGGAGAGCGGGAGGATGGTGGCGAGTCCTACTCAGTTTGCGGCGTGCGAGTTTTAAAATTGTTATCAGTGGTCTGGGCAAATCTCGGGGCTTTACAGTAACAACCTTTCGTATCCTGAACTATTTTCGTATGTAGAGCCAAAAAACCTTCGTATATGCTTTCATAACTCGAATTTTTTGTAAGTGAGCCTTTCGTATGTCGAGGTACCACTGTAATTATATAATATATATATATATATTATATATATATATATATTATAAAATATCACAAAAGTAAGCACGTGATTTTGTTTTCCCTGTGGCTTTTGCTGATATATATATATATATATATATATATATATATATATATCTATATCATATATATATATATATATATTATAAAATCACACAAAAGTA
>NC_087210.1:32715706-32910706 GCF_015104395.2 Macrobrachium nipponense | reverse complement strand
GCTTTGATCATTTTACAATTTGTTATATACCAAAATAATTGCAATTTAGTGTCAATACAACGAAAAAAAATATTAACTCATTGGCTTGACTGTTTTGCTCACAGCGCGATTTGTATACAATTATACATATATAAAATTTTGTGTTCGCTTAAGGGTTAATGAGATGTGGTATAATACTAGACAGCAGTGAACGAAGATTAGCCTGAAACAAAATAATCAGAAAAGTGTATGTTTTTGCACTTGACGAAGGAAAGCCTCACACAAATCCGATCTAATGTCCGAGTCAGTCTCAGCAAGCGAGAGAAACATACGAGAAAGGCTAGATGAAATCGAAACAGATAGAAAAAGAGGAATTACAACCATTACAGAATAGTGTAAATGAAATGTGCACATATAGATGATATATACTCAGATTCAAGTAATTACTCAGATATAAATAATGGTGATCACCGAAACTCTGAATATAACAAAAATCAAGATGCTTATACAGATACCTATACAGATACACATGTACTAATAACTGTAGCAATGTAGTAATGAGTTACGAGAATGAAGGGAAATTACTAAATGAAGTATTGCTATTAGATTAAATAAAGAAATCATACATAAATAGTATAATAGAAGTAACAGAAGAAACCATTGAAAATGCAGAACTTTGTTATTTTTCAGACAAAAATTGAGGAGATATGTTGCGTTAGCACAGCTGATGAAGGGCTAAAGATGTTCTATTATTGAACGATAAATTGCCCGATTTTGTCAGAATGGATAATTCAGTAGTCCACATGAATGGTGATAATTGTGAAGCTTATGTCCAAAACTATTCAAATAACAAACTAACACTACGCAGGCACTGTCTTTTTCATAGGAATACCTATTAACAATCCTTTATTAACAGTAGAAGAAAAAGCATTTTTCTCTATAAATGGCCAAAACTCTCAAATAAATCAGGAAGTAAACAAAACAGATTTTCCAGAAAATAGAAACAAGTTAATTCAGGTGCTAGAGGAATATAGAAATGTAATTGCTGTGGAAGGAGATAAACTAGGAAGGACAAATGTTCTAGAACATAAGATTTTGTTAGATGATGGAGCCAATCCATTTTTTATTCCAAATTACAGATTACCAATAAGCCAAAGACCCATAGTTGATAATTTGATAGGAAATGAAAAGAGATGGAGTAATAATTCCTTCTAAATCTCCATATAATTCTCCATTGTTGCTTGTTCTAAATAAAGATGGCAATTGGAGACTTGTAATATACTAACAAACTCCAACAGTTCCAGATAGAATGCTGATGCCGGTAATTCAAGATATGTAGCTCAGTTAGGAGGGCCCAAAATATTTTTATCCTTAGATCTATTTAGTGGATATTGGCAAGTACTTCTAGATGAAGAATCCAAATGATTCACAGCCTTCAGCACACATAAAGAACATTTACAGTTTGAAGTAATGCCATTTGGACTCACATCAGCTCCTTTAACCCTCTTACGCCGATTGGACGTATTAAACGTCGAGTCAAAATGTCTCCCGTATGCCGATTGGACGTATCATTCGTCGGCTCAAAAAAGTTTTTTTAAAAATTCGCAGAAAAATACTTATAGGCCTACCAGCCGAAAACTTTTGTATCACGCACCTTGGGGGATGCTGGGAGTTCACGGATCAAGGCGTTGTTTTGTTTACAATCGCTATGCAGGTGCGCAAGCGCGAATTTCTTTCTTATCGCACTAAAAAGTATCAGTGACACATCTCGGAAATTATTTCGTCACTTTGACATAATTTTTGCACCATTTTAAATTATCCTTTACATGAAGTATTATATATGAAAATGTGCGCAATTTCATGTAAAATACAACTAAAAAATACTCATAATTGTAGCTTTTATCAGTTTTGAAATATTTTCATATAAATAACGATAAGTGCAAAAATTTCAAACTTCGGTCAACTTTGACTCTACAGAAATGGTCGAGAAACGCAATTGTAAGCTAAAATTCTTATATTATTGTAATATTCAATCATTTGCCTTCATTTTGCAACAAATTGGACGTCTCTAGCACAATACTTTATGGTGAATTTATGAAAAAACTTTTTCCTTCCGTTCGTGGGATAACTCTTCCGATAAATTTTTTTGTGCGATTGTCCTAATGTTTGCACCCTTTTAAATTTGCCGTTACATAAAGTTTTATATATGGAAATGTGCGCAATTTCATGCACAATACAACAAAAAACAACCCATGGTTGTAGCTTTTATCATTTTCGAAATATTTTCATATAAATAACGTGCAAAAATTTCAACTTTCGGTCAACTTTGACTACCGAAATGGTCGAAAAACGCAATTTTAAGCTAAAACTCTTATATTCTAGTAATATTCAATCATTTACCTTCATTTTGCAACGACTTGGAAGTCTCTAGCACAATATTTCGATTTATGGTGAATTTATGAAAAAAAAATTACATTTTCCTTACGTTCGCGTGGTAACTCTTCCGAAAAAATCAGAATTTTTTTGTGCGATTGTCGAAATGTTTGCACCATTTAAAATTAGCTGTTACATAAAGTTTTATATATGAAAATGTGCGCAATTTCATGTAGAATACAACTAAAAATGATTGAAGGTTGTAGCTTTTCTCTTTTTTCGAAATATTTGCATATAAATCACGATAAATTGAAAAAAAACCACGTTCGGTCAAATTTGACTCTATCGAAATAGTTGAAAAACGCAATTGTAAGCTAAAATTCTTACGGCCTAGTAATATTCCGTCATTTTTCTTCATTTTGAAACAAATTTGAAGTCTCTAAAACAATATTGTGATTTATGGTGAATTTTTGAAAAATATATTTACCTTCACTCCGCGCGCCGATTCGCGGCCGCAAGTCTCCGAAATACGTACATCGCATTATCCTAATATTTGCTCCTTTTCATATTAGCCTTTTTATAGAGTTTCATATATCAAAATGTGCACAAATTCATGAAGAATACAATGAAAAATAATTGAAGGTTGTAGCTTTTTTCATCTCCGAAATATGTGCATATAAATAAATATATATATAGAAATTTCGACATTCGGTCAAATTTAACTCGTCCGAAATGGTCGAAATCTGCAATTCTAATCTAAAACTTTTACAGTATCGTAATATTCAATCATTTGTCTTAATTTTGAAACAAATTGGAAGTCTCTAGAACAATATTTAGAATTACGGTGAATTTTTGAAAATAACATTTTTTTACGTCCGCGCATTACGAATTCGTACATCATTTTGTGATAATATTTTTCCGGTGTTGCTTTTATTGTTTTACTATGTATTATATATCAAAAGGATTGCAATTTAGTGTACAATACAACGAAAAAAAAGTAACTCCTTAGCTTTGACCGTTTTTTGCACAGCGTGATTTGAATACAATTATCTATGAATTTTTTTTTTTTTCGCTACCATATATCGCATTATTTACATATGATAATGATATTATTTTTCATTTCTGATGATTGCATACTAAACTTCAGGCAATGAAAAAAAAAATGAGCCAAAAATGAACTCTTAATCTTCAAAACTAAGCGCGCTGTGATTTTTTGACAAAATTATTTTTTCCGCTTCCGCGCTCACTCCAAACCGGCGCCGGCATACAGGAGAGGTTTTGATTTTTAGGGCTTCGGCGTAAGAGGGTTAACATTTGTTAGATTAATGTTACAAATTCTAGGAGACATAGAAAATGTTGCAGTATATTTAAACAATGTAATCATTTTTATTAAAGATTTAGAAAGCTATCTCAAAACATTAGAATTGGGCCTAGAAAGATTAAGAATGGCAGGGCTAAAAATTAAATTTTAAAAATGTCAGTTCTTGATGAAGTCATTAGAATACTTGGGTCATGTAATTAGTGAAGACGGACTGTGCATGCAAGCAGGTAAAATAAAGGCAATAATTGATTATCCAGCTCCCACTAATTTGAAAGCATTAAGGAGATTCCTTGGGATGGTTGGATATTATAGACCATTTATTAAAGGATTTGCTACTATTGCCAAACTTTTGACAGAATTAACCAAAAAGGATGTTAAATATGAATGGGAGAATAAACAAGAAACAGCCCTGTTTTGGTCTACCCAGATTTTTCAAAAGATTTTTATTTAGCTTGAGATGCCTCGAGTACAGGGCTAGAAGCAGTATTGTTACAAAAGGCCAAAACTAGAATGAGGGCAGTATACTATGCCAGTAGAGTTTTAAACCCAGCGGAAAAACAATAGTACTTTTAGGTCATAAAGTTAATGTGCTTACTGATCACAAACCCATTTGTGATTTGTATAAAAAGAGAACTTTCACTAACAACATGTAGTTCAATAGATAGTTCCTTGGTGTATTAGAGTTTGCTCCAGAGTTCAGATATATTCCAGGGAAACTTAACACCTTTGCAGATGCATTATCCAGATCTCAAGAAGAAACAGAAAAATGCATTACAACTAATACGTACCTTTTGTTTTAGATGTCAAGTGGTAGATTTTTTCAAGTATCTTTTGACATTTTAGTGACTGGCATGGCATTGTGGAAGGAAGCATTGGATTTTCTCCTATTATCATCTCTTCACCTTTTCAGCAAGGTGCTGAGTTTGGAGAGCCAGGGGGTACAGTGTACCTGGGGAACCCACCACTCTTAGTGGATGGGCCTTGACTTTATTTCAGTGTAGGTGTCAGTGTTTTCGGGTTGTTTATCGAGGTGCTCCGCCCAAGGCAAGCGCGGGCACCTATTATACTTTGCTAGCCATAGGACTGTCCTCCTCGCTGTAAAGTTTCCCCTAAGTAGAAGACGACCCTTGGCTCTACCGCCACGCCATTCAAATTAAGTTTAGCGCCAACCAGAGGCAGTAGCTATTCATCTGCATAGCGCTCTTAACTCATAGGAACAACAAGCATTGTTTTTTCAATTCTAGCAACTTTTCTATTTCAAATTCATTACGTGATTTAATGCTTTGGAATAGAATATGTCCATGATCCCACCTCCATTCAGTGTGGAATCAGCTATGTAATTACTGGGTAAGTCACATATACAAAAATGATATTTTTATAATAAAATTAGATTTTGTATATAGTTACCCAGTAATTATATGATCAGAGCCCACCCACCTCCCCTCTAATGGACATTATGCATAAAACAGAATGACATGATTAGCTAAGTCGTTCTTAGTATTGCCATAGGGGGAATGGCACTCTAGATGTACAATGAACCGTCGAAGCACTACCCGCGAAATTTGAACTTATGCTGCCGTCGAGTAGAAACTCTTAGCTATATAATTACTGAGGAAGTATATACAAAATCTAATTTTATTATAAAAATATAATTTCTCCAGCTAAAAGCCCCAGTCTCCCACTGTGGTCCCTATGTAATTATTAGAGACAGGGATAGGGCTGAGTGGTATTATTTACAGAAACGGATGTTTGATAGTATAATTATGATGAGTTGTAAGTGAAGCATTAAGCACACACTTTCTATTAGGGCCCTTTTGCTTTACTACCCCCTTTCCCACTTCCTATCTTCAGTCTTGTTAGCCAGCTGTTTTGATTTCTGTTTGACTTCTAATGCAATTTTGGGGTTTTCTCCCAGTTCCACCATGAGATCCTTGTACACTTTTATCTCATTTTTTTTTTCAACCCCTTAAGGAGTACGCTAACGCCATAAGACTCCATTATAAAGTAAATGCTTCATTCTACCTTACAATTGCTGAGAGTCACTTAAAATTGTTATCATTTATTATACAACTAATACCAAAAAAATACAGATGGGGAAATAAAGATATTTGACCTAAAATTCATAAATTTTGCTATTAAAAAAACATTTTGAAGCTATGAAAGTATATATACATATATAAAAAAGTTGCACTCAAAAATAATTTAACACACTTGTATATAGTTTTTATTATACTAGCTGTAAAAGTTGTACTGAATTTGGTTCAGTCATCTTGGAGATTGAAACATTTATTTATGAAAAAAGAAATTTTTGATAAAACAGCAAAATAGAAAATTATTGCTTATATTTTAATAACTATGAAACTACTATGAAAATAGGACAGAAAGATTATTTTTTCACTAAAACTATTTTGTCATATAAGAAATATGTTAAGTTTGTATAAGTGTTGAACTATGCTAGATAATTGCATAATTTATTTCCATAAACAATTGTGGTTTTCTGAGGCCCATAATAATGAAGAAAATAAAAAGTAAGATTGTGGAATGATGAAACATGATAAAGAAAGACTTTCAGTGTTTGTATTACCTATGTACATACTATTCTAATGATATGAACACAGTATTTTTAGCACTGTTAGTTAACCCTTAAACGCCGACTGGACGTATTTTATGTCTACATTTTTTGTCTCTTGGGTGCCGACTGGACGTATTTTACATCGACATACAAAAGTTTTTTAAAAATTCGCGGAAAAATACGTTTAGGCCTACCAGCCGAAAACTCTTGAATCACGCGCCTTGGGGGATGCTGGGAGTTCACGGATCAATGTGTTGCTTTGTTTACAATCTTTACGCAGGCGCACAAACGCGAATTTCTTTCTTGCCGGACTAAAAAGTATCTGTGACACATCTCGGAAATTATTTTGTCACTTTGACATAATTTTTGTACCATTTTAAATTAGCCATTACATGGAGTATTATATATGAAAATGTGCGCATTTTTATGTAGAAAACAACTTAAAAAATAATCATTATTGTAGTTTTTATCAGCTTTGAGATATTTTCATATAAATAACGATAAGTGCCAAAATTTCAACCTTCGGTCAACTTTGACTCTACCGAAATGGTAGAAAAACGCAATTGTAAGGTAAAACTCGTATATTTTAGTAATATTCAATCATTTAGCTTCATTTTGCAACTAATTAGAAGTCTCTAGCACAATATTTCGATTTATGGTGAATTTATGAAAAACCTTTTCCTTACGTCCGAGTGGTAACTCTTCCGAAAAAAATCATACATGCGATTGTGGTAATGTTTGCACCATTTTAAATTAGCCGTTACATAAAGTTTTATATATGGAAATGTGCGCAATTTCATGCACAATACATCTAAAAACAACCCATGGTTGTAGCTTTTATCAATTTTGAAATATTTTCATATAAAAAATGATAAGTGACAAATTTTCAACCTTCGGTCAACTTTGACTCTACCGAAATGGTAGAAAAACGCAATTGTAAGCTAAAACGCTTATATTCTAATAATATTCAAGCATTTACCTTCATTTTGCAACAAACTGGAAGTCTTTAGCATAATATTTCGATTTATGGTGAATTTATGAAAAAAATAACATTTTCTCTATGTCCGCGCGGTAACTCTTCCGAAAAAATCATACGTGCGATTGTGGTAATGTTTGCACCATTTTAAATTAGCCGTTACATAAAGTTTTATATATGAAAATGTGTGCAATTAAATGTAGAATACAACAAAAAATAATTGAAGGTTGTAGCTTTTCTCATTTTTGAAATATTTGCATATAAATCACGATAAATAGAAAAAAAACCCATGTTCATTCAACTTTGACTCTACCGAAATGGTCGAAAAACGCAATTGTAAGCTAAAAATCTTACAGTCTAGTAATATTCAGTCATTTATCTTCATCTTGAAACAAATTCGAAGTCTCTAGCACAATATTTAGATTTATGGTGAATTTTAAAAAAAACTTTCCTTCCCTCCGCGCGCTGATTCTCCGCCACATATCTCCGAAATGCGTACGTCCCATTCTCGGAATATTTGCTCCATTTCATATTAGGCATTTCATAGAGTTTTATATATAAAAATGTGCGCAATTTCATGTAGAATAAAACGAAAAATATTTGAAGGTTGTAGCTTTTCTAATTTCCGAAATAATTGCATATAAAAAATATATATATATAAAAAAATTTGACATTCGGTCAAATTTAACTCGTCAGATATGGTCGAAAACTGCAATTGTAAGCTAATACTCTTACAGTATAGTAATATTCAATCATTTGTCTTCATTTTGAAAAAAATTGGAAGTCTCAAGGACAATATTTACATTTATGGTGAATTTTTGAAAAAAAATATTTGTTTACGTCCGCGCGTTACGAATTCATGCATTATTTTGTGATAATATTTTCTCTGTGTTGCTTTTATTGTTTTACAATGTGTTATATACCAAAATGATTGAAATTTAGTGTACATTACAACGAAAAAAAAAGAAACTTGTTACCTTTAACCTTTTTGCGCACAGCACGATTTGAATACAATTATATATGAAATTTCGTTTTTGCGCTATCATATATCGCATTATTTATATATGATAATGATAATTTTTTTCATTTCTGATGGTTGCATACTAAACTTCAGCCAATGACAAAAAAAGGAGCCAAAAATGAACTCTTAATCTTGAAAACTAAGCGCGCTGTGATTTTTTGAAAAAAATATTTTTTCCGCTTCCACGCTCACTCCGAAACACCTCCGGCACACTGGAGACAATTTTTTTTTTACCGCTTTGGCGTTTAAGGGTTAACTGAAACTAGCGGCTTGACGTTGGACCTGAAATGTTTTAATCTTAAAACTTTGAGATATTTGAGATTTGTAATGTTCCTTTGAGGATGAAACAGTGACTACGCTATCATAAAACAGGTTTTGACATAAGAAAAACCTATTTTTGGTCATCGCTGTTGAGTCCTCAAAATCCCCCAGTTCCCTGACGAAAAACCACGGGATTTGGGTAAGGTACGTCCTGTGTTGACCAACAGAGTAATGATTTGTTGTCTTTTGCTGGCCCGAACATAAAACAAGATGGCCGATGCGCATGCGCAATAGTCACTTCTACAGGTTTAGACGTAGGAAAACTGGGTACAGCTTTTGCTGAATACGAGAAAAAATGCCCTCTTGTCTTTTGAGTCCATTATACTCTATCACTTGTCATAGTGTTTATCATTATGGCATAATGCCCAGCTAAAAGACCAGGCTAAAAGATATTTCTTTGATATTAGTCTGATCACCTTGGAGCACTGGCACACACCAGGGAGGGGAACTCCTTTGAGGATTCAACAGCGACTACCAAAAATAGGTTTTTCCTACGTCAAAACCTGTTGTATAACATAAACATTATTACCATATTTTATTTAATATTCTTTTGTACACTGGATTATATACTTAGATATGTTGTTGAATGTCTGTTTAAAATTCTTTGCTCTCCTTAGAGGACAGTATGTTATCATGAAAATATATCAGCAGTTTTACTTTTTCTTTTTAAGACATTCTTGTGTAAAATGTAGTTTATGTAAGAAGATCTTGATGTATAAAAGTAATAATTTAGTATAAAGAGATTAACATTACAGGAAAATTATACTCTACAGTATTATTTTCTATGCATGGATCAAAGTACAATATTAATGATTACTAGTAGATTTACAAGACTATTTTTGCTGTAGATGTATCACATTTTGGAGATACTAAAAATTCAAATTTTCTTCTTTTTTTAGATGTAGAAGGGAGTACACTACTTACCTTTTCTAGACTAACTCCATCCCTTTAGTGTACTGCAACCATATTAACAGGCCTCTTGCTAACATCTTCCATTATAGGTTTGAAGATGGAACATTACCTTACCTCAGTATCATTGCAGTAAGACATGGCTTTGATGTCATCTTGAAACATACAGGTAATTATTTATAGAAGTCTCTTTAAAATTTGTTCATTAGTTAAACAAGTTGTAAGACTTGAACAAATAACAGATCGTAATTATTACTATACTGTATTATTTGGATTGAATCTTACCTACTGTTAAAATTAGCTTATATCTTCGTGCCATTAGGTGCAATTGGCATTCAAAATAAAACAAAACACTTGACTAACCTGCTAGAACTGTCTCTGTAATCACTTGTTTCCCATCAGGTGGCATTGGAATGTCTATGTTCTTTTCAGAATTCATCATGCCAATTGCACCTAATGTCACGAAGCTAAAAGCTGTAATAATGTTGGCTGTTTCTAGCTGATTTTGTCCCATACTCCATTATGTGTGTTTTCTGTTTTTGCATTGCACCATTTACAACAAGGAGAGATGAAGGCATTAAGCTGTATAGAAAAAAAGTTTGTCAGCCAAATGTTTCAGTTGTGCATGATGGCCACGTGTGTGTGTGTGTGTAAGCCTAGCTGGTAAGGCAGGAAGATTCTAGAGGCAGATAGATTACATAGGCAATTACAGTAGTGCCTCAGGTTACGAAATTAATCCATTCCGAAGCGGCCTTCGTAACCTGATTTTTTTGTATCTAGAACTACGTTTTACATGTAAATTGCCTAATTCGTTCCAAGCCCTACAAAAATACCACAGTAAATTTTATAATAAAGCTAAATTGACCAATAAACAATGAAATGCAACAATTTGGACCATTCAATACCTAACCTAACCATGACTGTACCTGTAAATAAAGTGTATTAGTGTACAGGGTACAAGAAATACTGTATGTATGTATGTAGTAAAATCTGGAACCTTACCTTTCGAGTGAGATGTCCTAAAGTGGCGACAAAGGAGGAGGACAAATGGCAGAAAACATGAACACTTAACTTTACGAAACACATTAAAAAATGTAACACATTAAAAAATGGCAGAAAACATTAACACTAAACTTTACGAAACACATTAACCCTCTTATGCCGACTGGACGTATTTTACGTCGACATTTTTTGTCTCCCGTGTGCCGACTGGACGTATTTTACGTCAACTTACAAAAGTTTTTTTTTTTAAATTCGCGGAAAAATACTTAAAGGCCTACCAGCCTAAAACTTTTGAATCACGCGCCTTGGGGGATGCTGGGAGTTCACGGATCAAGGTGTTGTTTTATTTACAATCATTACGCAGGTGCGCAAGCACGAATTTCTTTCTTGCCGCACTAAAAAGTATCTGTGACACATCTCGGAAATTATTTTGTCACTTGACATAATTTTTGTACCATTGTAAATTAGCCGTTACATGAAGTATTATATATGAAAATGTGCGCATTTTTATGTAGAATACAACAATAAAATACTAATAATTGTAGCTTTTATCAGTTTTGAGATATTTTCATATAAATAACAATAATTGCCAAATTTTCAACCTTCGGTCAACTTTGACTCTACCAAAATGGTCAAAAAACGCAATTGTAAGCTAAAACTCTTATATTTTAGTAATAATCAATCATTTACCTTAATTTTGCAACTAATTGGAAGTCTCTAGCACAATATTTCGATTTATGGTGAATTTATGAAAAAACTTTTTCCTTACGTCCGCGCGGTAACTCTTCCGAAAAAAATCATACATGCGATTGTGGTAATGTTTGCACCATTTTAAAATTAGCCGTTATATAAAGTTTTATATATGGAAATGTGCACAATTTCATGCACAATACAACTAAAAACAACCCATGGTTGTAGCTTTTATCAGTTTTGAGATATTTTCATATAAATAACGATAATTGCCAAAATTTCAACCTTCGGTCAACTTTGACTCTACCGAAATGGTCGAAAAACGCAATTATAAGCTAAAACGTTTATATTCTAATAATATTCAAGCATTTACCTTCATTTTGCAACAAATTAGAAGTCTCTAGCACAATATTTCGATTTATGGTGAATTTATGAAAGAAATAACATTTTCTTTACGTCCGCGCGGTAACTCTTCCGAAAAAATCATACGTGCGATTGTGGTAATGTTTGCACCATTTTAGATTAGCCGTTACATAAAGTTTTATATATATGAAAATGTGCACAATTTTATGTAGAATACAACAAAAAATAATTGAAGGTTGTAGCTTTTCTCATTTTTGAAATATTTGCATATAAATCACGATAAATAGAAAAAAAACCACGTTCGGTCAACTTTGACTCTACCGGAATGGTCGAAAAACGCAATTGTAAGCTAAAACTCTTACAGTCTAGTAATATTCAGTCATTTATCTTCATCTTGAAACAAATTCGAAGTCTCTAGCAAAATATTTAGATTTATGGTGAATTTAAAAAAAAATCTTTCCTTCCCTCCGCGCGCGGATTCTCCGCCACAAATCTCCGAAATGCGTACTTCCCATTCTCGGAATATTTGCTCCGTTTCATATTAGGCATTTCATAGAGTTTTATATATGAAAATGTGCGCAATTTCATGTAGAATAAAACGAAAAATATTTGAAGGTTGTAGCTTTTCTTATTTCCGAAATAATTGCATATAAAAAAATATATATATAAAAAAATTCGACATTCGGTCAACTTTAACTTGTCAGATATGGTCGAAAACTGCAATTGTACGCTAATAATCTTACAGTATAGTAATATTCATTCATTTGTCTTCATTTTGAAAGAAATTGGAAGTCTCTAGGACAATATTAAGATTTATGGTGAATTTTGAAAAAAATATTTGTTTACGTCCGCGCGTTACGAATTCATGCATTATTTTGTGATAATATTTTCTCTGTGTTGCTTTTTCGTTTTACAATGTGTTATATACCAAAATGATCGCAATTAATGTACATTACAAAAAAAAAAAAGTAACTTGTTACCTTTAACCGTTTTGCGCACAGCGCGATTTGAATACAATTATATATGAAATTTCGTTTTTGCGCTATCATATATCGCATTATTTATATATGATAATGATAATTTTTTTCATTTCTGATGGTTGCATACTAAACTTCAGCCAATGACAAAAAGAATAGCCAAAAATGAACTCTTAATTTTGAAAACTAAGCGCGCTGTGATTTTTTGAAAAAAATATTTTTTCCACTTCCACGCTCACTCTGAAACACCTCCGGCACACGGGAGACAATTTTTTTTTACCGCTTCGGCGTAAGAGGGTTAACAAATGGCAGAAAACATTAATACTTCTTGATTATCCCCATCTTCGTCTCCATAGAAAGGATCCTCTTCTTTCCGTGAACGTCAGCAACATTCTTGGCACCCATGGTTAATAATGTAAGTAATTAAGTTCACACACAACACGATAAAGTAACTTACAGTACAACGAAAGCAAAATCACTAACACGAATTTACGTTAACGAACAAAATCTATGTGAACGAACAAATTCCAGGTGTTTACGATAATGCTGCCACAACGAAATGGTCAAGGAACGCCTTTACATAGAGGCATGATGGGACAGATGCTGACCAATAGGAGAGCAGGATCTTATAGCGGTGACTAGCATTAGGAACCAATGGGAGAGCGGGAGGATGGTGGCGAGTGTACTGAGTTGGGGTTGCGCGAGTTTTAAAATTGTTCTTGGCGGCCCGGGCAAATCTCGGACTTTACAGCACATACACCCTTTTGCAACTTGAATTATTTTTGTACACAGAAGCAAAAAAATCTTTTGTAACCTGGGTCTTTCGTACGTAGGGACTTTCGTGTGTAGGGGTATGACTGTAGTTAGGGCAGTTAAGAAGCCTTCTCATTCTCTTCCTTTTGTCTTCTGGCTCAGTACTTGCCAGAAAGGATCACACAACAGGCAAGAATGTTGAAAAGTGCTTTTAGTTCTCTTGGCTGAGCATTGTTTCTCTTGCTGCATTAACCCACCATCCTCTTTCAGTATATTAGTTAGCTGTACTATAAGGAGGGCACACAGCTAAGTTGATGCCAAAATTTTGAATGCTCCTCTCTTCCAGCAACCAGAAGTGCTCACTTCAGCTTGATGCCAACTCGTACTATTAGCGTTCAAGGGCACACACTAGACCCATCTATCATAAGCCCCAAAGTGCCAGAACATCCATGAGCACCCAGGACTATCCATAAAATGCCCATGGGTAACAATTATATACTGCCTGAAGTGAAGATCATGCTCTTTTTTTCTCTTCTACTACTAGCCCTATAATCCACTTACTTCTGCGTGTGGACCCCACTTCCTTCCCATGCCATTGCCAGTCTTGTGTCTGGTTTAACAGAAATTAACTTTCAAAGTGATTGTTGTGTAGTGGAGAAGTTGATTATTTGGCCTGCCAGTTATCCTAGACCTAAGTCATTGACTTACACCCCCTGAACCTGGGAGAAGTCATACTGAATGTCCAAGGGAGGCTGGTGGGAATTACCCAGGGTAATTGCCCCCTAGGTCGAACCCATTAAAGAGGCCAATGTTGGATAATCCTCCATCCCTCCAGTGCTTTGTAAGAACAGCAGGGATGTTCTGTCAGTACTTGAGGAGCCTTCATGCAGTCACTGGGACAGTCCAGAATGTTTCTCGCCAGTGCATGTGCAAGAGAAACGTTTGGTGCATGAACCTAGACACTTCTGCTTGCAGGTGCTTCCGCTCTAGTACACTGCTTGGAGCAACAGTTTTTGGGCGCCCATCAGCACACAAGTGCCTAAAAACAAAGGAATGTGATGTATCCACTCAGTGCGAGCTCTGGTGCCAGAGCACCCAGGAGCGATACTTAATGGAAAAGATATACCACCCTTAGGCCCTTAGTGCCTTTTTATTCAGGTTCTCCCACTTTATGACAACAGACTTCAACTTTGGATCCATCTTTGGTGCCCATCCAATAGCGCTAAGATGACATTTTGGGGTTTTTAAGAAAACCTCCTCCTGCAGATAAGCCTACTAGGGACTTGTCATTATCTCTGGTGTCTTCAGTGGGTCATTATCTCCGTTGTCTTCGGTGGAAGACGAAGAGAGTAAGGAAGCAGAGGAGGACTGTTCTTCAACAGCATACGGTTCTTTAGTTTGGTATTGGCTTTGCAGTTTTTCTACCTTCTTCTCGCCAGCGACTCCAGTTCACTACTAAGAGTTAAGGTGCATGAGGTTTGAGTAGTCACCACTTTAGCCTTTCGCCATTGTATGTCATTGGCTTTGATTCTGCAATCTACCTTCTGGATGTCCAGGTCGATATTGGCCTCTCATTATCTTGATGACGTTGAGACGATATTTGAAAATTGTAATACATTAGGACCTTTATCTACGGCTGGCATGGGGGCTGACTGTCCCTCTACTATCTCCTCGCCTTGAATGAAGGTGTTTGAGTTTTTTTGGGAAGCCTGGGGGAATAATGTACCCAGAGTACCCTCCAGTTCATATTTTAGTGGTTGAGGTGGTGGTTTTTTTTATCTATAATATAGGTGACAGTGTTGTTTTTGCTGGTCCATGTTCAGGGCAAGGGCAATATTTTGCTCTCTGTCAGTCTTTGGTGTACTTCCATGGCTGCAAAGTTCCCACTAATGTAAAGGCAGTTCCTGGCCAAAACTGCCATGCCTTCTACAGGTTAAGAGAATCACCTACAGCAACTCTCTTACCAGGTAAATTACAATGATTGTTACATTGCTGGTAACATGTCTATTTCAAAGTCATTATCTTTCTTTTAATGTTTGGAGTCGCTTTTGTCCCTAATTCCTGCCTCCTTTCAATATGGAATCAGCTATGTAATCGCTTGGTAAGTCACTGATGTAAAAATTGTATTTTTAAGATAAAATTAGGTTGTACGTATAGTATGTACTTACCAAGCAATTACATGGTTGTAGCCCTCCCTCCCTCCTCTCCACAGATGGACATGATGGCTCAAATGAATTGCCATTCTCTATTATTTTGTACCTAACAATCCTGAAAGTGGGTGGGTTCTGTTCATCTACACAAATAATGGTAGCACCATTGCAAAATTCCAATTTTAAACTGCTGAGGTAGGAAGTTTTCAGCTATTTAATTGCTTTGGTAAGTATTTGTAAAACCTTATTTTATCATAAATATATCATTTTCATTTGGCAGTAGAGGTAAATGAACTTTTAAGGAATAGCACAGAGGAAATATCTTGACCACGAAAATAACATTGTGAGGGTAATGCTTGAATACAATTATATATATTTTTTAATATTTCCTTTAGAAAGTAGGGGAAGTCTTACATGCTGCTGAGTCTTATAAGCTATAAAAAGAAAATGTGAAGAATATTACTAGTACTAGAATAAGTATTGGTTAAGAAGACTAACTGAAGAGAAAGATTGTGTAAAAGACAGAGTAAACCAGCATTAAATGTAGAAGGCATCCTTGAGGAATATCTGGTGCTTTTGGCTCAAGTGAACACCATGAATATTGCCGGTGTGCTAAGTTTTTAAACAACCAATGCCGTACGGTAGGAATTCTAAACCAATAGTGACACTTTTCCCTTGTGCCTGTTGTGAACTAAGTGGAACTCATTCTTTGACAAATAAATAGATGTCTTGGGAATAGGTTGTTTTGGTATAATTATCTTCAAAAAAGGCAGTTTGGAAAAGATTTGGTGGTTACATTTTTGTAACTGAAGGTAACGAGGAAATAGGAATAGAATGCTATTTGTGAGAGCTAGAATTTTTTACTAAATACTGAAAGCATATGGCAGTTATGTCTGATATTTTCTTGGGAAGTGAATCCTTCTCAAAGTGCAGTATTCCTTGTGAAAGAACATTAATTTGACCTGTCCCATGTAAAGTCTGTTTGTACAATGGGATATTGGATTTGTTCCCTGACACAAAGAGGTTGCTGTATAGTTTCATCATGGTCAGGTGAATCATTCCATTTTATCTAAAATTTGGAAATACCTTCCACTGCCAACTCATCTTTTGCTTTCTAGCCTGCTAAGTTTGTGCACATAGTGCAGTAGATATAATAGTTTTTCTCACTAAAATACATCATTCAATGACACAGGCATGGAATTTGGTACATATCTTGTCCATAGGCCACTTTTGAAAAGTACTTGGTGTCCACTTAAAATTCCAAAACGGCTGCCACTTTTCAAGATGGCCACTACGTAGTCTCATGGGATTCATGAGCCAATGGTCATGTTTTTATGCATTTGTTTTGGTTATACACTTTTTAGGCAGAGTCACCAAGCAAAAAGTAAAATGTATTTCTGTTAAAGATTTCATGTATCATATATAAAGAAAGATGGCATGCAATGTGGTAGCCAAAAACTTTAATAATTGCATCTTAGGACTCAGTAGGCACGGAAAAATGTCATCCTGAACATTTTAATATTTTGCAAGTCTATAAGTACTATGTGATTTAAGTGGTGGTTTAATCTTTACTTTTAGCTTAAAAGAGTAAATGTCAGTGCACAACCAGGGCACATTGGTGACTTCACTACTACTAACTCAGCATAGTGTTCAGTGTCAGCTAATCTTGCTTACTTAAGCTGTACCAAGCTTTGCTTTAGTGTCCCAAGCATTGTTGAATAGCCCCATATCGATTAGCTAGTAAAAATCATATAGTATATAGTTGGTAGATCTAGTTCTTAGACAGTCACGCCTGAATTGACAGATCCCAGTGCGGGAGAGGTGAGCCAAGGGTAAATGAGGCTCTACATGGCTTGTTTATATACTTATCAGGATAATGTACAAATCACATGGGACTTAGATGGCACTGAGTGAATGATCGGGCTAAGTGCAGGGTGACCAAACCTAGTTCTATCCCCACATCAATGTACATATCAGATGAAGGTGGTAAAAGGATAGGCCATCAGCCTTAGTCAAGAGCTCATAATGGCAAGTGTAAATTCAATCACAGGCAAAAGGAAGAACAACTTGAGCAAATGTTGCCTTAGCCAGGAAGACAAGAAAAATTAAGGTCTAACTTCACCCTTGGCCTCTACATCATAATCCTGCATGATGGGTATGTACTGATTTCAACCAATGTACCATTGTTCCAGGAGATTGGTGAAATGCCAATTAACTTTGACCAAGCAAAGCTGGATGAAGTCAGTGGCATAGAGGCAGCTGCAACAAACATGGGCGCCCGCACATATGGGCAAGACTTGCCTGCATGAAATCCAGAAAAAATAGACTATACATATATATATATATATATATATATATATATATATATATATATATATATATAGATATATCACACACATATACATATATATATAAAAGGGATTTTGACGAAGGAAAAATCTATTTCTGGTGGAAGACCTGTGTCTCCTGGCAAAATGTACCTGTAGCTCGCATTTCTAAGTATAAATAGATTCTAAATATACCAGAGAAAAAGCTAAAATGGAATGCTGAAGTTACTACCTTCAGCTCAATCACCCAAGGGCGTCTGTATAAGCTCTGGGGCGAGTGGAGGCCACTATCACAGGACTTCTGCCAATTAGAAGATTCCTTTCAAAGTCCCTCCCACGGCGAGAGCCATTACAAAGACTACCCCTTTCACCTTCCGCTCGCTACTACTACCACCCATGCCCGGCATTTTCATTCCTGGAATAGACACCCAAGCTTGGACTGGCTACAGGGTGGGGGATCAGGAAAGAAAGAGGGACGGGTTCACCGGGCAACACAGGTCTTCCCGCAGAAATACATTGGCTAACTGGAAGCCCAAATACACTACACACATATAAAATACAAAATAAATAATACATACGAAGGTGAACGAACACTTTCCTGAGGGACTGGGGAAAAAGCCAAAGGCTATAGACATAAGAAATAAACAATAAATTAAGGACCCCAATAAATTCAGAACTCCAAATACAGCAGGAGTTATAAAATGCACGGGAATACGAAAAAACGGTAACTATAAAACCGTGTAATCATAAATAAACAAAAATAAATAACGCAGGCGTCTGAAGATGCACCCAAGATTGTGGATGAACAAAGCGTCACCCCGGTTCGTAAAACTAAGGAGGCCAAATAGGCAAAAAAGGGGATGCATCGTGTCCACACGACATAAGAAAACGCAAAATGGAATACTCAACTTGGATGAAGAAACTGGTAGCTCTGCAGTAGTCATAGCTTTGCCAAAAGAAAGCACAAGGGGAGCAACGAAGACACCTGCGTAACCAATGCAGCTAATTACAGGAATGAAGATGCCGGGCATGGGTGGTAGTAGTAGCGAGCGGAAGGTGGAAGGGGTAGTCTTTGTAACGGCTCTCGCCGTGGGAGGGACTTTGAAAGGAATCTTCTAATTGGCAGAAGTCCTGTGATAGTGGCCTCGACTTGCCCCAGTGCTTATACCCACGCCCTTGGGTGATTGAGCTGAAGGTAGTAACTTTAGCATTCCATTTTAGCTTTTTCTCTAGTATATTTAGAATCTATTTATACCTAGAAATGCGAGCTACAGGTACATTTCAACAGCAGACACAGGTCAAACCCAGAATAATATATATATATATATGTATGTATGTATGTATGCATATACCGTATATATATATATATATATATATATATATATATATATATATATATATATATAGTGTGTGTGTGTGTGTGTGTGTGTGTGTTGTGTGTGTGTATGTATGTATAGTATGTATAATATATATATATATATATATATATATATATATATATATATATATATATATCTATATATGTATATATATATATATTGTATATATTATATATATATATAATGTATATATATATTGTGTGTGTGTGTGTGTGTATTTGCTTTATGCATTAAAGAAATGCAGGTGCTGATACTGTTTTTGGAATTTACCTGCTAGTTTAAAGGGTCAAAAGTGTTTGTCTGCTTGATACCGGAAACTGTCCATGTATGCATTAAGATTCCCCCCACTCCTCCCCCCGGGTGAAGGTAGTGAACCACAGGAAAAGCATGCTAAACAATGTTAAATGAGTCATGACAATGAAGTATGCATTTTTTTTAAATGTGGAATCTGTATCAGATCTTCAACAAGTAATGACCATGCATCTCAACAAGAGACTACAAAGAGTACAATCACACTAAAATACCATCCTCTATGTCTCACTGGCCTTTACAATAGGGAGAGCTCCCATCTTAGAAATGTTGAGAAAAACAATGTCACAATGAAGAAGCAGGTGTATATCCACTGGATCTATGAGGAATTGGTTAATTTTATCATTGAAACCAGCTTGAGTTCATATGGTCCTGTCATATTTCCTCTTGCACACATATTCCAATTATACCAGCAGCGCCTGAAACAGTGGAGCATTGCCTCACCCATTGTAAATTCAACAAGATAAAGGGCAAATTGTCAGCAGAAATCCATGAATTAGAAGGACACAAGAAAGGAAGAAGTGTGCTACGTGCCTTGCAGAAAGATGTAGCTTTAGCCCTATCTCAGGCATCTGACTACTCAGATACACTTGTGATTGCTAAAACAGCAAAGATACTGAGGAAGCAAATTCTGGATCATCAGTCCAGGTTTGATGGCACCTTTGGTGAAGGATGCATCAATGGTGCCATACCTCAAGAGTCTGCTCATGGAGCAGACAATAACAGCTAAGGTTTGACTCATCAAAGTCAGGCCTGGCTATTGCTCAGCTCCTGCAAGATCTGGTAAAAGGATAAACCCTCGGCCTCTTGGCAATATGAGTAAGCTCAGAATTATCAGTTTTAATGCTGAGGGCCTGTCAGCAGCAAAAGTAGATCTGCTCACCAACCTGAAGGCCAGTGTACTGTGCATCCAAGAGACTCACAAGGATCTTAGACTGCCTAAAATACCTGGCATGGACTTAATTATCTCCCACGAAAGCCCAATCCATGGAAGTGCAATATATGCTAGTGAGAAATCCATTATTCATAGAAGCAGAGACCTATCCAAGGATGGGCTGAAGATTCTACATGTGGAAGCTGAACACCTAAACATCATTTCAGTCTACAAACCCCCTCCTGGTTCTTTCCCGCAGCCCCAGATCAACATCTCTGACAATAAGCCTTGTCTCGTGGTTGGGGACTTTAATTGCCACAACACTGGGATTACAATAACACCAACCACGATGGTGAGGCAGTGGAGGAATGGGCCCTTGCTAATCACCTTACGATCTTATATGAGGCAAAAGATGACACCACATTTCAGAGTGCACGATGGAGGAGGGGATACAATCCTGACCTGGCATTTGTCTCTGCTAAATACCACCAATCATTCTCAAGAACAATCATGGACCCAATATAAAAATCCCAACACCAACCAGTGGCTATTGACATAGAACCAGTCATACAACCCCGCGAAACAAAATACCGAAACCCCAGATCAAACTACAGCCAGGCCGATTGGGAAGGCTTTACATCTGATATAGAAAACAAAATTGCAAACATTGTACCTGACCCAGAGGGATATGGAGACTTCCAATCACTGGTAATACAAGCTGCAAAGGAAAACATTCCCAGACACTGTAGAGACTTGTATATCCCTGGTCTCTCAGATCAAAACAAACAAATATGTCAGGCCTACAATGATGATCCTTTCTCTGAGAACACCTTGGAGCTTGGAGAAGACTTGTTATCATCACTATGCCATGAAGGACGTGAACGCTGGCAAGAAACCATCACAAACATCAATATGACTCACAACAGTAAAAAGGCCTGGAGCACCATCAAAAAGCTTAACTCAGAAGACTGGTACCCAGCAAGAATAGCAGCAGTCACCCCTAATGAAGTAGCCCATCAACTCCTAATCAATGGAAAGACCAACAACCAAAATAGGGAGAGGGGATATCTAAAGAAAATGAAGCAAGACATGTAATGCATCTTGTCACAGAGTGATGATATATTTGAACCGTTTACCAGGAACGAATTACAATCAGCCATGAAATACATGAAGTCAGGGAAAGCTGCTGGTCTAGACGGAATTGTGGTCGAGATGATTCTGCATTTTGGAGATAAGGCTAGGACTTGGCTTCTGGCTCTTTTCAATAAATGTGCATTGACATACCAAATCCCAAGAGTTGTGGCTCTTCTCAAGCCTGGTAAAGATCCAAGCTCACCTAAGAGCTACCGACCAATATCCTTACTTTGCATCACCTACAAACTCTATAAGCGCATGATAATGTCCCGCCTAGCCTCCACCACTGAGGAGCAACTAACACCAGATCAAGCAGGCTTTCGACCAGGATGATCATGCTGCAGTCAGGTCTTGAACCTAACACAATTTATAGAGGGTGGATTAGAGAACAAACAAATTACAGGTGCTGTGTTTGTCAATCTCACAGCTGCCTATGGCACAGTCAACCACAGAGCTGTTCTCTTCAAGGTAGCCCAAATGACCCAAAACCCAACCATTGTGCGTATCATTGGATCACTCTCAGAAAGCAGATCTTTCTATGTGGAAATGGATGGCAGGAAAAGTAGGTGGAGGAAGCAGACAAATGGGCTCCCACAGGGCTCTGTACTAGCCTCATTATTATTCAACACCTACACAAATGACCTACCACAACTCCAGAAAATCCAGAGGTTTATATATGCTGATGATCTCTGTATTGCAACACAGTCACGTTCCTTTAAAACCATCGAAGAAAGACTTGACGACATTATCATATCTCTCAGACTATTATAAAAAATGACACCACAAAGCAAACCCCATGAAAACTCAGGTATGCTCATTCCATCTGAACAACCACCAGGCATACAGAAAACTGAAAATAAAATGGGATAGCGAGGAACTGGAAAACCATCCACATCCAGTCTATCTTGGCATCACTCTTGATAGAACACTGACTTTCAAGGAGCATGTCAACAAGCTCAAGAAAAAAAAAGTGGCCCCCAGAAATAACCTCCTAACCAAAATTGCATTCACTTAGTGGGGAGCAGATGCAAAAAACTTTAAAAGCAAATGACCCTAGCACTATGTTACTCCACTGCAGAATATTGTGCTCTTGTGTAGGATTGATCAAGTCATGCCAAAAGAGTGAATATCGAGCTAAATAAAGCCTGCCGACTAATCACTGGCTCATTGAATACAACACCCCTGCCAGCTTTGTATAGACGAACCAGCATCGCACCACCTAACATCTGTCGAGATGCCATGGCTAGAAAGGAAAAGACCAAGCAAGCAAATGATCTCAGAAATCACTTAAGAGCTTCATGACCGTGAAAGAACTAGAGACCCCAGACCTATCAGAATACAGACTGCAGAAATGGAGAGAGAACGACAGTCGGACTACTAATACGTAATGCCCTCCCTGACCCTAGTGAAGACCTGCCCTGTAGATTCTCCCTCACCAGAAGGAAATGGGTCACCCTGAATAGAGGAAGAACAAAAGTTGGTAGGACAGGGGATAACCTCCAGAGATGGTGCTGAATGTCCCTGTGGGGAACCAGTCCAAAATATGAATCACATCTTGTGTAGTTGCTCACTAGGGCCCACTTGTTCGGACATGGATCTAAGAACAGCAAACGACACAGCCCTCCAATGGGTAGAACAATGGGGCCATAAAATATGATGATGAGCTCCTGCAGTACAACTGTTTCTCAAAACAGAAGGAGCAAGTGTACATCAACATTCAAAGGGTAGGGAAACTCCTTTTCCAGTGTTCATGGGCATGGCTGTCTGTGCCAAAACCAGGAAGAAAAACCTGGTAGAGATGCCTCATTTAACAGGGTGCTGGAAATATCAGCCTGACTGGGAGATGCCACTGTCACCAATATGTAATATTGATAATAGCCCAGTAGAAATCCTAGATGCAGATTCTCTGGCCTCATGAATGTAGGCATAGATAAAAATTTAATGTCTGTACTATCTTTCTTAGTTGCGAAGTTATCAAGCAAAATTTTTTATGGTGGCCATTCTGTACGCCATCTTTATCGCAATGGTAAATATAGTAGTAGGAGCTCTGGTGATATCGTCAATTAACCCTTAAACACCTATATGTTGACTAAAATTGTCTGTCGGATGCTAATCAGACATACGGTACGTCGACTACAAAAAGTTTTTTAAATATTTGGGGAAAAATAGTTATATGCCTAGTTTGCGAAATATTTGAAATCACACGCCTTGAGGGATGCTGGGAGTTCACAGATCACGCTGTTGTTTTGTTTACAAGCATTACCCAGCTGCGCATGCACGAATTTCTTTCTTCTTGCACTAAAAAGCATCAGCAACACATCTCGGAAATTCTTTCGTCACTTTGTCGTAATTTTTGCACCGTTTTGTATTAGCCGTTACATAGAGGTTTATATATGAAAATGTGCACAATTTCATGTAGAATACAGCTAAAAACAACTATGGTTGTAACTTTTATCAGTTTTGACATATTTTCATATAAATCACGATAAGTGCCAAAATTTCAACCTTCAGTCAACATTGACTCGACCAAAATGGTAGAAAAACGCAATTGTAAACTAAAACTCTTACATTTTAGTAATGTTCAGTCATTTACCTTTATTTGGCAACAAATTGGAAGTCTCTAGCACTATATTTCTATTTATGGTGAATTTTTGAAAAAAACTTTTTCCTTATGTCTGTCTCAGGAATTCTTTCGTCACCTTGTCGTAATTTTTGCACCGTTTTATATTAGCCATTACATAAAGTTTTATATATGAAAAGTGCGCAATTTCATGTAGAATACAACAACAAAAACCAATAGTTGTAGCTTTTATAAGTTTTGAAAGATTTTCATATAAATCACGATAAGTGCCAAAATTCAACCTTTGGTCAACTTTGACTCGACCAAAATGGCAAAAAAACGCAATTGGAAGTTAAAACTCTTACATTCGAGTATTATTCAATCATTTACCTTCATTTGGCAACAAATTGGAAAACTCTAGCACAATATTTCGATTTATGGTGAATTTTTGAAAAAACTTTTTCTTTATGGCTGCACGCGGTAACTCTGCCTAAAATCTCGGAAATTTTTTCTTCACTTTGTCATAATGTTTGCACCGTTTTATATTAGCCATTACATAAAGCTTTATATATGAAAATGTGTGAAATTTCATGTAGAATACAACAAAAAATAACTCACGGTTGTAGCTTTTATCAGTTTTGAAATATTTTCATATAAATCACTATGTGCCAAAATTTCAACCTTTGGTCAACTTTGACTCTACTGGAATGGTCAAAAAATGCAACTGTAAGCTAAAACTCTTACATTCTAGTAATATTCAATCATTTACCTTCATTTTGCAACAAATTGGAAGTCTCTAGCACAATATTTTGATTTATGGTGAATTTTTTACAAACATTTTTTACTTACATCCGCGTGCGGTAACTCTGCCGAAAATCTCAGAAATTCTTTCGTCACTTTGTCCTAATGTTTGCACCGTTTTATGTTAGCCGTTACATAAAGTTTTATATATGAAAATGAGTGCAATTTCATGTAAAATACAAAAAAAAAGAAACCTATGGTTGTAGCTTTTATCAGTTTTGAAATATTTTCATATAAACGATAAGTGCCAAAATTTCAACCTTCGGTCAACTTTGACGAGACCAAAATGGTCGAAAAACGCAATTGTAAACTAAAACTCTTACATTCTAGTAATATTCAATCATTTACCCTCATTTTGCAACAAACGGGAAGTCTCTAACACAGTATTTTGATTTATGGTGAATTTTTGAAAAACACTTTTTCCTTACATCCATGCGCGGTAACTCAGCCGAAAATCTCAGAAATTCTTATGTCAGATTGTCGTAATGTTTTCACCGTTTTATATTAGCCGTTACATAAAGTTTTACATGTGAAAATGTGCGCAATTTCATGTAGAATACAACCAAAAATAATTCATGGTTGTAGCTTTTATCAGGTTTGAAATATTTTCATATAACTAACGATAAATAGAAAAAATTCAGCCTTCAGTCAACTTTAACTCAACCGAAATGGTCAAAAACTGTAATTTTAAGCTAAAACACTTACAGTCTAGTAATATTCAATCAATTACCTTCATTTAGCAACAAATAGGAAGTCTCTGGCACCATATTTCGATTTATGGTGAATTTAAAAAAAAACTTTACGTCCGCGCGTTACGAATTCATGCATCATTTTGTGATAATATTTCCTCTGTGTTGCTTTGATCGTTTTAAAATGTGTTATATACCAAAATGATCGCAATTTAGTGTACAATACAACAATAAAAATTAACTCATTAGCTTTAACTGTTTTGCTCACAGCGGCGCGATTTGTATACAATTGTAAATGAAAAATGTTTTCCGCGGTCATATATGTATTCCAATATTTATATATGATAACGATATTTTTTTCATTTCTGATGGTTGCTTACTAAACTTCAGGCAATGACAAAAAAGGAGCCAAAAATGAACACTTAATCTTAAAACTAAGCGTGCTGTGATTTTTTGAAAAAACTTTTTTTCCGCTTCGGTGCTAACTCCCAAACGCCACCGGCATACGAGAGACACTTTGGTAAATAGTGGCTCAGTGTTTAAGGGTTAACTCTTCTACCCAAGAAGACAATGTATCTGAGTAATGATTAATGTATTTATTTCTGCAATGTTTTATTCAGTGTCAGAAATTGAAACAAGTAGTGGCCATCTTGAAAAGTGGCAGCCATATTGGAATTATGTGTGGACACCTAAAAGAGGGGATAAAATGAGCAATTGTGCCAGATTTCATGCTTGTATCACAAACTGAAGTATTTTTCTACTTATCTAGTACACTAACAGTAGTTCCCTTTTTTTTATAAAGGTACCTATGCTGTATTTTAAATGACCCTTAGTATTATAAAATCCAGCAGTGCTTACTAAATATGTACTAAGTGTTTCTAGAAAACAAATCAGGATTATTAGCTGGATGGCTTGTGTCACAGTCACATAGTTCAGCAAAATTATTTTTTTCCCTCAAGAATTTAAAGTTTTTGCATTTAGTTACTGCGATCTTAGTGAAGTGTTTTTCCATGGAAGTTACCTTATGATAATTTAAATATAGTACACTGCATTCTCTAACTGAAAGTCCCTATTTTAACCTTTTAGGATGTAACTAGTCTAATTTTACAAACAGGTGGGATGGAGAACATCATGCATCATGTGTTCAACTTATCTCGTTACACTCACCACTGTTTACGTAGTTATAGACATACTAACGGAGAATCGGTGGCAGAATTCTACTTGCAAGATGAGTCATGGACTGTTGATATCCATGGATCAATTATCAATTTCAATTTGCTCAGATCAAATGGCTCATATGTTGGATATGCACAGGTTAGTATAATATTAAGGTATTTTTTCAAGGAAAAGAAAGGTCAAAGTTTTTTGTTTGTTGTTATTGTTAAGATTATTATTATTATTGATTAATTATTTATTATTAAATATTATTATTATTATTATTATTATTATTATTATTATTCATTATTATTATTATTTATTGTTATTTGAATTTGTAGAGAGCCTATATTTTTTATTGAACAAACCTGATGATTTTGAACTTGCTATAATATCACCCACAGTATAGAGTGGACATGCATAAAGGACAAAATGGCCAATTCTTAGTGGTTCCCATGTTATAAGCAAAAGCTTTGTATCATTGCCATATTCTTTTGAAACTATTTCCTTTTCCTGGACTAAGGCATTTGCCTAAAAATATTACTGAAAATATGTAGTACCATATACTGTACTGTATATACTATATCCATGCATTTGGATGAAGGATATTCCTATAGTATATATTTTTTATTATGAAATATTCTCTCTTTGATGGTAACCCTAGCTGGTGTAGCTCCAACAGAACCCTTTTATCTGATGAAGGACTTTCAGTAGAGGTAGTACAAGCTCTGAAGATTCTGTATCAGGAATAATGATATTGGTTATTTCTGGGATCAGCCCGTGTCGCTTCATGAAGTGTCCTTTTAGCACACATTTCTAAGGTAAAAATTACTAACATTACCAGAGAAAAAACTAAAATGGAATGTCAGAGTATTCTGACTCGCTGACCTTATATAAAAAGGTGTCGGTATGGTTTCTGGGGTGAGTGAAACCACTACTACGGGTCTCTTACCATTTAGATCCATCCTTCTACAAAATCCCCCTACCTGAGAGGGCAGACACAAGGCCCGCACCCAGCTACTACTACTACTAGCGCTCCCGACGCCATCACGAACGCCTCTAGCGTACATCCTTTCCGTTAGCACCATCTTGCGCACACGTGTTTTTTCTTCGCTGTGTTTTGTGCTCTGTTTTTTTTATTTATCCTTACCATGGAACTCCAAGCCATCACCGCAGCTAAGTTAAGTACTGCTAAAGTGTTTCACTTATTTTTAGCCAGCCAGGGACCCGTTTAACCATTTTTATTTAGGTTATAAGACGGCGCCTCCTTCGGCCTGGTTATAGAGTCGTCTCAGGCGGCTCGTCCCACGTGTTTCATTCTTTCATGCTTCTTCGGTCTCCCATACCGTTTTAGCTTGAATTTAGCAGTATATATGCCTACATTTTTATACGTTGTGCAAAGATTTTACCGTATGATGTGCTTTTGCTAGCTTTCACGGGGATTCATAGCTCGCTGGAGCTCGTAGCCTACATCGCTCCTTAGCTCAGTGTTCATGCATGCGTGTTCCTTTGTTTAGGTCTGTTTAGGCTCCTTTAGGACATCTGTCTTTACTTTTAGTCCTGACCACCCTGGCCGCCGCCCTCCGTTCTTATGTATCGGCAGAGGCCAGCTCCCGAGTTGTTCGGCGCCCTCCCTTCTGGGTTGGCTCGTCTAGCTTCTCCAGGATGTTGCTTTCTCTCTATCTGGTTATTTATCTTCCTCTTCCCCGTGTTGCATTAGGCTATTTATGCATGCTTTGAGACGGTTAGAGGTAGCCTAGGCCACCTCAGACCGCCTGGCCTGTCTTACCGTGTGGTCTTACCACGTTCACGGCGAGCCAGGCGATCGACACGAGCCACCCGGCTACTGTCCCCACGCTCCTTCCACCCCCTAGGGGGGGGAGTACCGCTCGCTCACGTTGCCCATGGCAACCATCCGAGCTCCCTCCCTTCTCCCCCCTCCACACGGGGGGGATACGGGAGTTTGCAGGGGGACATCCGAAGCTGGCTCAGCTCATACCGCTCTCACCCCTCGGTTCCAGGGGGCGTCTCCCGTGTGGTTGGTCTCGGCTGGCCACCTGGCTCGGCTACGCTCGGACCTCCTCGGTTTCCGATCAGCTCTCTCTCACCCCGAGTCACCACCCTCCCCACCACTCCGGCGGTGGGTCCCCTTGGCTCCGCCAGTCCTTAGGTGTGGTGACTGAGAGAAGCCCCGCCGCATGCTCCTCCCATATGTTGCCTTATTTTACCTTATGTTAATTTGTTATTGTTTGTTTATTTTGTTTTCGCTAGCCGGCGGAGTTCCCGCTCACCATCCGAGTTCTCCTCCTGCCTGCGTGTATTTGTTACGGCGGAGCTACGCTCCCCCGACTGGTTTTTTACTAGCCTCCTCATGCTCCCCCTCTGTCCTCGTACTCCTCGCTCCAGCGTATAGGCAGGTAACTGGTTTGGTGAATCTCCTTACTCTGGTAACACTAGAATTGTACTGAAACTAGTCTACCAGCTCTATCGGATACCCACCACTCACGCCAGGAGAGCAGCGGGAGGCTAACTCCTATGTCAATCACTCCGGTATCCTCCGGTGTCATAATATATCACTTCCTGGACTTTGCTGTCCTGCAGGACCCCTGTGGGCACGAGGTCTGCCAGACCCATGCTGTCTGCGCTATTGCTACAGAGACATAGCAGTCTGGCACCACGAGAGTTGCTCAATTTGTTATGATCTGGTAGATCAGGTTACCTCCGGAGTAAGTACCGTCCGGAGAACAACTGTCATGTATAATTTGGCCTATATGTATACAGTCCTAATAAGTGATATATCTATATATAAATCACATATATTTTAGTCTTCCTAGCTTAGTATTTATACTAACCTTCTCTTTCAGGCTGCTCAAGCCGTCAGGGACGCCGCGACAACCACCTTGAAAGCCTGGGTCGGCGGGTTCGGGAGGAACGTCACCAAGGGGCAGCCCTACATTCTCGACAAGAAGATGGCTGCTCTGATCTTCCCCGGCGGAAAGACAACCTCCTACGTCGACCCGCAAGCGGCGGCCCCGTACATCGCCACCATCCAACATCAGGTGGCTTAAGCCTTGGCGGACCCTGGGAATTTGGAGATCATTGACGACGTGGCAACTCTCAACTTGGACCTCGAGCCCATGGCGGTAGGGGAAACAGGTAGGACGTTAGATGAGGCAGGTTTGCTAGGGGCTCAAGGGCTACCCTTGGGTCATTCTGGATCGTCTTCCCCTATCCCTTCTACCTCTTCCTTCCAAGGATTTTCGGAGGGTGAACTTTCGGTTAGACCGAAGTCCACCCAAGCTATCCCTAAAGTTAAGGGAAAGCGGGAAACAAATACCCTTGAGAAGACGCTGCCTAAGAAGACAGCTCCTAGCGGTTCTCATAAGACTCCGGCTCACCATCCTGGAGCAGAGAAGCCCAAGTCGTCATCTTCTCACTCCAAAGGGTCCAGAGGCAAGTCCTCGAGGGACAAGGGTCAGCTCCTGACTGATCCTGAGCCTTCGACCTCTACGGGGACGCGCCCTAAGACTCCCGGCGGAAGGCAGGAACCTAGTTCCTTCGACTCAGACGCTTTCACTGCAAACATCATGCAGCAAAGGGGGAGTCTAGTTGGAAACTTAGTCCAAGACAAGTTTCAGGAGATGCTCTCCCACATCTCGTCTTCCTTCAAGGAGTCAGGCCAGTCGATCCGGAACATCTCGGAAAGGCTGGCCAGTCAGGAGAACCTGATCGCAGGTCTCCGGGAGAACCCAATGGCAGGTCTCTGGGAGAACCCAATGGCAGTTCTCCCCCAGCCCGGTGTGGCAGCTCAAGCCATGCCGGACTACAACACCCTCCCTCCTTATACGGTGAGCAATCCTTGGAGGATCTCGTCCTATGCCCCCTTTAAGGACGGGATGCTAACATTGGCGCATTGTGGTACTCGAAGGTTTGAGGACTTCGAGTTCCACCCAGGTGACTTGCAACCCCCCTTCATTGGTTACGCCCGCCTTACGGAGGCAGCTATGAGGAGGGAAGATAAGATCCCCAAAGAGACCGTAATCTTCGGTCGGGATCAGGCTCGGCGAGATTGGCTGAGGAGCCTAGAAGAATGGGAGTGCATCAACACCAGGATGCAAGCCTTCAAGAGCGCCTTTACCATATTTGTGGTGGACGGAGAGACCCCCATTCCGTTCACCACAAAAGTGGCGGAGTTGACTCTACAGGCCGCAATGAGGGACGAACCGATGCCTCATCTCCGGGAAACAGAGCCCACGTCACTTCTCCTCCCAGGTACGGAAGATCTTTGGGCAGATCTTCCAGCCACCTTCACGGGTAGGGAAGCTAAAGCTGGATTGTGCAAGAACACAATTCAGCGAAAGGCTCCCCAGGCTCCCAGACAACCTCATCCAGGCTGAGTTTGATGCAAGAACCAGGTTAGGGAGGTCTCTCAATACCCTGGTTATGACAGAGGTTTCGGCCATTACTTATGGTAACGAGCCTCTGTTTAAACTGATAGCCAAGTCACATTTACATACTGTACAATGTGACTTGTACGACTTCGTAGTGGCAAGGCGTAGCTGCAGAAAACACGTTCTGCAGGAAGCCACCATCCGCCATGAACCTAACAAGTTGCTGGCGGCTTCAATCTGGGGTGCTGACCTTTTCCCAGAATCGATCGTCAATTCTGTACAGCACGAAGCAACAAGACTCAATCAGAGTCTTAAGGTTTGTTGGGGCCTTTCAAGCAAAAGGAAGCAGGAGTCGACTTCTTCAGCTAGAAAACCTAAAAAGCCTAGGAAATTCCAGCCTTTCCAGGCTACCCAACTATAGCAGGTAGTGCAGGCAGTGCCAGTCTCCCAAGTGGCACAGCCTTCCACTTCAAAGGCCCAGCCTCAACAGCAATTTCTGCTGTTGACTCCTCAGGGCCAGGCTTCTACCTCCTTCGCGGTCTCCCCGGCCTTCAACCCAGTGTTTGAAGGCCAGGCTTTCCAACCTTTTAACAGGTTCGGAAGGGGCAGCAGGGCTAGGGGTGCCTTTCGCCAGAGAGGTGGCGGAAGAGCAACCAGCCGGGGGAAGCACCTACAAGGAAGGCGCGGGTCTCGACCTGCCCCAAGCCAGTGAGAACCCTCAGGTAGGAGGGAGGCTGTTCCTTTATCGACACAGATGGGGGTTCAGCAACTGGGCACAGACCATTGTGTCCAAAGGCCTAGGGTGGAGCTGGACCAAAGGTCCCCCTCCATCCAAGACCTTCTATCAACAACCAACAACGGAATTGATGGAGTATGCCCAAGAGCTCCTTCAGAAAGGAGTAGTGTCAACAGTCAAGCATTTAAAGTTTCAAGGTCGCTTGTTCAGCGTGCCAAAGAAAGGCTCAACCAAGTGAAGAATAATTCTAGACTTATCCCGTCTAAACTTATTCATTCGCTGCAACAAGTTCAAGATGCTGACTATCTCACAGGTGCGGACCTTACTTCCCCGTGGGGCCGTCACCACCTCTATCGATCTTACAGACGCATACTATCATATCCCAGTGGCAAGACACTTCTGCCCGTACCTAGGTTTCAGGCTAGGGAACCAGGCATTCTCCTTCAAGGTAATGCCCTTCGGGTTAAACGTGGCCCCCAGGGTATTTACAAAGGTTGCAGAGACAGTAGTTCAACAACTCAGGTCCCAGGGAATAATGGTAGTTGCATATCTGGACGATTGGCTCGTTTGGGCAACAAGCATCGAAGAGTGCCACAAAGCAACGGTCAAAGTGATACAGTTTCTGGAACATCTGGGGTTCCAGATAAACAAGACCAAGTCCAGGCTAACACCGGACTCTCGCTTTCAGTGGCTCGACATTCAGTAGGATCTAAACTCCCACACTATCAATTCCGTCGTCCAAGAGGAAAGAAATAACCAAAGCAACCAAGCAATTTCTCAAGTGCAAACAGACATCCAGGAGAAGCCAGGAAAGAATCCTAGGCTCTCTTCTATTTGCCTCAGTAACAGACGTTCTGCTGAAGGCAAAACTATAAGACATAAACAGTGTCTGGCGCTCGAGAGCAAACAACAAGTCCCGGGACAAATTGTCAGCTATCCCGGCGATACTTCGCAAACGACTCCGCCCTTGGTCGGAGGTCAAGAATTTATCAGTCAATTCCTCTCCAGTTCCCTCCTCCGGCATTAGTTATCCACACGGATGCTTCACTAAGTGGCTGGGGAGGGTACTCTCAGTACAAAAAAGTACAAGGGACTTGGTCCCTTCAATTCTGCAGGCTTCACATCAATGTGCTGGAAGCTATGGCGGTATTCCTCACTCTGAAAAGACTTCTGCCAGCCAAAGGATCTCACATCAAGCTGGTATTAGACAGCGCAGTAGTAGTGCACTGCATCAACAGAGGAGGCTCCAAGTCAAGCCATGTGAACCATGTCATGATAGCCATATTTTCTCTGGCAACCAAGTACAAATGGCACCTGTCCTCCACTCACCTAGCGGGAGTGAAGAACGTGATGGCAGATGCCTTGTCTCGCTCAGTCCTTCTAGAGTCGGAGTGGTCTCTGGACAGGCGTTCATTCCTGTGGATCTGCCAGCAGGTTCCAGGGCTCCAGGTGGATCTTTTCACCACAGAGTCGAACCACAAGCTTCCCTGCTATGTGGCTCCCAACCTGGACCCTCTGGCTTATGCCCTGGATGCCATGGCCATAGATTGGAATCAGGGGAAGAAAGTATACATCTTTCCTCCAGTGAATCTTCTACTGAAAGTTTTGAGCAAACTCAGGACTTTCAAGGGACAAGTTGCCCTAGTAGCCCCCAATTGGCCCAAGAGCAACTGGTTCCCACTCCTTCTGGAATTGGGTCTCCGACCTCAACGGATTCCCAATCCCAGGCTGTCTCAAGTAGTGCAAATGAAGACTGTGTTCGCTTCCTCAGGAATTCTCAAAACCCTAACTTTATGGACTTCATGAAGTTCGCGGCTAAAAGGGATGCAGATATCGATCCTCAAAATATCCTATTCCTAGAATCGGATAAAAGAGAATCGACCCTTCGTCAGTATGACTCAGCCGTTAAGAAACTAGCCAAATTTCTGAGGGGAACCGAATCTCAAACCATGACTACCAACCTGGCTATTTCCTTCTTCAGATCCTTATTTCAAAAATGTTTAGCAGCCAGTACTATTACTACCACTAAATCAGCTCTAAAGAAAATATTCCAGTATGGTTTTAAAATAGATCTAACAGACTCCTATTTTTCATCTATTCCTAGAGCTTGTGCTAGACTCAGAGCAGCAGAAAGGCCTAGCTCAGTTTCATGGTTCTTGAATGATGTTCTCAAACTGGCCTCAGATACTGATAACAACTCATGGGATTTCTTACCCCTCCTGAGGAAAACATTATTTCTTTTAAGTCTGGCCTCAGGAGCCAGGGTATCTGAACTGTCGACTTTATCTAGAGACTCAGGTCATATAGAATTTCTACCATCAGGAGAAGCTCTTCTCTCTCCAGATCGTCAATTTTTGGCCAAAAATGAGGATCCTTCAATGAGATGGGCCCCTTGGAAGATCCTCCCTCTTCCTCAAGACCCCTCCTTATGTCCAGTTACTGCCTCACGAGCATATCTTTCCAGGACAGCCATGAGATCCTCTGGCCCTTTGTTTATGAGGGAAAAGGGTGGCACCATTTCCTTAAAAGCTATTAGACAACAAATTTTATACTTTATTAAACAAGCCAACCCAAACTCGTTTCCCAAGGTCCACGACATTAGGGCAGTAGCTACCTCAATCAACTACTTTCAACATATGAATTTTGATGATCTGAAAAAGTATACAGGCTGGAAATCTCCGACAGTATTCAAACGTCACTACCTTAAGTCCTTAGAAGCTCTTAAATTTCCAGCAGTGGCAGCGGGAAATATAGTTTCCCCTGACACTGCTTAAGGGGACCGTCTGCTATGATGTCTATTTTTTTTATTTATTATGCAAAATACATATTTTTCATATATGTTTTAGATATATATAATACCTTCATCACATAAAAATTTCAAGTCATTTGATCAAAAACTTTTTGTTTTATTAGCAAAAATAATGATTTAAAAAAAAAAATTGGTAGAGTTTTCTCCGCTAATATGACATCAGTTGTATTGAAAATCATACCATAAAAACTTCTTTATATACGGAACAATTCTGTGTGGCAGAATTTTGATTTTTTAATTTTTTTATTTTTTATGAATTTTTTTTTTTTTTTTTTTAGTCTAGACACTCAAAAAATTCTAAAAAAAAAGAAAAAAAAGATATCAAAATTCTGTCACACAAAATTATGGGATTTTTATTCCTCTTTCCAATGATATCTTTCTCTCTAAAATTGGATAATAAATAACTGAGTAATGGTTACTGACATGCGCATAAGTATGTTTTTGAGTTATGAGCTCCCAAAGATTTGCTATGTCAATTTTCGCTTTTTTCTTATAAAAGTCAAAACAACATTATTATAATTACTTTATTTGTACTTTTATTGTTGATTTCTACATCAAGGATCGTGGTCCTACCCCTAAAAGTGGTGTTAGTACCCTCAGCGTGACACCAGATAATGATGTTGACGGCGAGACATGAGACAATGAGGGCAGCTGAAAACAATTAATTTTCGTGTTTTTCTTTCAGCACACTCCTGGCCTTCGCTAATTTTGCTAGCCATAGTTGCTGAGTAGCCTTCTTGATCTTAGGTAACTTCGGCATTGCTATAAGTTCACTAAGAAGTTATAAAAACAACGTAAATAGCTAGTAACCAAACGCAAGTGCCTACGCGCATGCATGTAACCGCTTTGACGTCTGTGGCGTAACTGAGTCATTCTCCGAGTCTCGCCTATAAATAACCGCTCTGAGCAGCTCGCTTCTCGCCCAGTGTCACACTACCTTTCATTGCTACCAGATGTATGAGAATTTCGAAAAAATCTTTAAAAATCGCTGTATATATGCAAAAATAAACACGCAAAAACGATTCTGTCAAACTCAAGTCATACAGACGACGCAGTTACGATGACGTCATCATTTAAAAACCGCTATATCTTCATTATTTGTGAAAATAATTGGCTGAAACTTCTGGAAAGCATGCACGGCATGTTTCTGCATAGATACAAGTAATAACTCGATTTTTTATTTTTTCAAGTTGACATGTCATCCGCCATAGCGGACGGTCCCCTTAAGTAGTTTAGTAAATTAGATCCAGATCTCCTTTCTACCTGCCTCACTGACGTCCTTCCTGCAATCCTGTCACCATGTACCCCTTTTTAATGCCTTAGCTGCCAAAAAGGGCACTTATTGTGATGTTTTCCTTAGTTTTTTGCTAGGATTACTCACACCTGTAAATAATCTGTTAAACTGTGTCTAGTTTTAAGATTAATATAAGTTACCATAATAATTTTAATTATGTATTATAATCTTTGTAGTCATGAGTTTTTTTTATTATAGTAGTTTTATGTCAATTGTTTTTTATTCTTCCCTTACTCATGTTATATCCTCTTTCAAGCGTGTGGCCATTTCTCTGGTACTATTTCACGAAGCGACACGGGCTGAGCCCAGAAAAGGGATTTTGACGAAGGAAAAATCTATTTCTGGGCAAGGGCCCGTGTCGCCCAGTGAAATCCCACCCTTCTTTACACCCACCCTTGGGCCCAAGCTTGACAGTCTAACTCCAAGGATGACCGCTAGAGGCGCTCGTGATGGCGTCGGGAGCGCTAGTAGTAGTAGTAGCTGGGTGCGGGCCTTGTGTCGGCCCTCTCAGGTAGGGGGATTTTGTAGAAGGATGGATCTAGATGGTAAGAGACCCGTGGTAGTGGTTTCACTCACCCCAGAAACCATACCAACACCTTTTTATATAAGGTGAGCGAGTCAGAATACTCTGACATTACATTTTAGTTTTTTCTCTGGTAATGTTGGTAATATTTACCTTAGAAATGTGTGCTAAAAGGACATTTCACTGGGCGACATGGGCCCTTGCCCAGAAATAGATTTTTCTTTCATCAAAATCCCTTTTTAATGCCTACCTCCCTTGAGAGCAAAGAAATTTGGGACTGGAAAACTGGAAGGCTACTTGAAGAACCTACAAATGTGATTGTGAAAATGAACAGCCTGCCAATCCAACGAGAGATAACCAACAAATTCTTGTTGACATACTGGTAAATTTATAGCTAGGTGAATGTTAGAAAAATATCTGTTTACAAAAATAAGAGGAAGAAAAACATACAGGCAGTCCCCAGTTACTGACAAGGTTTCCATTCCTGGGGGCCTGACGCTAACTGAAAATGGGTGCTAACCGAAATTCAAAAGTCTACAGGCGCCACAATCCACCTTCCTGTGCCCTAGACTTGTTAATGACAGTGTCATGGCCAGATATTTTGCCCTAATATGTAATAACTCATTAATGAAATGTGAAATTTCATTTGCTTAATCATTTTCTGCATGGTAGTTCTACAAATATTTAATGTCAGATTTGATGAAATTACTGATAAATCTAGGCCTAGAGAAGAGAGAGAGAGAGAGAGAGAGAGAGAGAGAGAGAGAGAGAGAGAGAGAGAGAGAGAGTCACCTTTTCAGATTGCTAATGTTTCCGCCATCTCTTTATTTATCATATCTTCTAGTTAAATATGTTAGAAAAGCAAAAGAGAATGATAAAAGTATCGTTAGTAACATTATAATCATTGCTTAAACGCTACAGCCATAAACAACTGAATAATAACAGTTGTTTTGCTACAACAACCGAACCAAATCTGACAATAACAATGTTTTGCTAGCATTTCAGCCATCTTAGTATAGTAAAAAGTTACCATAGTTATGTTACAAATGGTGTTAATTAAGTATAACAGGACTTAAATATTTTTGCATTATACCTTTATTTGCTATGGAGGAAATATTTGGCCAGGATATATAGTACTGCTAAATTTAAGTTGCTTTTGTAGCTGAATCTGAGGGGGGAAAAAAATGTTCACACTGCTAACGAAAATAAATTACATGCATCAGTGTTATTACAGTATTATGAAATAGGGTGAGGGTAGCAAATGGAATCTCTTAATTTTTTACACAAAAATCATGCTCCCAATGCCATCTGTTAAAAAAAAATATAACTTCATCTAGTTCAGAGAAAAGGGATTTTGACGAAGAAAAAATCTATTTCTGGGCAACGACCTGTGTCGCCCTGTGAAATGGTTCCTTTGATACTATTTCTGAAGAATAAATATTGCTATTCATCCTAGAGAAAAAAGAAACAATATAATGCCAAGATAAATGGCTCGCTCACTTCTTATAGAAGTGTCGGTATAGTAAGGAGCGAGTGGAATCACTACCAGAGGTCCCTTGCCATTTAGCTTCTTCCTTCGACAAAACCCCGAACTACGGAGGAGCCGTGCTACAGCTCCCGGTCTACTACTACCGTGAGTGCCTCCGACACCTGAGACGTCATTCCTGAAGATAGCCTCCAAGCTTGGGGTAAGCTGGGTGAGGATAATCTAACTACAGGGTGGGTTTCACAGGGCGACACAGGTCGTTGCCCAGAAATAGATTTTTCCTTCGTCAAAATCCCTTTTCTGGGCTTGACCTGTTCGGCCTGTGAAATAGTACCAGAGAATGCTAAACACCAAGCTTGAGGAACAGTACAGATAAATTAAGAAGGTAAAGTTAAACACTTGTAAGGTTAATAGTATAATAATCAACTAAAAATACAGTCTTACCTTAAGGGAAGTATAAGCCCTAAAACACGGGTTATAACTTAAAATTAGTTAGCCTAACAACAAACAATAACAATACAGGTTAGGCAAAGACAGGATATAAGTTGATATATACAAAAGAATGGAACTGAATCCAATTAGAATGATGAAGAAAAGCAAACTCAAGGTAACCCAATACATGGAGGCGACTAAACTAAGTAAGGGTGCAATGGGGCAGGTAGAAGGGAAGGCTACAAGAAGTTATAGTAAAAATTAAGAATCAGGAGAAACTGTGTTTCCAGCTGCCACTGCTGGAAATTTGAGGGCTTCTAAGGGTTTTAGGTAGTGCCGTTTGAAAACTGTCGGAGATTTCCAGCCTGTATACTTCTTAAGATCGTCAAAATTCATGTGTTGGAAATAATTAATAGATGTGGCCACCGCCCTAACATCGTGGGCCCGAGGAAAGGACTCTGGATTGGCCTGTTTAATGAAGTATAAAATTTGTTGCCTGATCCCTTTTAGGATAATGTACCACCTTCCTTCCTAATGAACAATGGGGCCTGAAGATTTCAGAGTTGTTCTGCATAGGTAGGCTCTTAATGAGTTGACAGGACAAAGGGAAATGTCTTGATGTAGTGGTAGGATTTTCCACGAGGACCATCTGTCCTGTGGGTCTTCATTTTTGGCTAGAAAATGGCGATCTGGGGATAAGAGGACTTCCCCTGAGGGGAGGAACTCAATGTGGCCTGGTTCCCTTGATAAAGCTGACAGTTCTGATATTCTAGCTCCGGAGGCTAAACTTAATAAGAATAGGGTTTTCCTCAGGAGGGATATATAATTGCAAGAGTCATTGTTAATGTCCGAGGCCAGTTTGAGGACATCATTTAAGAACCAAGAGACTGATTTAGGTCTCGAAGCTTTTGGTATGGACGTAAAGTACGAATCCGTAAGGTCTATGCTAAAACCAAATTGGAAGATCTTTTTAAGAGCTGATTTGGTCGTAGTGATAGTGCTTGCTGCTAAGCCTTTCTCAAACAATGATCTGAAGAAAGTTATGGCTAGGTTCGTTGTCATGACTTGAGAATTTGACAACTTGAGGAACTCTGCTAGTTTCTTGACAGATGAATCATATTGCCGGAGAGTAGATTCTCTTTTATCTGATTCCAAGAATGAGATATTCTGGGGATCAATTTCTGCATTCCTCATGGCTGCGAATTTCAGAAAATCCATAAAGTTAGGGTTTTCTGAATTCTTGAGGAAGCGGACACAGTCTGAGTTTGCACTAACTGGGTTAGTTTGGGGTTGGGAATCCGTAGTGGTCTGAGTCTCAACTCTAGGAGTAGAGGGAACCAATTGCTCTTGGGCCAGTTGGGAGCTACTAGAGCTACTTGGCCTTTGAATGTCCTGAGTTTGTCTAAAACTTTCATGAGAAGGTTCACCGGAGGGAAGAGGCAAATATTCTTCCATTCGTTCCAATCGAGGATCATTGCATCCGTAGCGTATGCTAGAGGATCGAGGTTGGGTGCCACGTAACAAGGGAGTTTGTGGTTTGACTCCGTGGCGAAGAGGTCTACTTGGAGTCCGGGGACTTGTAGACTGATCCAATTGAATGAACTCCTGTCCAGTGTCCACTCCGATTCCAACGGAGCGGAGCGCGATAGAGCGTCTGCTACTACGTTCTTGACTCTTGCCAGGTGAGTGGCTGACAGGTGCCATTTGTTTTTGCTTGCCAGAGAAAAGATGGCTATCATGACATGGTTCAAGTGGCTTGACTTGGATCCGCCCCTGTTGATGCAGTGTACTACTACTGCACTGTCCAGAACTAATTTGAAATGTGAGTTCTTGGGCGGACGGAGCCGTTTCAATGTGAGGAATACTGCCATGGCCTCCAGTACATTGATATGTAGCTGGCGGAATGTTAACGACCAAGTTCCTTGAACTTTTTCGTACTGGGAGTATCCTCCCCACCTGTTAGTGAGGCATCTGTGTGGATCACTAATGATGGAGGGGGAAACTGTAGAGGAATTGCTTTTGAAAGGTTCTTTGTCTCCGTCCATGGACGGAGACGTTTCCGTAAGATCGCTGGGATAGAGGCTAGTTTGTCCCGTGATCTGCAATTCGCTCTTGAGCGCCATACTCTGTTTATATCTTTGAGTTTGGCTCTGAGCAGAACGTCTGTGACTGATGCAAACTGGAGTGAGCCCAGGATCCTCTCCTGGCACCTCCTGGATGTTTGTTGTCGTTTGAGAAATTGTTTTGTAGCTCTTGCAATTTCTTTCCTTTTCAACGACGGAATTGATAGAGTGTGCGATTGTAAGTCCCACTGAAGGCCTAACCACTGGAATCGAGATTCCGGTGTTAGTCTGGACTTGGTTTTGTTTATTTGAAAACCTAAATGTTCCAGGAATTTGATCACTCTGACCGTTGCTTCTTTGCATTCTTTGGGGTTCTTTGCCCAAATAAGCCAATCGTCCAGATAAGCCACTAACATTATTCCCTGTTTCCTTAGCTCTTACACTACTGCTTCCGCCAATTTGGTGAAGATCCTGGGGGCTATGTTGAGCCCGAATGGCATTACCTTGAAGGAGTAGGATCTGTTGCCTAGTTTGAAGCCTAGGAATGGACAGAAGTGTCTGGCTATGGGAACATGATAGTAAGCATCTGTAAGATCTATAGAGGTTGTGACGGCCCCACGGGGAAGTAAGGTCCGTACCTGCGAAACGGTCAGCATCCTGAACTTGTCGCAATGAATGAATAAGTTCAGATGGGACAAGTCTAAGATGATTCTTCGGTTTACCGAGTCTTTCTTTGGCACGCTGAACAAGCATCCTTGAAATTTTAAATTGTTGACTCTTGAGACTACTCCTTTGAGAAGGAGGTCTTCGGTATACTCTACCAATTCCGTTGTTGGTGCTTGATAGAATCTGTTGGTTGGAGGAGGGCCCTCTAGCCAACTCCAACCTAGTCCCTTTGTTACTATACTTTGAGCCCAAGGGCTGAACCCCCACCGCTGGCGGAAGAGGTACAGCCTCCCTCCTACCTTGGGACTCTCACTGCTGGTTTGCCGAGGGGCGGCCACCTCTTGCTCCTCGGAAACCTCTTCCTCTGTTAGCAGCCCTGCCGGATTCCTCTGAATCGAGAGGCACCTCTTGCTCTGCTGCCTCTCGCAAACCTATTGAAAGCCTGAAAGTTCTGGCTTTCATAGTTGGAATTGTAGGCTGGCGAGACAGCAAAGGAGTAGAGGGTTGAGATTGCTGGGACTGAGGGGTCAGAACAAGGTATTGTTGTTGACCCTTCGACGATGGTTGCCCTTGTGATGCTGGGACTGCCTGAACCAACGTTTGTTGAGAAGGCTGGAAGGGAGAGAACTTCCTTGGTTTCTTCTTGTTCCTTGGGTTAGGACCAGAAGATTCCTGCCTCCGCTTTGCTACCAGTCCCCACCTGACTTTGAGGCACTGGTTAACCTTAGAAGCCTCATGAAGGACTTCTGCTACTACTGGTGCTGGAAAGAGGTCCGTTCCCCAAATTGAGGAAGCAATCAGTTTATTCGGTTCATGGCGGATAGTAGCTTCCGCCAGAACGTGCTTCCTACAATTTCTCCTGGCTATGAGGAAGTCGTAAAGGTCACACTGCATGGTGTGCAGCAGACCTTTAGCCAAAACTTTAAATAACGGCTCTTGTTGGTATACAAGAGCCGTCATCTCCGCCATAGTCATGGAGGAAAGGGATCTCGCGAGCCTAGTCCGGGCGTCGTACTCCATCTGGATGAGAGAGTCCGACAACCTGGGGAGTGTCTCACTAAAGAGAGAGGTGGCACAGTCCGCCTTTAGTTTTCCTACTGAGAAAGTAGGAACTGCCCCCTCGAAGTACGTCTCGGAGCCTGGGACTAAGAGAGAGGTGGGTTCCGTCTCTCGTAGTTGAGGCAGGGGCTCGTCTTTCAGGGCGGCCTGAAAGGTTGCTTCCACTACCTTAAGGGTTCAGTGGTAGCGGAGTCCCTTCCACCGGAGTAAAAATGGTGAAAGGACTCCTAAAGGCTGTGATGCGGGTGTTTTCACACCCCCATTCTTCCAGACTTCTCATTAGAGTCTGCTGTGCCTGTTCCCTCGGAAGGATCGCTGTTTCCTTGGGAACCTTGTCCTCTCTCATCATTGCTGCTTCCGTTAGTCGGACGTAGCCAATGAATGGTGGTTGAAGGTCTCTGGGGTGGAACTCGAAGTCCTCACGCCTTCGAGTTCCTATGCCTTCGATTGTCAACATTCCGTTGACAAACGGGGCATACGAAGCGATCCTCCAAGGGTTGGCCGCCTTGAATTCCGGCAGTTGGCTGGAATCTGGCATTGGAAGAGGAGAAGGTGGCACAGATAGAGGGGAACCTGCCGCGATCGAGGTTTGGATCCCGGCGATGGCATTCTCCTGAGCGGCCAGCCGTTCCGCCAGCGATTGGATCGACTGGCCGGAAGACTTAACAGAACTGGAGAGCTGGGAGAGCACCGAGCCGACCTTGTTGTCAACCAAGGCCCCTACGATCACTCCCACCTGCTCCAGAATGTTAGCCGAAAAGGATTCGGGATCAAAAAGAGGGACTTAAGCCCGATCCTTACGTGATCTATGTTTGGGGGACCTCGACGCAGAGGAAGAGGCCTCCCTTGACCTAACTGATCCGGGGTGGTGAGCCGGAGTTACAGTGTCTGTCAGGATGACCAATTTCTTGGGGAGAGACTTTTTAAGTTTCTCCTCGGTCATCTTAGCCTTGGGGATCACTGAAGTAGCCTTAGGACGGACAGACCGCTGCTCTTCAGTGAAGCCCCGGAAAGAAGTGGAAGTAGAAGGATCAGTAGAAGGTGATGGAGAAAGGGAATTCAGGAAAGGGCCCTGAGAACCCACAGAAGCTGCCCCTACTACACCCTTACCTGTACCCATGGAGTCAATAGCCATGGGTTCGACGTCGAGGTTCATTGCCGCAACGTCTTCTGCAACGTCCTCTGGGAAATCTCCCTCCTGTCGGGAGATCATGACTTGAAGGTCAGCCAGCAAAGGGGCGGCCGCTATCGGGTCCACCACTGATCCTTTCTTGGCTCATGGGAATACTAGGTCCGCCATATCCTGGGTAAGAATGTAGGGGCAGCCCTTCGAATTCCGGCCAAAACCCCCTACCCAAGCTTTGAGAGTCGACAAAGCTTTCTTCTTTTCTTCATCAGAACCCTGTAAAAAAGGGTCTAGAGTTAGGGAAAGGATAGGGGAGGAATGTCTGTTGTGTTGAGATTATATGAATATGTGTCTGATATGTGAAAGGTATAATATAACAACAAGTATTCCAGGTGACGAATGAATGAAGAAAGTGCTAAGAAACTTACTACTAGTGAGGCATCTCCTACTAGCAAGTAGCAGGTTTGGCAAGCTTCATGATGCCAAACGATAAAATCCTCCACTTTCACTGCACATCCTGCATGAGAACGGCATACTATATGGCCGCACTGGTCTTGGAGGATGGCATTGCACCCAATCTCCTGGCACAACATCTGTAAGTCAAAGGATACATGAGTACCAATGACAACCTCCGGTGGTATAATATGCAAACTATCCGTGGGTGCCGGAGTAGGACCGACGGATAGAGATCTACGTATGAATATTACGTAGAAAAGTTACGAGGGGGGAAGAAAGTCTCTGCCTCCGCCTAAGCTCACTTGTCATATGACTAAAAATAGACTCCGTAGGGCCCGAGTTAATTAATATTGAGTGAGCAATGTCAAACTTCTAACGAAGCAAGGGATAGTACGAGAGGCGGAAATAAAAAAACACGGAGTAAACGCAAAAGATTCTAAACATTAAATAACACAAAATAAAACAAAATAAAAACCCATTATATCAGTAAGTGCTCGTGTGAACTATCCTAAGTGGATAGGAAACCCAGTGGTTCCCTCCCCCCCTCTCTATGTTCGGTAGCGGCGGATAGACACCTGCCGGACTGAACTGAGGGGGAAAGGGTAGGGAAGAATGTGGGGTAGGGGAGCCCTCCCCCTGAGCGGCCAGTTAAGGACGGAGAAGAAGGGGGGAGGAGGTCCCGAGCCCATGAGGCACGTGACGAGTGAGAATACCAGTAGGGGAGGGGAGATCCCCACCAGTCCCGTGAGTCACCCCCTCTCATGCAGACTCGGACGCTAGCTGTGAGAAACGAGTCATCACCCATCGACGTGGATGGCAATGTATGGAGGGGGGGAATGGGGGGACGGGAGGGGGACCCCGTAACCGGGTGGCTCACCGCGATCAACCGGTGGTCTTCCCAGCCAGGTGAAAGACACGAGGTGGGGAAGAACCGTCGGAACAACATCAATATCACTGATATAAATAGGATTACTTATAATAATCAATCAAATAAAATTAAAGCGATATCTTAAAGCTAGACTAACACGGGGAACACGAAGCTAAGCAAACAGAAAATTAGGCTAATCGCCGATCCGAAGAAAGGGGTATGTTAGCCCAATTTAACCTCTAGTTCAAGAAAACGGGGGCATGGCTAATCACCAATCGACAATTGGGTATGAAAGCCTAACTTAACGGTAAAATAAATGATAACAGGGAAGCTAATCGCCATACCGAAGCATGGTGTATGTTAGCCAACCTAGTACTTATAATATTATTAATGGTAATCAGGAACTAGAGAAGGAAAGAGAGAACATCAGAATAATTAAGATGATATGACTCTCAAACCGTGACGGATAAAACTCCTAACAATGTAAGGCGTAGCTAGACTAAGGTCCGAAAAGTGCGGTCGGAGCGTGCCCCGTGGAGGCCTAACTAAAAAACTAACTGCATAAAGATATAGAGACTATGTATAAGTAACCATATCTAAAGTACTGAGAAAAAGGGAAATCCCTAACGGTATGGAAAACCGAAAGAGATAACCCGTACCGCCGAGCGGTCAAGGGGCATACCGGCCGATAAGGCTCCGAATATGTATAAAACACGAAGATCATCATAAAATGAGATCAGTAACCCCAAACAGTACTTAACTTAGAAGCAGAAGCTGAAGACATCTTGAAAATAAAAGATAATCCAAAAGATAATCCAAAATAGAGCGAAACACAGCACCGAAAAAATTAACGTCTGGTGTAACGCGTGGCTATCGAAAGGAATGACGTCTCAGGCGTCGAAGGCGCTCATGGTAGTAGTAGACCGGGAGCTGTAGCACGGCTCCTCCGTAGTTCGGGGTTTTGTCGAAGGAAGAAGCTAAATGGCAAGGGACCTCTGGTAGTGATTCCACTCGCTCCTTACTATACCGACACTTCTATAAGAAGTGAGCGAGCCATTTATCTTGGCATTATATTGTTTCTTTTTTCTCTAGGATGAATAGCAATATTTATTCTTCAGAAATAGTATCAAAGGAACCATTTCACAGGCCGACACAGGTCAAGCCCAGAAAGATATATATAAGTCCAATTTCAACTTAAAAACCCTTTATATAACAAATAATAACCTTGTCCCATATAGATAGTCTCTAGGGATTAATTTACGCTAAATAAAAGCAAGAAAATCACTCTGAATTGAATTAAATACAGAGAAATAATCTTACCTTTGCTCTCAGCTGATTTTTCCAAACCAAAACATTAATCGCTTTGTTTGTATTTTATAATACTATAGTAATATGAGACTACATACAGTATCATTGAATACAATGAAGTAAAGTATAACTTTAAAAGAGGCAAGGAAAAGATGCAAAGTTGTTATGTTTGTGTTTCATGAGGGTCTCTCGGCGCTTAGGCCTAGCCACCGATAATTAGACAATTGCGCCATCTACCAATGAAAAAATAACTAAATGTAAGTTGATAACAAGGTGTATTTAAGTCATATTTCAACTTTAAAACACTGTGTAATGAAAAATAACCTTGTCCCATATACATGAGTTTCTAGTGATTAATTTTGCTAAATAGTAGAAGCAAGAAAATTGCCCTGAATTGAGTTGAATATGGTGAAATAATCTTACCTCTGCTCTCAGCAGATTTTTCCAAACCAAAGTATGATCAGTTTGTTTGTATTTTCTGGGCTCAGTTCGTGTCGCTGCGCGAAATATCCTTTAATCCATTATTTCTAAGGTAAATGAACTAACAAATATCAGAGAATAAACAAAATAAAGAAAAAGGTCAGTATAACTGACTCGCTCACCCTCCAAGAGGGCGTCGGTATGAACACTAGGGCGAGTGAGACCACTACCACGAACCTCTTGCCAATAGAAATCTCCCACAACAAAACCCCCACAAGAGGGGAGCCGACCCACAGAACGGGGCAGCAACTACTACTACTCCAACCCACGCTAGGGACTGCCGCGCCTCTGGTGGCCATCCTTTAAGTTAGCGCGAACCCGTCCAGGCGTGATTTTTGTCTCTGTGCTTTCGTGCCCCTTTTTCCGAGGATTTTGTTTAACAATGGAGCGTTCAGCCATCGCATCAGCTAAGTTAAGTATTCCAAAAGGTTCCTACTTAGTTTTTTCCTACCTTGAGTCAGTATTTGCCGTTTTTTAGGTATAAATGCTGATTCTCGGCCGGAAGCATGGCGGCATTGTTCTGCCTCGTGGCGGGTTCGTTCTTGGTCTCCCATACCTAGAACCTTCCCTTTGATTTTACGCTCTATTCCTGTTTATCTATATTATGTTAGGGGATCCAGCCTGCATTGGTTTATGTCATGCATGCATGTCTTTCTTTACCTTGCTTAGGCATTATCTCTTCTATCCAGACCCTAGCCATAGCTCTTAGTATCGGCCCCGGCTAGCTTTGAGTGGTAGACTTTCTCTCGGGTTAGTCGTACACTCCTGGATTTTTTCTCCTACTGCTTTATTTCCCCTACTTTGATTTTGATTTAAGTATTTTATGTGATTTTATTTGATTTTGGTTAGCCTAGGGCGTCTGGTACCGTTATCGTAGCCTAGGTTTATTATATCATGGTCCCCATTAGTTTTCTTGTTTCCTTTTATCAGTTTTGTTGCATCTATGATGGCATCTCGCTGATCAGTTTGGTTGCATTACCCTAGGCTATAGATTTCGTTGTTTTATCGTGTTACCGTTTCGTGGTCACCATGTGATCGCGATACAGCCAGACGCCCGTCCAGTCACCCTGCCCTCCTCCCGCTCTTCCATAGAGCTGGGGGGAGGGAGGTCCGTCCTTGCTCGCTCCACCCGGGCCTGTCTCCCTCTCTCCCTACGCGGAGGGAGTAGGGGAGGCTGGACAGACACGTGACTGGGTTCGACCGTGTCTCTCTGCTTCACGGTGCTTTGTTGTGACGAGGTAGGGGGATTGGCCTCCCCTCTCCTTTGTTGCTCCGTTGCCCCGATGTTTGCTCGAGTTCTGTTTCGCCCTCTCGCCCCTTCCCGGATTGTCGGTGCTCTATTTTCTTACCGGAGCTCCGTCGATCACGAGGGAGGGAGCTGGTTCCCCGCTTGCGGGCGGACCTCAGGCGTGCAGTTGGTCTCATTTACCTAACCATCCCGTCTCGTCGGTACAACGGGAGACGGATACCACCGCGATTCGGAATCATTTCCGGAATTTAGTGCTAATTTATGCTTAAGTTTATCATAAGTTTATTTTAAGCTATCATAAGTTTAATTTAAGCTAGTTTAAGCTGGGTCCCTCCCTTACCTCTGTTTTAGACACCGGATCACACTGGAGTTATAGCCTATTCAGGCGGTAGGGGAGGGGTTATGCCCAAAAATTTTTCACTCTCCGGCATGCATCGGAGTTCTAATTTAGCCTGTAAGTGATGTCTTTTATGGTACTCATGTATCCTTCCACTTACAGACCACCAACTGCGAGCATCCGGGATGCAACGCCATGCTCCAGGACCCTTGCGGGGATGAAGTCTGTAGGTCCCACGCTCCGTGCGCGACTCCGCATGGGAATCTGCAGGTCTGGTACCACGAGACCTGTACAATTTGTTATGATCTCGTGGGTCAGTTCTTAGACGGGGTAAGTATTTCCAACTGTATACATGAACTGTAAATACTGTACTAGATCTTAAGTTTAATTTTAGTAATTTCTTTTAAGCTTAAGCTCCTTATATGTTGTGAATTACATCCCCAAATTTTATAGGTTTAAGCCTGGTTTTAGTTTAAGGTTGAATTTCAATTTTAAACTTAAAACTAATAAACGCCCTCTCTTCCAGGCTGCTGTGGTTAGAGAGACCGCCCTTGCAACCCTGAGGGCTTGGGTCAGCGGCTTCGGAAAAAACGCTGCCAAGGGACAGCCCTACATCCTTGAGAAGAGGATGGCTGTCCTGCTGTTCCCCGGCGGCAAGTCGACAGGGTACGTCGACCCGGCAGAAGCAGCCCCGACTATGGCGGCGATCCAGCAACAGATCGCTGCGTCGATGAAGGAACCAGGCCAGGATATCTCGTCGGAAGTCGCGACACTGGACTTAAATGTTGAACCATTGGTAGGTGTTGACGACCTGTTGGTCGAGGTAGGTACATTGGACGCCCAAGGGCTTCCCTTGGGCGCCACTGGATCATCTTCTCCTGCTACTTCTCCGGCTTCTTTCCAAGGCTTTACAGGAGCTGAGCTCCATTATGCTTCACCTAGTGCTTCGGTTAAACCCAAAGTCAAGGGCCAAAGAGTACAGAAAACCCTTAAGAAGACGTCGTCGTCGTCCAAAAAGACTTCGTCGGCGTCATCATCTCGTAAGTCTCCGGCTACAAACCCCGGAGCAGAGAAGTCTAGAGCTTCTGCTTCAAGCTCGAAGTCCTCAAAGAGCAGGTCTTCCAAGGAGAGGCCCCGTACTCCGGCGGAGCCAGCGGTCTCTCCTCTTCCCTTGGTGCCTATGCCGAGTTATCCCTCCACCTCCGCATCAGCTCCGGCTTTGGATCCCAATGCTGGGTTGATGCAACAAATGGGAGACTTGGTTGGCTCGTTGAGGAATAGCATGGAGCAGATGTTCTCCCAGTTGTCCGAAAGGATTACATCCCAGGACAACATAATTGCCGGACTCAACCAGGCCCCTCTGGCTACTCCTCCAGCATTTGGTGCTGGATTGCTACAGCTCCCTCCTCACGACTCTCTGCCTCCGTTCTCAATGAACAACCCCTGAAGAGTGGCGTCATACGCCCCTTTCCAGGATGGCCTTATCTCCATCCCGGAATGCGGCACTCGAAAGATTGAGGACTTCGAGTTCTATCCGGAGGGCCTCCAACCACCGTTCATTGGCTACGCCAGGCTTACAGACGCAGCCATGACTAGAGAGGATAAGGTTCCGAAGGAGACAGTCCTCTACTCCCGTGACCAAGCTCAAAGAGAGTGGCTCAGGTGTTTGGAGGAAATGGACTGTACAAACACTAGAATTCAAGCCTTTAAGAGTCACTTCACCATTTTTACGATGGATGAAGAAACCCCTCTTCCCTTCTTGACTAAGATAGCTACAGTCACCATTCCGGCTGCCCTGAAGGTAGAAATCCTTACCACAATTATGGGAAGCAGACCCCACCTCTCCTTTGCTCCCTTCACTTGGAGATTTGTGGGAGGATCTGCCTAGTACCTTCTCAGCGGGCAAGCTCAAGCCAGACTGCGCCATGGACCAGTTCGGCGAGAAGCTACCTAGACTTCCTGACAGCCTCATTCAAGCTGAGTTTGAGGCCAAGTCTAGGCTTGCCAGGTCCATGAATACCATGGCAATGACGGAGGTAGCGGCTCTTTCCTATGCTTCAGAGCCGCTCTTCAAGCTCCTGACCAAGTCCCAGACGCACACGGTCCAGTCTGACTTGTTCGAGTTCGCGACGGCTAGGGTTAATTGCCGGAAACACGTCCTCCAGGAAGCAACTATTCGGCATGAACCGAATAAGCTGCTTTCCTCCAACATCTGGGGGGCAGACCTCTTTCCTGAGTCTATGGTCAAGGAGGTCCAGGCTGAAGCAACAAGGCTCAACCAGAGCCTCAAGGATTGTTGGGGTCTCACAGCTAAGAGACGCCAAGATCAACCTACAAGAGGTAAGACTCGGAAGAAACTCAAACGTTACCAGCCTTATCAAAAGAAGCAGCAACGTTTTACCCAGGCTGTTTCGGCGGCTGTGCCAATTGTACAATCAGCCCAGCCTTCTCTACCTCCAAAGCTCAAACTCAAACCCATTTGTGATTTATTTTTTTTTTTTTTTCTCCTCAGCCTCAGCCTTCCACCTCCTACGCTGTCTCCCCAGCCTTTAACTAAGTGTTTGAGGGCCAAGCCTTTCAGCACTATGACCGGTTCGGCAGGGGAGGTGGAGCTAGGGGATCCTTTCGTCAGAGAGGATCAGGAAGGTCTCTCAACAGGGAAAACACTTCCGTGGAGGCCGCGGAGGTCACTGACCCAGCAGCAGTGAGAGCTCGAAGGTAGGAGGGAGGCCTTGTTTCTCTTCCGGCATCGGTGGGGATTCAGCAAATGGCACAGAGCATTGTGTCAAAGGGCCTGGGTTGGAGTTGGATTGCAGATCCTCCTCCATCCAGACCATTCCTTCAACTTCCATCAAAAGAAATGACGGAGTATGCGGAGGAGCTCCTCCAGAAAGGAGCAATAGCGAGAGTCAACAGATTAAAATTTCAGGGTCGCTTGTTCAGCGTACCAAAGAAAGGCTCACTAAAAAGAAGGGTAATCATAGACTTGTCCCGCTTAAACTTGGCCATTCGCTGCGACAAGTTCAAAATGCTGGCTATCTCGCAGGTGCGGACCTTACTTCCCCGTGGGGCCGTCACCACCTCTATCGATCTTACAGATGCATACTATCATATCCCTATTGCAAGACACTTTTGCCCTTACCTGGGCTTCAAGCTGGGAGATCAGGCATTCTCCTTCAAGGTAGTTCCCTTCGGTCTGAATGTAGCACCCAGGGTGTTCACGAAGTTGGCGGAAGTAGTCGTCCAACAACTGAGGTCTCAAGGGATAATGGTAGTAGCGTATCTCGACGATTGGTTGATTTGGGCTCCAACAGTCGAGGAATGTCACAAAGCCACACTGAAAGTAATTCAATTCCTGGAGTATCTGGGGTTCCAGATAAACAGAACAAAGTCAAGACTCACTCCGGAGTCCAACTTTCAATGGCTGGGCATTCAATGGAATCTATCCTCCCCATTACTCTGTCGATTCCATCAGCCAAGAGGAAAGAAATAGCGAAGTCAGTGAAACAATTTCTAAAGTACAAATATGCTTCAAGGAGAAACCAGGAAAGAATCCTGGGTTCCCTCCAATTTGCCTCAGTGACAAACATCTTGATGAAAGCCAAACTGAAAGACTTAACCAGGATCTGGCGCTCACGAGCAAATGTCAGATCCAGGGACAAGTTATCATCAATTCCACAGATTCTACAGAATCGTCTGCGCCCTTGGACAAAGTTGAAGAACCTGTCCATATCAGTACCCCTTCAGTTTCCTCCTCCGGGAATTACCATCCACACAGACGCTTCACTAAGCGGCTGGGGAGGATATTCTCAGTTCAAGAAAGTTCAGGGAACATGGTCACCTCAGTTCCGCCAGCTTCACATAAACGTATTGGAAGCGATGGCAGTGTTCTTGACTCTGAAGAGGTTACATCCGCCAAAGAACTCTCACATAAAGTTAGTTCTGGACAGCGCAGTGGTAGTCCATTGTATAAACAGGGGAGGCTCCAAGTCAAGACATCTGAATCATGTCATGGTAGCCATCTTTTCCCTGGCGGACAAGTTCAGTTGGGACCTCTCCTCCACCCATATAGCTGGAGTGAGAAACGTCATAGCAGATGCTCTATCCCGTTCAGTTCCTCTGGAGTCGGAATGGTCACTGGACAACAGTTCGTTCCAATGGATTCTCCGGAGGGTTCCAGGCCTGCAAGTAGATCTGTTTGCATCTCAAGCAAACCACAAACTTCCATGTTATGTGGCTCCCAACCTGGACCCTCTGGCTTATGCCACGGATGCCCTGTCCATAGATTGGAACAACTGGGAGAAGATTTATGTCTTTCCTCCAGTGAATCTTCTCCTGAAAGTACTGAACAAACTCAGGACGTTCAAGGGTCAAGTAGCTCTAGTAGCTCCAGACTGGCCGAAGAGCAACTGGTACCCTTTGATTCTGGAACTGGGTCTTCGTCCTCTTCGAATTCCCAATCCCAGGCTCTCCCAGTCAGTACAAATGAAGACTGTGTTCGCTTCCTCAGGAATTCTCAAAACCCTAACTTTATGGACTTCATGAAGTTTGCGGCCAAGAGAGATGCAGATATCGATCCACGAAATATTCTTTTCCTGGAATCTGATAAAAGAGATTCAACTTTAAGGCAGTATGATGCTGCAGTCAAAAAGTTGGCATCCTTCCTGAGAGAATCAGACATTAAAATCATGACAATCAATTCAGCTATATCCTTTTTCAGATCCTTATTTGAAAAAGGTTTAGCAGCTAGCACCATTACGACAAACAAGTCAGCCTTGAAGAAGATTTTTCAACTGGGTTTTAACATAGACTTGACAGATTCTTACTTTTCGTCTATTCCCAAGGCTTGTGTTAGACTTAGACCTTCAGTAAGGCCTACGTCAGTGTCATGGTTCTTAAATGATGTTCTAAAGCTGGCTTCAGATACAGATAATACGACATGTTCATTTATAATGCTCTTAAGAAAAACACTATTTTTATTAAGCTTGGCTTCAGGAGCTAGAATTTCAGAACTGCCGGCATTATCCAGAGATGTGAATCATATAGAATTTCTTCCCTCAGGAGAAGTTCTGCTTTCTCCGGATCGCAGCTTTTTAGCAGAAAATGAGGATCCTTTGTTGAGGTGGGAACCTTGGAAGGTTATACCCCTTCCTCAAGATCTTTCTCTTTGTCCAGTAACGACCTTACGAGCCTTTCTGTCCAGGACATCCTCATCCTCTTCGGGTCCTCTCTTTAGAAGAGAAAAAGGTGGTACTTTATCAATTAAAGGTATAAGGCAACAGATCCTATACTTTATTAAACAAGCCAACCCTGAATCCTTCCCTAAGGTTCATGATGTCAGGGCAGTAGCCACCTCAATTAACTATTTTCAACACATGAATTTTGATGATTTGAAAAAGTATACTGGATGGAAATCGCCGACGGTATTTAAGCGTCACTACTTAAAGTCCTTGGAATCTCTGAAGTTTTCAGCAGTTGCGGCGGGTAACATAGTTTCCCCCGACTCTGCTAATAATTGAGTTGAAGATCCAGATCTCCTTTCTACCTATCTCAGGCCAACAGTTTGTCTATACCTACCATGTCATCTACGTCTACCCTTGAGCAAGGATTAGCTGCTCTTGTGATGGTCTAGTGGGTGTCCCTTATTTTTTTGCTAGGGTCACCCACAATTGATTGTATATATTGATCTTTGTGATGTGGTCCCCTTATTTTTTTTGCTAGGGTACCACACCGCCATTTACAATGGTTATGGATTTGTTTATTAAGATTTATAAATTTGTTTAACATATTTTAATGTAAGTTTGTTCATAATTATACTTTATTACATTATTAATACTATTTAATTATAATTGCTTTAACTATTGTTGCCCATGATAATCATAACCACATTTGTTATTAAGCCTTTAACATATATCCCATGTAAGCCCTTGTATATATATGTTAACTTTAAGTTAATCTTAAGTATTGTTCCTTTCCACATTATATGAACAATTGTGTATGTGTATATATTTTCTTGCAATTATAATATTTAATTTTATTTCAAGTTTTATTGAGACCTTCTTTATTTTCAATCTTGTGCTAATTCTCTGGTAATTTCGCGCAGCGACACGAACTGAGCCCAGAAAAGGGATTTGACGTAAGGAAAAATCTATTTCTGGGCGATTGTTTGTGTCGCCCAGCGAAATCCCACCCCTTCCCAACCCTGCGCTCAAGATTGACTGCTAACTTTAGGATGGCCACCAGAGGCGCGGCAGTCCCTAGCGTGGGTTGGAGTAGTAGTAGTTGCTGCCCCGTTCTGTGGGTCGGCTCCCCTCTTGTGGGGGTTTTGTTGTGGGAGATTTCTATTGGCAAGAGGTTCGTGGTAGTGGTCTCACTCGCCCTAGTGTTCATACCGACGCCCTCTTGGAGGGTGAGCGAGTCAGTTATACTAACCTTTTTCTTTATTTTGTTTATTCTCTGGTATTTGTTAGTTCATTTACCTTAGAAATAATGGATTAAAGGATATTTCGCTGGGCGACACGAACCAATCGCCCAGAAATAGATTTTTCCTTACGTCAAAATCCTTTTTATAATACAATAGTAATATAAGACTACATACAGTATTACTGGATACAACGAAGTAAAGGATAACTTTTCAAAGGAGCCAAGGAAAAGATGCAAATTTGTTATTTTTGTATTTTATGAGGTAGTCTTGGCACTTAGCCTAAGCCACCGATAACCAGACAACGGTGCTATGAACCCTACAGAGATAATAAAACCCAGATATGAATATATTAAACTAGTGCCATAAAACCAAAATGCCAGTAACCGATACCAACAGTAACCGGGGGCTGCTTGTAATATGCGCAAAAATATACAAGCCACAAGCAGTGCATGTTCCCTTGGACTATGGAACAGGTTGTAGTTTGAAATTAATTTTAACATGTGCAAAACCATAATAGTATAAGAGAATTCTGTTGCTAAAATATCTTTAACTTTATTTAAAAGTAAATACTATGAAATGCTCTTTTTAAACACTAAATTCCACATCAGTATTCTGATTAAATAAATTGTGCACTTTACACAAACAACCACTTCTCAACAAATGAAAACAGAAAGCTCTCTATTGTTATATGTGGCATCTATAGAATAAAGACACTGAAATTATGCTACATTTAAGCTCGTTTTTTAAATATTAAGTAAGTGTTCTTGAACACTTGCTGTTTGCGTACTTGCCTTTCTGTGTTTGAGAGAGAGAGAGAGTGTTTCCGTGGTCAGTTAATGCATTTCATATACAGTATACAAAACAGTTTGCATTTTTAAATATTAAGTAAGTGTTCTTGAACACTTGCTGTATGTGCACTTGCCTTTCTGTGTTTGAGAGAGAGAGAGAGTGTTTCCATGGTCAGTTAATGCATTTCATATACAGTATACAAAACAGTTTGGTTTATATTTTGTGCACAGTAGCTTACACAGTATGCATATACTGTGTAGTAACTAGATGGGAAAAGAAAGGTATGAAATTACCATTTTACATCCATATGGTGTGTTTCTTGATATTTGATAGTATTTCCAATATCTGGCAGGCCACAGGATTACTTACTAACACATAGTTCAGGTTGACCATCACTAATCCAGTTCCACCACGACTCCAGGTCTGATTTTAGATAGTGTAATTTCAAGTTCCCCTAGTCACCCAACCCACTGCTACTGTTTGTTGGTGTTACTTGTTAGTGTATGTACATACCCAATGCACATGATTGTGTTTATCTTATGTGATGTTAAAAAAATTAGAAAATGCAATAAAGGTATAAAGAAGAATAGCATGAAATATGGTTAAGGAAATCATAAGTGTAACTACACAAAGCTTAAACTGGAGGAAGTTCACAGACACCAGTAATGATTGTCTGTGTATATACATACTACACACACTATTGCATTGAACTTTTGGGTTGTAAAAATGAAAAAAGACAGTAAACATGTAAATTAGAAAAGCCTAAAACATAAATAAAAAAAATCCTGTGTAACCACAAACCAAAGCAATTGGAGCAAGAGAACTGACGACAGCAAATGAATAGTGCATTTGTATGTACCCTACACACATGATTGCTTTTATCTGTTGGGTTGTTAAAATAAATAATTATAAAATGCAGTAAAAATGTAAATGAAAATGATGTAGAATAAAAATTTTAAAATCATAAGCATAACAAATTTAAACCAAAAGTGTAGCAAAAGAACCAATGGCAATGAATGACTGTGCATACGTACGTACCCTACACATACAATTACGTGAGAAATTACAGTAAAGATGTAAATGAGGACAGTGTAAAAAGGGATTTTGACGAAGGAAAAATCTATTTCTGGGTGATTGGCTCGTGTCGCCCTATGAAAGTATCCTTAATATCATTCTCTCTAGGTAAAATTAGCCTAAAATTACCAGAGAAAAACAAAATTAAGAAAATGTCAGTAAAACTGACTCGCTCACTCTTAAAAAGAAGTGTCGGTATGATAAAGGGGCGAGTGTGGAACACTACCACGAGCCAAACACCAATTAGAACTTCCTATCAGAATCCCCCCAAGAGAGAGCTGATACCAACGGGCGATGCAGCCTCTACTACTACTACTAGAGGACGCCACGGACAGCAGCGCCCCTAGCGGACATCCTTAATTAAAACAGTTAAATACATCTTGTCCTGCAAGGGGGGGAAAACAAACTATAAAAAGGGGGGGTTTCATAGGGCGACACGAGCCAATCACCCAGAAATAGATTTTTCCTTCGTCAAAATCCCTTTTCTGGGCTCAGCTCGTGTCGGCCTATGAAAGAGTACCAGAGAAACAGACAAGATGGAAAAGGGAACAATGAAAAACAATTTAAAATGATGGATATAATATAAGTAAATCAATTACAGCATACAAATTAAGCACTTAAACTAACTTATTTTAACAGTAAAATAATAAAATGTTAGTAATCTTAAAGTACTTAAATGGTAATTAAAGTAAATTACAAAGATGCATGTAAAATAAGGAAAAATTGGGATTTACTTAACAAAAATACAAAAATTATATATACACCCATGTGTCCTACCCTAGCATAAAAATAAGGGTAGGTACACTGAAATCCATCATCAATACAAATATTCCAAAATATATACAAACAACATGTGACTGAAGTTCATCATAAACATAAAATGGTGAATATATACAAACATATCGTGTCCTACCCTAGCATAAAAATAAGGGTAGGTACACTGAAGTACATTATCAGTACAAATGTGGATGTCCCTAGCAAAAAAATAAGGGACAATCCACTATATGATACAACGGCTAAGGCTATGATGTTTGAGTAGCCTGACGATAGGGTGAGGCATGTTGGTTGATGTAGGTAGAAAGGAGACCTGGATCTATACTACAACTACTAAACAGTATCAGGGGAAACTATGTTTCCCGCTGCTACTGCTGAAAACTTTAAAGATTCCAAGGACTTTAGATAATGCCGTTTAAAGACTGTCGGGGATTTCCATCCAGTATACTTTCTAAGATCCTCAAAGTTCATATGTTGGAAATAATTAATTGAGGTGGCTACTCCCCTGATATCATGTGCTTTTGGGAATGACTCAGGGTTGGCTTGTTTAATGAAGTAAAGGATTTGCTGTCTAATGCCTTTAACTGATAAAGTACCACCTTTTTCTCTCATGAAGAGAGCACCTGAGGATCTAGAAGAAGTACGAGATAGAAAGGCTCTAAGAGTTGATACTGGGCAGAGAGAAGGATCCTGTGGAAGTGGGATAACCTTCCAAGGGGCCCACCTTGCAAGAGGATCTTCATTTTTGGCTAAAAAGCTACGATCCGGAGCAAGTAGAACTTCTCCTGATGGAGGAATTCCACATGACCCGCATCCCTGGATAGAGCCGACAGTTCTGAAATTCTAGCTCCTGAGGCTAGGCTTAATAATTAATATCTTCCTCAGGAGCATTATGAATGTACAAGATGAGTTGTCAGTATCTGAAGCTAGTTTGAGGACGTCATTTAAGAACCATGAAACTGTAGTAGGCCTCTGGGAAGGTCTAAGTCTAGCACAGGCTTTAGGGATAGATGTGAAATAAGATTCAGTCAAATCTATCTGAAAACCTACTTGAAAGATTTTCTTCAAAGCCGATTTATGAGTGGTAATCGTGCTAGCTGCTAAACCTTTTTCAAATAAGGATCTGAAAAAGGATATAGCCAAATTAACTGTCATGGTTGTAGTGTTCGATTCTCTCAAGAAAGATGCTAATTTTTTAACAGCTGAGTCATATTGTCTAATGGTTGACTCTCTCTTATCTGATTCTAGGAAGAGAATATTCTGTGGATCAATGTCAGCATCTTTATTAGCCGCAAACTTCATGAAGTCCATAAAGTTAGGGTCTGGAGAGTTCCTGAGGAAGCGAACACAGTCCTCATTTGTACTGATTGTGATAGTTTGGGATTGGGGATCCGTTGAGGTCGGAGACCCAATTCCAAGAGAAGAGGATACCAGTTGCTCTTGGGCCAGTCCGGTGCAATCAGAGCTACTATCCCTTTGAAAGACCTTAGTTTGTCTAGGACTTTCAAGAGAAGATTCACTGGAGGAAAAACATAAATTCTCCTCCACTGATTCCAATCTAACGACAGGGCGTCCGTGGCATAAGCCAGAGGGTCCAGGTTGGGGGCCACATAGCAAGGGAGCTTGTGGTTCGCTTGTGAGGCGAAGAGATCCACTTGGAGACCTGGGACTCTCCGGCTTACCCACTGGAATGACCCGAACGTCCAGAGACCACTCTGATTCCAGAGGAACTGACCGGGACAGAGCGTCTGCTATCACATTTCTTACTCCTGCCAGGTGAGTGGCAGACAGATGCCATTTGTGTTTGTTTGCTAATGCAAAGATGGCTATCATGACATGGTTCACATGTTTGGATTTGGACCCTCCTCTGTTGATGCAATGAACTACCACTGCACTGTCCAAAACTAGCCTTCTTAGATGAGACTTCTTCGGGGGAAGCAGTCTCTTCAGAGTAAGAAATACTGCCATTGCTTCCAACACGTTTATGTGGAGCTGGCGAAATTGAACTGACCAAGTCCCCTGAACCTGTTTGAACTGAGAGTATCCCCCCCACCCGGACAGGGATGCATCCGTGTGAATGGTTAGCACTGGGAGGGGATATTGAAGGGGTACTTTCTTGGCTAAGTTCTTTACTTTTGACCAAGGCCGTAGTTGGTTGCGAAGGATCTGTGGAATTACTGACAACTTGTCTCGATATTTGGAGTTTGCTTTTGACCGCCAAATTCGATTTATATCTTTCAGCCTTGCTTTCAGAAGGATATCTGTTACCGAAGCAAACTGAAGAGACCCTAGGATTCTCTCCTGGTTTCTTCTTGACGTTTGTTTGCATTTGAGGAATTGCCTGACAGATTTTGCTATTTCCTTCCGTTTGGCCACTGGAATTGATAGATTGTGGGAAGACAAATCCCATTGGATTCCTAGCCACTGAAAACGAGATTCCGGAGTAAGTCTGGATTTCGTTTTGTTTATCTGGAACCCCAGATGTTCCAGAAAGTGAACTACCTTTTTGGTAGCTTCGAGACATTCCTCGACTGTTGGTGCCCAGATCAACCAATCGTCGAGGTGGATGCCGCTACCATGATTCCCTGAGCTCTCAATTGTTGTACAACCACTTCTGCTATCTTTGTGAATACCCTGGGGGCTACATTCAGACCGAAGGGCATCACTTTGAATGAGAATGTCTGATTTCCTAGCCTGAATCCTAGGAATGGGCGGAAGTGCCTGGCTATAGGGATATGATAGTATGCGTCTGTAAGATCGATGGAGCATGTGACGGCTCCACGCGGAAGTAAGGTCCTTACTTGCGAGAGGGTAAGCATCTTGAACTTGTCGCAGCGAATGAAAGAGTTTAGCTTTGACAAGTCTAAGATTACCCTTCTTTTTGTTGAGCCTTTCTTTGGCACGCTGAATAAGCGCCCTTGAAATTTTAGATGTTTGACTCTCGCAATAGCTCCTTTCTGAAGGAGTTCTTCCGCGTAATCTATCAATTCCTTTGACGGTACCTGATGAAATGATTTGATTGGAGGAGGATCTTTGATCCAACTCCAGCCTAATCCTTTGGACACTATGCTCTGTGCCCAATTGCTGAACCCCCACCTGTGGCGGAAGAGGAACAGCCTCCCTCCTACCTGGGAGCCTCATTGCTGATGGGCGGGTTGGCCACCACACCCTCCTCTGAACTGTCTACTCCTCGTGCCCCTTCCTGCGCCACGCTGACGAAAGTAACCTCTCGCCCTACCTCTCGGTTGAGAGTAGCCTTGAGCCTCATAAGCAGGGTTGAAGGCCGGCGAGATAGCGTAGGAATGGATGGTTAGGGTGGAAGTGGGATTGCTGGGGCACCAGGAGGAAAGGTTGGTTCTGCTTAGAGGTGGAAGGTTGTCCCTGTTGGGTAACTGGGACTGCCTGCACAAATTGCTGCTGTTGCTGGAGTTTTTTTATATGGCTGGAACCTCTTACCAGCCTTCTTTGGTTTCTTGCCAGCAGTGGGAACGGATTCCTGTTTTCCTCTTTGAGAAATACCCCACCTAGCTCTAAGGCTCTGGTTGAGTCTAGCAGCTTCGTGGTGGACCTCGTTCACTGCGGACTCTGGGAAGAGATCCGCTCCCCACATGCTTGCAGCCAAGAGTCTATTAGGCTCATGCCTGATTGTGCACTCTTGTAGGACATGCTTCCGGCAGTTCCTCCTAGCCTGGAAGAAGTCAAAAGCGTCCGTTAGAACCGTCTGAAACTGAGATTTCGCCAGAATCTTGAACAGCGGTTCCGTAGCGTAGGAAAGGGCAGCCATTTCTGTGATGATGAGGGAATTGAGGGACCTGCCAAACCTAGTTCGCGCATCGAACTCTGCCTGGATTAGGGAATCCGGCAGCCTAGGTAATTTCTCACCGAACTGGTCCATGGCGCAGTCCGGCTTGAGTTTACCCAGCGTGAATGTAGCTGGCAAGTTTTCCCACAATTCTCCGAAGGCGGGGAAGAGCGGAGAAGTAGACTCCGCCTCCCTCAACTGTGGAATGGGCTCATCCTTGAGGACTGCCTGAAGAGACTTCTCCACTAATTTCGTGGCGAACGGAAGAGAAACCTCCTCTTCCGTCGCGAAAATAGTGAAGGGACTCTTGTAGGCCTGGAGTTTAGTGTTAGTACACTCCCAGTCCTCAAGGCAGTGAACCCATTCCCGCTGGCGCGTGATCTCTACTATAAAGAACTGACTCCTTAGAGATTTTGTCTTCTCTCGTCAGAGCCGTTGGCGTCAGCCTAGCATAACCGATGAAAGGCTGCGTCAGACCCGGAGGGTAGAACTCGAAGTCCTCAATCCTTCGAGTTCCACACTCCGAGATAGAAATCATTCCGTCCTTGAATGGAGCGTAGGCAGCTACTCTCCATGGGTTCTCCATAGAGGAAAGCTGGCAAGGAGTCATAAGGTGGAAGTTGAAGAATCCCCGTGCTAGATGCTGGGAGACTGGGGGAGGAGCCTGAGCTAGCCCAGCTACTCGGTCCTCATTCTCTCTCATTCTATTAGAGAGATCCTGGATTGACTGTCCAGATTGAGACAGACTGTTTGATAATTGCGCAAACATCTGCTCGAACCGCGTTCCCAGTGCGGAGATTTGGGAGCCTACTAGCACGCCCACCTGTTCCATCACCCCTGCTGAGAAAGTAGAGGGATCGAAGGTGCTGGTGCTTGCTACCCCTGCCGGCATAGCCGGAGTGGAAGCAGTGGAGGCGGGAGAAGGCAGTGACTCGGTGGGAGCGCGAGCCTTCTCCTTCGAAGCCTTGCTTCTGGAGCTCTTCGATTGGGAAGAGCCCGGCTTTGCCTTCACCGCATCGGCATAGGAAGTCGACGACTTCCTAGCCGAAGAAGACGAAGACGACTTCCTAGAAGTCGACTTAGATAAGGTCTTCGGTTCTCTCTTTCCCTTCTCCTTAGGAGGTACAGAGAGAGCGGAGGCGAATAGGGATCTCGGATCCCGCAAAGCCTTGGAAAGAAGCGGAAGAAGAGGGGACAGGAGAAGATCCAGGAGCGCCCAAGGAAAGACCTTGGGCGCCCGACATACCTACCTCAACCAACAAATCCTCCCCACCTACCGCCATGGGCTCAAGGTTAAGGTCCAGGGCAGCGACGTCCGGGACCGACTCCTGGGAGGCTACGACCCCAAACGATTGCTGGAGTTCTTGCTGGATGGAGGCTATCAGTGGGGCAGCGGACAAGGGGTCGACGTAACCCGTCGACTTGCCCGCGGGGAAGATCTGGACGGCCAGCTTCCTGTCCAAAATGTAGGGCTGGCCCTTGGCGGCGTTCTTCCAAAGCCAGCCCACCCACGCTTTCAGTGGCGAGGCAGGGCGACTTCCCTCACACCGCTAGCCTGAAAGAAAGGTGAGATTAGCTGCCAATTGTGGAACGGGGTTAACAAACTTACGACTAGAAGTTGTTAGTAAAACCATAAGTAAGCCTATAATGGACTTACCCCATCTCCCAGCTGACCGATCAGGTCGTAGCATATGGCGCAGGCTTCAGGGTGCCAGACAATCGTCTCGTTGAACGACGTGGCACAAGGGGCGTGAGACCTGCACTCATCATGTCCACAGGGGTCGTAAAGCGTCGCGTTACAGGCTGGGACCTGGCAGTTGGTAGCCTGTAAGTGAAAAAGTACATGAGTACCAAGTAAACACTTACAGCCTAACATATGCTCCGCTGGTGCCGGAGCGATAAAGTTAGATAAAACCAGAGCCCCGCCAAAATACGTGTGGTAACTAGGTTGGTATATAGGCTATGGCTCCGCCGATGGCGGAAGCACAAGAATCAACCAACTAGGAGTGGTGGTAATGGAAACCACGACAGAAAATGGCGGGGATGGTTGATAAAATAATAATAATAACACACAAATCATTGTAAAATATTGTATAATTAGGGTATATATCCTTAAAATAACGAAAATAAAACAACTTCTCTCCGCCCGTCTACTAGAAGAGTGCGTAGGTAAGGGGTAAGCTCCCTTCCGGTAGCGGGGGAGAGATATATAAGGATATAGTAGGCAAGCAACCGACCACTCGTAGTACCCACCCTGCCCGCTAGCGGAGCCAGTAACCTATAACCAAAGGTGCCCCGGCTGCGACGGAAGGCTCCTTTCGTATCGTAAGGGAGGTGGCTGAGCAACTGGGGAGGGGGGGAGGAAGGTCTCGGCGAAACACGGCGGGAGCGAGAAAAGGGGGGAGGGATGGCCTACTCCTCCCCGCCTCACCAACCTAACCCGCATGGATACCCGGTACCTCATAGTGGTCGCCCTATACCCCCGCTGGGAGGACCCCTGGTCACCTCCGAAAGTGTGAGAGAAGGCGATGAGGTTGTCATAACAACCAAGGGGTCCCCCAGCTCCTCCCTATATCAGAGAGGGAGGGAAGGGGCAGGGTAAGGTGCTAAGGGAGGGGACACGTGACCGCAAGTGGCCTAGGCCGCGAGCAACACAACCGTGGAAGGGCCACGTGAACCAAGCTGTACCAATACATGGAACAAGCACCTAGGCTAGCCTAAACACCCTAAATAAATAAATAAATATACATCGAAAGGTGGAAGAGACACTTTTAGTAAAAGAGAAAGAAGCCCAGGAGGAGGCAGACTGTTCCAAGAAACAGGAGCCTACTCGGAGCCAGCGATAGCCGATGTAGAGCAAGAGCCGGGATGCTGGGCCGGAAAATAATAATAGCCCTAAATACCAAGCTAAGAGAATGGTAGGAGGGCTGAACTAGCTAAAACTCGATGTAAAACAATGAAAGTGATAAAGTAAGCCCATAAGTATAAGAAGTCCCAGTATGGAGGACCGGGAATTCTTACGAGGCGGCATGGCCGCCACGAGACAACCGGGGAACCGTATATGACCTATTAAGAGGAAAATACTGGTACCCGGAAGATAAAACTAAGGTAAAATGTTACTTATGAGTTACTTAACTTAGCCGTGGCAATTGCAGAGCGTTCCATCATAGATAGTACGGAAAAATCCAATAAAGCACGAGCACAAGAAAATGGCGACTTGTCGCTGGCGCTAAAAATTAAGGATGTCCGCTAGGGGCGCTGCTGTCCGTGGCGTCCTCTAGTAGTAGTAGTAGAGGCTGCATCGCCCGTTGGTATCAGCTCTCTCTTGGGGGGATTCTGATAGGAAGTTCTAATTGGTGTTTGGCTCGTGGTAGTGTTCCACACTCGCCCCTTTATCATACCGACACTTCTTTTTAAGAGTGAGCGAGTCAGTTTTACTGACATTTTCTTAATTTTGTTTTTCTCTGGTAATTTTAGGCTAATTTTACCTAGAGAGAATGATATTAAGGATACTTTCATAGGCCGACACGAGCTGAGCCCAGAAATATAAATTAAAAAATCATAAATTCGACGACACAAACTAAAACAAGCTGTAGCAAGTTCATGGACACCAGCGAATAAGTGTGCATGTACATATGTACCCTATGCACACAATTGCATTTATCTTTCAGGTTGTGAAAATAGAAAATGAAAAGATTCAGTAAAGATACCAGTGAGAATAGTATAAATTATTAATGATGACAAATCAGTGATGGTCGACCTGTACTTTGAGTATGTATATTTTTTTGTATAATGAGGGAAATGCACTTAAATTTTCCAACATTTCTTCATAAATATTACTATACAAATAATATTCATGGTTATCATTTCAAAACTTTTTAGATAATTAATGTCAATAGCTTGCCTTGCCTGGCAGAATATAGGTGGTACTAACAGTTCTTGGTCGTCCTTTTGTTACTCAGCTTCATGTTTCTGACTTCTACTTTTTATCATTTCACTCTAGTCTCTTCTACCTTAGCTGCCTAACTTCTTAAACTTTGCTATGCCCCAATTTTTTTCCATAGAATTTGAAAAATGTATTATTGGTCGTATTAAACCTTCTCAAAATATAATTTACATTGACCATTATTTTAATCTGGTGTACTTCATTTTTCATAACAGGTGGAAAAGATGGCATCGTTGTATAATATTCATCTACGGACAGGATGTTTGTGCAATCCAGGTGCCTGTCAAACTTATCTGGAGATTTCAGAGGACAAGTTGAAACGTCAATTTCAGGTATGTTGTGTGGGATTTAGACTAGTAATCTTTAATACAATAGTCACTACCTGACTTATGAACAAGTTATGTTTCGCACAGCCATTTGTATATTGAAATTATTTACAAGTTGGTTTTTAATATGTAGTGAATGTAATGTTTGTTGATCTTTACGTTGTCAGGTCAACTCTTGACTCATAGGTTATACTATTTTAACTGTATTTTTAAATGATGCAGCTTTATGTAAAATTACTTTGGGTATTAGAAAGGTAAAAGGAAAATAAAATTTTAATTCATGCAAAATTTTAAATTTCTTATTTTTTCCATGCTTTGAAATTGATGACTTTGAGAGAATTTTGCAGGAGCAGTTGACATTAGAAGTTTACAAAGTAAACAATAGACACCATCAGCTATTGACAAAAGTACATATTAAACTTTCCTATGGGGAGTGGAAATATGGTTAAATTGGGAAAATAGAAGTTAGTAGGAATATTTTACGAGTATGAACAAGTATTCTCACGATTGTAAGAATGCTTGGTAGTTAATCACAAGAATACTCAGGATAATCAGGGAAGGGGTTAATGTTCTTCTGTTGTTTGCAAAAATTCTTACTAGCAGAATAGGCGTGCACAGCAAAATTTGAACTTTAACAGCTGGAAAAGGTGTGCGCTCAAACAATTCCAACTTGTGACCCTGTTTGTATCAGTGAATGTTCGTAACATGAATGCTCGTAAGTAGGGTGGTGACTGTATACATACAGTATGTAATTACAGGTACCATTTAGTATGAGAATTTTAAATGCCTTGTCTGTGCTAATGACATGTTTGTGGAGGTTAAGCTGTACTGAAAGTAAAATCTTAAGTAACAATTTGGCATTATTCATTCTTCAGCAACTTTGATACATACACATTACTTATCCTTCTCTGTTTGTACTTATGTATGGTTTTTTACGAGCAGTTGTTTTGCCATGATAAATCTGTATTATTTAGGCGAATCTCATTATTTGTAATGAAAACTTTAAGTCAATTCCATACTGCTGCAATACAAGCTTACACAAAAGTGCTGAATTTAATGAATATCTTATTTATTTATGCCATATTAGGCTGGACATGTGTGTGGAGATACTCATGACTTGGTTGATGGCCAGCCAACAGGGTCAGTGCGTATCAGCTTTGGGTATATGAGCACCTACAAGGATGCAGATCAGTTGCTGCGTATGATTGCTGAATGCTTTGTTGATGGCCCTCTTAGATTTGATTCGTCTTGGATGTCGAGGAAATTTCAGTCCCCAACTTTAAAAGCAGCCAGTGATGGTAAATCACCAAGGTCACAGAGCAGCAGCAGCAATAGTGGTCAAGGCAAACAGAAGCAGAAAGGAACATCTAGTCACGGCAAAAATCACAATTACAGTAGTACCAGTAACAAAAATTGTAAATTAATTCTTACAGATATTATTGTTTATCCAGTGAAATCATGTTGTGGTGTATCAGTTCACAAATGGAAGGTTGCTTCTGAAGGTCTACAGTATGATCGCAAGTGGATGGTTGTCACTGACGCAGGTGTAACAATGACTCAGAAACGGCTTCCTCAAATGTGTCTCATTAGGACAAGGATTGATTTGGAATCCAATACTCTAACTCTATTTTATGAAGGTAAATTTAGTGGATCTTTTTATATTTTCGCTTTTTAGATGTATTATATTGGCCTGAGAAGTAGATTGTGAATATTTAATATAGAAAACATAAGACCTTACCTTTTTTTTTATCTATTGTTTGAATTTTGTAAGGATAACTTTTTTTAATGTTATGTTTGAAACCTTTGCAACATTTATATAGTCATGCTAATGACAGGAGCTAGGTATCATTTATGTTGCCATATAAAGAAGAAAAACTCAACTTTTTAAGAAGTACCAATTCACATATTTTTGTATAAAGTGTACTATTTGCAAAAGTTTCAAAATCTCAGTGACTATTACAGTTGACCCCTGGTTTTCAAGGGGGTTAACTAACAGACCACAACCACCCGCGATAAGTTGGAACCCCCCCCCCCCTCTCAAAAATGCTTATAAGTGTTTATTTTAATAGTTGAATCACCAAATATACCTTAAACTATCATCCTGAAACACTTAAATATCGATTCAAAGTCATCTCACAATATTACTGTACCCTTAGAAATACATGTATGGCTTACAGCTATGCATGAACAACCCTACAACTGTTACTGTACTCTTATCAAGGCAAAAAATTATCAAGTTATCCCTATATGTACTATTCAGGCATGCACATTTTCTTTCATACAGTATTTAAGTCTTACCATTTTCTTTTAATATAGATAAGAGTGACATGGTACATTAAGTACTTTACCTAAATACAGAACTGTGTACATTTAAACGTGCATTGAAAAATATAGGAAATAATGAGAAGTTTAAAGTTACATAAATCATATGGGTACTCACCAGTGGTGAATGTTGATTGAAAATGATGATGAATTAGCTGTGCAGCCAATGTTTAACGATGGAGTTATGACTGCACAAGCAAAGGAAAGGAGTTACATTTCCTCAGGGGGTGCCCTTCTTCAGGAACTTCTTCAGACTACGTCAGGGTTATCGAGAGGTTTTGGAGGGTCCTTCTTCATCTACTCAAGAAACATGGTGATAGGCAGCTGCATGCCGAGAAGGGTGTTATTATAGGACACCATTGCCGCATCAAGGGTATTTAACACTGTGGAGTGTTCCATATAAGGATCCTATACCAAAGCTGACTCCAGCGCCACCTAGATCATTCTCGTAAGTCGAGACAGATATTCCAAATACAGGCCCTCATCCTCCATAGACTTTTCATATTGTCATGATGTGTCATTGGTGCCCTACAGAAGCCTCTTTGTCAGCATGAAGAAGCAGCAAAAGCGGCTGCCTGTCACCATGAAGAAGGACCCTTCAGAGCCTCCCAAAGCCAATGAAGAAGTAGTGCAATTGGTGGATTAAACCCCTCATGAAGGGGAAGAGGTGCCCCAGAGGACATCTCCTTTGCTTTGGTATGCAGTCATATCTTCGTCATTCATTGGACTGCACAGCTAATCATGATTTACATAATCTTGACATTAAATATTTGAAAATGAGTACAGCCAGTCCTCGGTTATTGGTGGACTCGGTTAATGGCGATCCAGTTTTATGGTGCTTGTCTAACGCCATAAGATTGGCGATTTATGGCACCATAATGAGCCGAGTTCTGGTTATTGGTGCCATTAGGGGCCGATGGTAGGGTTATGAAGCCTTAATATACCTAACAGAGGCACCATAACTGGTTATCAGCACCAAAGCTTCATAGCTGACCAAGTTTCGGTTAATGGTGGTTTTGCTTATCAGCAAACTCCCCCCCCCCAAGAATGGAAACCCCTGCTGATAACTGGGGACTGCCTGTACTGTAAATCATTTTTTATCATAAAAAATTTATATTTAATCACGAAAATAAAATAAAAATATAGTAATTAGTGAATACTGTAATGTAAAAGATTTTTTATCATAAAGAAATTATGTTTAATCACAAAAAAAAAGACCAGTAGCGTGCCTTAAAGGCAGTAACTCGCAAAGCTTCAATTTAAACGATGAAAGGGTTAACTAGGTATCTCAGAATTCTCTGCTACTTAAATGTTTTGGCTAATTGCATTTCAAATAGTCGTCCAACATCAAACTGCAAATAATATGATAAACAATGCAATGCGAAATAATCCTTTATAGCGGAGGTGAGAAGACAGTTTAACTAAGCCTAGTATTCGAGAAAACTATCGCATTTGGTGCTGAAATCATCAATTTTGAGGAAATTAAATTGCAATAATTAAAACACTTATATGTGAATTTATATTTTAGAAATAAATCTTATATGGGATGAAGTTTAAAGATGTAAGGTTTTATCAGCCAAAAGAATTTTTCTTTTATCTTCAATACTTTTGGATATATTAGCATTTGAATAATGTTAGGGCCAGCAGGCCAGGCCACTAGAAATTAGCCCATTTCCATTAATGACTTCACTTCGGTCGTAATGAAAATACTACGGTAATTAGTGAATATTGCTCTATGAAAAATCTGAATTGTCTGTGATATATTTGGAGATGTGTTTCATAGAAAAATCCGTGATTAACTGAAGATGTGAATGCTGAACTGCAATAGAGCGGGAGTTGACTACACCTTTACATTTACTGTTCTTACCATCTGTCCTAAGGTAGGTTAAATGAACATTTAACTTATATTATTGATTCATGCTTTAGAGCTTTATTCATATGACTTTGTGTTGTTTTCTCCTACTTATGTTACATTAAAATTGTCGAGGCCAGCCTGTGTATAATATAGCATATGTTAGCCTAGCCTACAATAGTAATTCATCATGAGTTATGGTATAGTTTTTCAAAGACAAAACTAATTTTAATATGCAAGCCCCTATTTATAGTGCTATGAACAGATTGTCTGAGACAAGAATTCTCCATAGGAAGAATCACCAAAATTTATTAATACTGCCTGTGCACAGGGAGACCCATAGGTTCTCCTTGTCAATTTGGCTCATACTTTATATCATTACACCTTTTAAAAAGAGAACATGGGCAAGGGGTAGGGAAATTATACATTAGTAAAGTGTTTGTATGATTTGTAGGAAACATTATCATTATGATTATAGTGCCCAAGTCCCAATTAGATGAGAAGAAATCTGGTTTGAGTGAACTGGGAAGTCTACATCTTCTAAGATATACACAGGCAGTCCCCGTTATTGGCGGACTCAGTTAATGGTGATCTGGTTTTATGGATCTTGTCTAGCAGCATAAAATTGGTGATATATGACGCCATAATACAGTGAGTTCCGGTTATTAGCGCCATAACACAGCGAGTTCCGGTTATAGGCGCCATAACACAGTGAGTTCCGGTTTTAGGCGCCATAAGATGTTAATATGTAGTAGAGTTATAGCACCATAACATACCTAAAGGAGGCGTCATTAACTGGTTATCACAGCACCATAAAACAACAAATTTCTGTTAATGGTGGTTTTCGCTTATCAGCCCACCTGCCAAGAACGGAACCCCCGCCAATAACCATGGACTGCCTGTAATGAGAAAAGGAATGAAATGATGATGATGATAATCCAGTTGCCCTGAATTCTCTCCAGAAACAGTGTCAACTTGTCATGCTGCTTCGACAAATAGAAATCTAACCACTTACTGGTTTGTGTCAGTGGGTTGGTATGTGCAAATGTTATTTTGTACCTTCATGAACCTGCCATTAAAGTCACAATGACATCACGATTTCAAGATTATGCTTAAAAAGCAGCGGTGTGGATAAAGCTTTAATAACGTACACACTGACCTAAAAAGAGCCATTTTATTATCTGTCACAACATCATCACTTCCAGTGCTGTGTGATGCAAAGAGCTATGCTAAAATTCCATCATTTATGGCTTTCCTACGTTTTATCTTCCACAAATTTCACTCCACCTCCAACCTTCCCCTTCATACTTCTCATTCAACTCTTCTGGTGTCTATAGGAGTTCAACTGACAAAACATTTTGATCTCTGAGGGGTTGAATGAAGGGCATGTTAAGCCATTTTCATCTCCCTTTCATCATTATGTCACCTACGTATGGCTTTCATCATTACCTTGTCTATGTATGGAATTTCCATAATTTTTGTATGGTAGCTAGTCTGACTTGTGCCCTGCCACCTAACCCCTAATATTCTTACAACTTTCTTCTTGAATCAAATACCATGTACATATGATCATGTACAGTATCATCAAATCTCATGTACCACATGACCCTTAAAATCTTTTCCCCAAAACATGTCATCACATCCCTGTCTCAGTTTTAGTAGATTCATTTGATGATGCAAATTTAATTTCATACAAATTAATTTTTAGCTATAGTGGACTCTAATTACAGTACATGCATACTCATGACTTTCATATAATTCATTGCCATTTACTATTTCATGGTCACCAGTTACAGGTCCTTGCTGGTATTAGTCACAGTAACTATCACACTTTTTAAAATTTCCAGTACAATTCTGACTTGATAAAAACTTGCTAAATGTCAGTTGTAACTTTCATGATGTCCTACCTAACCACATGCAGAACAGACTCCTAATGTCCACCTACATTTGCCTGTCTGATGTCCTTCCCATCCATCCCTGTAACATTTAACCTCTTTCACTATTCTTTTAAACCACTAGCAACATTCTTTATTTCTATTCCCACACACACTTCATCCAAAACTCACCCACTCCTATCCTGCCATGTCCTACTACTGCTTTTCCTCCAACTTCTATCATCCCTTAAATCCATATTTGTTCCAGGATAATCTAGGCCTTTCGATTACCTTTAATTCCTGTTATTTCCAAACTCACTCAGTCTTCTTACAAAATCATTCATAGTCTCCAAAGAATGGCCTACCATTGCGTCCCATACAACCCACACCCAATCCTATATGAAATAAACTTGTCATTACAGTATTGTTTGAATATATAATTAATCAGCTCTTACGTGCAATATGTTCTACTTTTGTAAGAGTAGTCTGATTTGTGACGTCATGGATAGGATTGTGATGTCATTGCTAGTTCTTATAACGACATAGTTTCAGTTGATCGACTGCGTTTCAAGAGAAGTGCGACCCAGCTTCCGCTACCTGAGATGTTGGAGTTTGTTGGGAAATTCTTTGCTTTTCTTCACATGTATGTACGTGTATTGGTGAGGCCCTCCGGTTGCTGTAGGGATCGAAGAAGAGATCCTTTCGTCATCATCATCTTCACCTTTTTATGTTGATGCTCTCCCTTGTCTGCAAGTTAGGGATTGTTTCGTGTTGTGAGCTTATCTTCAAGAACCTGCCACTCAGAGCCCCAGGTGCATGATTGCCTCACATTCAGCAAGTTGGAGAGGTAACCAACATCACCAATACTATTTCCAGGATATTCCCAAACTAGTATCTTCTCCCTTGTTTCTTCGGACAGTTGGGTAGAGGGAGCAACCGACCTTCGACCTGTTGGTGGATTGGTAGCTCATCCGAGCTCTTTGATTTCTTTGAAATCCAAGACTAAGGATGCTTGCTATACACTTGGTTTTCTTCAAATCTCTGATCAGACAGTTCTCTCCAGATTGAAGTAGCCGTGAAGATGCTACAACGTCCCAGCCAGAGTTGATAGTTTCTTTCGTTGGACGAGAGAGATTCTGGATTTTTGGGGACGTGTTTCCAGCATAGGCATTGTTGCTTGGACGCTCGCACGTTCATGACTTAGTCACCTTAATGCCAGATTTACATGTATGTCCAGCCAAGGATGTTATTCTTTCCTCTGAAGCACATGAGTGATTTCACACATCCATGGATGTGTTTCTTGAGAGCTGTCGTCTTCCTCCTCTCAATGACGTGTCTCCCCCTTATGTACACGGACGTGCTTTTGTGGAAGTTGATCATTGCCCTTCTACCTCTCGGAAGTGTCTTGTTTGCCTTCAAGACATTCTTCTCCTCCTCATTTCAAGTCTCGTTCACCTGCTGGGTCTAGGATTTCTTCACCTGTTGCTCGCGTCTATGGACATGTTTCCAGTAACGGCTGTGTGATGTTGTTCATGTCCATGTTTCGAGTGACGGCTGTAAAGTTGTTGTAGGACATTTCCCTCATGGTGGACCCCCTCTTTTGGCTAGTTGTGGTTGTGAAAGAGGTAGTCTCCAATTTCCAAGAAACAAGGTGTTCTGGTCTCATTCTCTTAGAAGGTCCTATGATCCAGACCAATATCCCCAGGTTAAAACACGTAAAAGATAATAATTAATTATCAATCGTAATGGATCGCACGCTTTCAATTTTGCAGTCGAACTGTCGGGATGCAAGCCAAATATGAATCTCCACAAATTTTAATCAAAGAAAACTTACCAATATGCATTGCCCTGCAAGAGACTATGCTTGGACAAAAAATCATATGTCCTAAAGAATACATTTTTTATCATTCGGATTATGATGAGCAAGTAGGGATTCATGGTGGAAGTGCTATGTTAATTAGGCGAGATACAGCTCACAAAAATATCCACTGCAAACAGACTTACAAGTAGTTGCTGTTCAGATTTTTCTGAAAAAGAAATGTACCATATGTTCACTGTATTTACCCCCAAATAGAACATATTATAATCTGACTCGAGAATTAGAGGAATTAGTAAATCAGCTTCCAAGGCCTTTTCTTATTGTTGGTGATTTTAATGGAAGACACCCCCTGTGGGGTGATGTAATCTCCAATCCTAGAGGAAACAATATTTATAATTTTATTGAAGACCAAGAGCTTCCAATCCTTAATTCTGGAGAACCAACACATTTTCATATTTAAACTGGGACCTTTTCTGTGATAGATTTATCAGTATGCAGTCCTGATTGTTATTTTGACTTTTCTTGGAATGCAATGAGTGAAGGATTAGGAAGTGAAAATTTTCCAATCTTTATTAATTAGTAGGTGAAATTGCTACACCAAGATCACCTTGTTGGATTCTGGATAAAGCCAACTGGGCATTATTCAAAACCCTAACTTTTTTAAAATGGATGTTGAGGATTTCCAGTCCCTATATGATGCCCTGGATTTCCTTTGTAAACTAATTATTGATGCTGCCCAGAAGACAATTCCTCGTACAACTGGAATATTTAAAAGAAAGCCAGTTCCTTGGTGGAACCTTCCATGTTAAATAGCTCGTAAAGCAATGCGAGCAGCTTTTACGCGCTATTCCAGAAATACATGTAACTATTATTTAATCTTATTTAAGAAGGCACGAGCCAGATTTCGATACCAAGTAAAACAAGCCAAACGTCACTCATGGGTAGATTTTATCTCAAAAATTAATTGGAAAACCCCTTTACCTGAAGTCTGGAATAAAATAAGAAAAATTAGTGGCAAAAATGTACCAACACCTCCACCAGGGTTATTAGCCCATAAACGCCGAATGGACGTATTAAACGTCAAGTCAAAATCTCCCCCGATTTCCGAATGGACGTACCATACGTCGGCTCAAAAAAGTTTTTTAAAAATTCGCGGAAAAATACTTATAGGCCTACCAGCCAAAAACTTTTGAATCACGCGCCTTGGGGGATGCTGGGAGTTCATGGATCAAGGCGTTGTTTTGTTTACAATCGTTACGCAGGCGCACAAGCGCGAATTTCTTTCTTATCGCACTAAAAAGTATCAGTGACAAATCTCAAAAATTATTTCGTCACTTTGACATAATTTTTGCACCGTTTTAAATTATCCGTTACATGAAGTATTATATATATGAAAATGTGCGCAATTTCATTTAAAATACAACAAAAAAATACTCATGATTGTAACTTTTATCAGTTTTGAAATATTTCCATATAAATAACGATAAGTGCCAAAATTTTAACCTTCGGTCAACTTTGACTACCAAAATGGTCAAAAAACGCAATTGTAAGCTAAAACGCTTATATTGTAGTAATATTCAACTATTTACCTTAATTTTGCAACAAATTGGAAGTCTCTAGCACAATATTTCGATTTATGGTGAATTTATGAAAAAACTTTTTCCTTACGTCCGCGCGGTAACTCTTCCGAAAAAAAATCATACATGCGATTGTGGTAATGTTTGCACCATTTTAAAATTAGCCGTTACATAAAGTTTTACATATGGAAATGTGCGCAATTTCATGCACAATACAACTAAAAACAACCCATGGTTGTAGCTTTTATCAGTTTTGAAATATTTTCATATAAAAAATGATAAGTGACAAATTTTCAACCTTCGGTCAATTTTGACTCTACCGAAATGGTCGAAAAACGCAATTGTAAGCTAAAACTCTTATATTTTAGTAATATTCAATCATTTACCTTCATTTTGTAACAAATTGGAAAGTCTCTAGCCCACTATTTCGATTTATGGGTGAATTTTATGAAAAAAAAAAATAAATTTTCCTTACGTCGGCGCGGTAACTCTTCCGAAAAAATCATACGTGCGATTGTGGTAATGTTTGCACCATTTTAAATTAGCCGTTACATAACGTTTTATATATAAAAATGTACGCAATTTCATGTAGAATACAACGAAAAATAATTGAAGGTTGTAGCTTTTCTCATTTTCAAAATATTTGCATATAAATCACGATAAATAGAAAAAAACCACGTTTGGTCAACTTTGACTCTACCGAAATGGTCGAAAAACGCAATTGTAAGCTAAAACTCTTATATTTTAGTAATATTCAATCATTTACCTTCATTTTGCAACAAATTGGAAGTCTCTAGCACAATATTTTGATTTATGGTGAAGTTATGAAAAAAACTTTCCTTCCCTACGCTCGCAGATTCTCCGCCATAAAACTCCGAATTGTGTACATCGAATTCTCGGAAAATTTGCTCCATTTCATATTAGGCATTTCATAGAGTTTTATATATGAAAATGTGCGCGATTTCATGTAAAATAAAAGGAAAATATTTGAAGGTTGTAGCTTTTCTCATTTTCGAAATATTTGCATATAAATCGCAATAAAATAGACATTGCGGTCAACTTTGACTCTACCGAAATAGTCGAAAAACGCAATTGTAAGCTAAAACTCTTACAGTATCGTAATATTCAATCATTTGTATTCATTTTGAAACAAATTGGAAGTCTCTAGAACAATATTTAGTTTTATGGTGAATTTTTAAAAAAAACATTTTTTTACGTATGCGCATTACGAATTCGTACATCATTTTGTGATAATATTTTTCCGGTGTTGCTTTTATTGTTTTACAATGTATTATATATCAAAATGATTGCAATTTAGTGTAAAATACAACGAAAAAAAAGAAACTCGTTAGCTTTTACCGTTTTTTGCACAGCGTGATTTTAATATAATTATGTATTAATTTTTTTTTTTCGCTACCATATATCGCATTATTACCATATGATAATGATATTATTTTTCATTTCTGATGATTGCATACTAAATTTCAGGCAATGACAAATAAAGGAGCCAAAAATGAACTCTTAATCTTCAAAACTAAGCGCGCTGTGATTTTTTGAAAAAAATATTTTTTCCGCTTCCGCGCTCGCTCAAAACCGGCTCCGGAATTCGGGGGAGTTTTTTATTTTTACCGCTTCGGCGTTTAAGGGTTAGTAAAGGCAGTCCCCGGGTTACGACGGGGGTTCTGTTCTTGAGACGCGTCATAAGTGGAAAATCTTCGTAAGCCGGAACATCGTCAAAAATCCTAAGAAAACCTTACTTTTAATGCTTTGGGTGCATTCAAAACTGTAAACTGCATTCTTATTGCATTTTTCATCAAAAAAAACTTTAAATATTGGTTATTTTGCATTTTTGGTATCATATTTCATCTGCTAGATCAGTGTTTGTAGGCGTCGTAACTCTGGAGCATGTGTCGTAACCCTGGAAATAATTTCTGATGAATATAATTGAAAAGTGTTGTAACCTCGGAACATCGTAAGCCGAAACCGTTGTAACCCGGGGACTGCCTGTAAATGGAAACAAGGTTGCCAATCCAGAGGATGTTAGTGAGGTTTTTGCTGACCATTTTGCCAATGTTTCATCTAAAAACTCAAGCTCACCTTACTATGAAGAACGTATTCAAAAGGAAAATAAAATTCTCGGCTTTACATCCATGCGAAACGAATCATATAACCAGCCATTTACCTTTCAGGAATTTTTATTTGCCTTGTCATCATGTAATGAATCTGTTCCTGGTGCAGATGACATAACCTATTCAATGATAAAAAATTTGCCACATGGAACACAAAAGTTTTTGCTCAGTATCATTAATAAAATATGGAAAGAAAATGCATTTCCAGCTTTGTGGAACGTAGCTATATTACTAGCTTTTTTGAAGCCACAGAAGGATGGTACTACTCTGTCTAGTTATCATCCTGTTGCTCTAACATCATGCATATGTAAATTGATGGAAAAAGTGGTCAATGTGTGACTTATATGGATCTTAGAAAAGAAGGGCCTTTTATCTCCAGCCCAGTGTGGCTTTTGTCAAATGCGTTCTTGTACTGACATCTTAGTACGTCTAGAAAATTCAATATACGAGGCTTTCATCTCCAGAAAACATCATGTATCAGTTTTCTTTGACCTGGAGAAAGCTTATGATACAACCTGGAGATATGGTATTTTGAAGACACTCCATGATTATGAATTCCGAGGAGAATTACCATTATTCATCCAAGCTTTTCTAAAAAATCGAAGGTTCAAGGTTAAAGTTGGAAACTCATTTTCATCTCTTCACAGCCAAAAAGAAGGAGTTCCATAGGGAAGTGTCCTTAGTGTGACACTGTTTGCTTTGTGTATTAACGGCATTGCCTCTGTAATTCCTAAAGATATAATGTTTTCCTTATTTGTTGATGACCTCTCTCTATCATTTGCAGCCTCACGAATGGCAGTGGCTGAGAGAAAAATGCAGCTGCTATTAACAAAATTGTCGAATGGGCAGAAAAAAGGGTTTTTAAGTTCTCTACATCGAAAACTGTTGCTGTATATTTCTGCCGCATTAAAGGTATACTACCCTGATCCTGACCTCTACATACATGATCTGAGGATATCATGTAAGGAAGAGACACATTTTTTGGGATTACTGTTCGACAAAAGAATGCCTTGGGTACCTCACCTAAAAGATCTGAGAGTCAGGTGTATGCAAGCTCTGAATGTTTTAAGAGTGCTTTCCCATACATCTTGGGGAGCAGATAGGAATCACCTAATGATCCTCTACAAAGCCTTAGTGGCATCAAAATTAGCATATGCTTGTAAGGTATAATCTTCAGCCTCGAAATCTAAACTAAATATTTTAGATTCGGTACATAATGCAGGAATAAGGATTGCGAGTGGTGCCTTTAAATCATCTCCTAATCCCAAGCCTTTTGGTAGATTCAGGGGAACTGCCTCTGGATTCATGTCGTCAGATATCTCTTGTTCGATACTGGCATAGAATCCAGAGGATTCCTGACTTGTTAACTTGCCAAGCAGTTTTTAATGATAAATATTTTAGCCTTTATGAACATAATCCGCATTATCCAAAACCTTTTGGATACAGAGTTTTAAAAATTTTAGAAGATTACTTTATTCCAAAGGTCAAAGTCTGGCCATTTAAGTATTCTGTTGTGCCCCCTTGGAAGCTTCCTTCTGTGGAGCACTGCAGGTTCTTCACTGGTAGCAAGGAAGAAATGAGTGCCAAGATGCTGTGCATCTCCTTTTTAGAACATTTGGCGGATCATGATGGTTCAGTCATAGTTTTTACAGATGGATCCAAGTCTGACGCAGGCATTGGCTATGGAGTTGTATTTCCCAATTTTAATAAGAGTGGAAGGCTACCAGATCAGGCATCCATTTTTACAGCAGAGTGTTATGCAATCCTAACTGCCCTTAAAGAGTGCTTGTCATTTTGGAGAACAATTTTTTTTATGTTGCGATTCACTGAGTGTCTCTCAAGCTATTGGTCATTTTAATTCACTCCATCCTATCGTTATTGAAATTTTAGAGTGGCTTCAGTTGCTTAAGATTAGTGGTAGTAAAGTATCTTTCTGTTGGTCCCCTGCACATGTCGGTGTGGCAGGAAACGAAGTAGCAGACTCACTTGCCAAAACAGCTGTCAACCAAAGTAACATAGCTAGGTGTGCACTCCCTACAAATGATATGTATCCAGTCATTAAATCAGTGTTCCTTGATTCCTGGAAATTTGCATGGGAGCTAGAAAACCAAAAAATGAAAGAAATAGCTACCACCATCTTTCCTTGGAAGTATTCATCAATGAGTAGGCAAAGTAAAGTAATACTCTGTCGGCTTAGAATAGGCCATACAAAAATGACACATGGCTTTCTGATGAGTGGGGATCATCAGCCTTATTGTGACAACTGCTTGGTACCATTGACAGTCAAACACCTGATAGTTGAGTGCCCCAGTCTTTCAGATGAGAGAGAGAGGTACTTTCCTCCACGTTACAGGGGAACTGAAGATGGTTTTTCCCTTACCAAGATTTTAGGGACATTTTATTGAAGGCGCCCTGTTTAATTTTATTAATGCCATTGGTATTTTAAATAATTACGATTATAAATTTTTTTTATCATGGGGATTTTTCTTTGTTAAATATGCTTTATATATTCCATTGCAGTGGCGTCAATAACCATTAGCAGTTGTGACACCAGATAAATAATCTTTGATAAATCAATCAATCAATTCTTCCTTCGGGCGGGTTAACGAATAGACACGTCATTTGCTGGACTGGTCTGATCCAATGAGTAAGGTAGTCGTACTGATAGTGTGGTCGCTTAATATGCAAATGTCAAACCCTCTATTTGGTAGCATATGCTCCACTCCTTGGCAAGGAGGAATTGAGAGTAGTACAAACCCTGGTGTGTTGGTTTGCTATTAGACAGTCAAAGTTTCTCTTTGGTTCCCTATACAATGGTTCTCCCATATACGTATCACTGTATGTCACTCAGTGTCTGAGTGGTTAGATATCAATTTATCTAGCTTCTCAACGGGCTTCAGTCCCTCTCCAGATGTCATTTCTTCTGGAAGCTGGACTGGTGGGTAGGCCCCCAGCTGGTCTAGGATGTCTTGTACCTCCCTCCAAGTACGAGTCTATCCTATTGTTAAGACCAAAGGTTTGTTTGCATATGAACAAAGGACAAATTTTCTAAGACAATTTATATTTTTCATAGCTACAAACCTGAGGTCTTAACATTATACTGCCTACCTCTAGCTACCCCTCTGTGTGTTGTTAAGACATCCTGAGTTGGGAAAGACTGACGTGTTGTTGTAGGTGAATGGTCTTTGACCATTCTTCACCCGATCTACGCATGTGTTGCCAGATATCACAAGATTCCTTGCTTTCATGTTTTTTAACTTTATCCAGCTAGGCGCTAGAGATTATCCTATTGTAAAGACCTCAGGTTGTAGCTATGGAAAATACAAATTGTCTTAGAAAATTTGTCATTTTATTTAGTGGCAGTTGTCAGGCCTTAGTCACTTAATTGGTGGGGCTTATATTTTGTGTAATTGTAATGTATAAGGTGACTTAAAATAATTTTTCTTCAAAAGTTTCCCTGCTAATGTCTTTATCTTCATTTGCAGGGAAAGGAGAGTGTAGTGTACCCTTAAAGTGCCCATCCGTACCTGATTGTGTTGAAGATATATCCATATGTGGTGGTAGAGTATGTGGTGATAAAGTTAAAGGATTAGACTGTGGAAAGGAAGTTGGAGATTGGCTGTCAAAGGTGCTGAATAAACCCAGCCTTAAGCTTATGCGGCAGATAAATACTCGAAGAAAGAAGATTGAGGAAGGTACAGTAAAAATTTTAACAAAGTAGAAGCATTCCTATGCAAAGTAGTTTTGAACTTTTTCAGGAAGAACTAGGTATTGGAAGCTCAGGTACATAATTTTGTAGTGTATTTTAGAAGTGATGTATTTTGGTGAAACAGATATAACAGACACTACCCTACTAATGAACATTCTGAGATATGAATAAACATGATTGTAAATTAAAATTGTGTCGTTCCGACACGCAATACAAACCCTCGGTCCTTTACATAAGGAATTACTTACAGCGTAGCTGGAATTACGCCCGTTGAATCTTGAACAAGGTGGTTAGGCAGTAAGTACCGTGGGGCAGGCTAGCCTGCCCAGATGCAAACACTCCACTTTGCTTTCGGCCGTCTTCTGATGAAGACGTGTGTTTGTGAGCTCTTGCTGACTGGTCGTTGATCTTTTTTCCCCGAGGGAATCCTTTTGGTTTATTTTTGTTTTTTTTAATAAATATGTATATACGGTGTTTGATATTAATACTAAACAAAGGTTTGTCCTTTTTTTCAATTAATATACAAACCCACTTTTTGTGATAGCCTTTATAACTGCCCCTCTTCTTGTGTTAAGAGTCGGCGGCAAAGGTATGCCAACATATTGTTTACATTTTTTTGCCCTTTAACAATGGTTCAGAGCTGCATGAGGATGAGATATATGTATTTAACGTGAGGATGAGACATGTATTTATCACGAGTGATACTGATCCTGTAACGAGACATGTATTCATCCGAAAATTACGCTTACGCTTGGGAATTACTGAGAGGAACTTCAAAGGTTTGTCCTTGTTTTGTTTTTATGGTAATTTCTCTTCTCCTTCAACCTTTCACTTACTATCGGAAGAAGGTAGAAGAATGGGCGTGTGGTGTTGATGTTGGGGGATCTCCTCTCACTTCAGAGAGCGGTGCCCATGGATGCGTGAGGAGTATCCTCATTACTTTAATCATTTTTCCTTATTTTACAGACTAGTGGTGATTGTGTTTACAGCAGTGTTGGTTGGATACTCTTCGTATTGGTTATCCTAACCTTGGAATTGTACATGTGACTCGTAGCATGTTGTGTACCGATTCGAGTGTGTGTACTGATCCCCTGCTGATAATCATATTCATTTACCACTACTACCCTGGAGTTATGTCACTGGACGAAGCTGTCACGCTGCCCTGTGAGAGTTATCTACTCCTGAGGGTAGAACTCGTCACGGGACTTCTAAGGGTCTGTTTCGCTCCAGTGAGACAGGTGGGTCTTCCGCTGGTGCTCCCATTCCTCTGGGAACGGGACCAGTCTCTCTTTCCTCAGGGAGGAAGCAGATGGGGACCATGGAGGTACTGGCTACCACTGGTACCTCCTCTCCCGGTTCCGGAGGTTCCACCTCCAGACCGGGAACCGTCTCGGCCGCCCACTTGCAAGCGTTATCGAGTGTACGGTCACCTATGGGTGACTGTGCAGCCAAGGTCCAGACTGCTGAGTACGCTCACCGTCAGGACCCAGGCACAGAGCGGAAGGATGGTAAGAGTCGCTCAGGTGACTCTCCCCAGACCGGCGTTCACTCTTGCAGCTATCGTCTGGTACCCAGGGTTGACGTGATGTCCCCATGGGTCCGTGCACGCAGAGACCGGTGGAGGCGGCTCATCCAGCCCTCTTTTAATTCTTCTTCTTCTTTTCAGAGAGGTTTCGGCCTCAACGAGGACTTGGAAGAGTCGGAGGACGGTATTGGCCGTCTCCTGTCAGGTGCACGCTCAGCCCCACCCAGACGACGGTCGCGTTTGCGTGACCAATCTGTCTCAGTGGCGGCAGATACTTCGCCTGCCAGACGAGAGTTTCATAACCTCCTCGAGGAAGGGTTCTCTCCACTGCTGCTCCCGCAGGTTCCTCTGGACAGGTGCAGTTTGGCCGTGTTGCTACTGCAACTGCCCCAACTCCGTCCTTGATGGAGGACCTGTCAGTTGTCCTGAGGAACTGGTGATGAGGAAGCCCAGGAAGAAGAGGAAGGTGTCGTGGTCTTCTTCTGCCGCCTCTTCCCCTTCGACTTCTGAGGCCTCCCAGCCGAAGAAGAAGAAGGTGGCCCCCCCCCTCCCCAGAAGTCTCACAGAGAGTTCTAAGTGTCTGTCTCGTTCCGGTGAGACAGGTGTGTCTTCCACTGGTCCTCCCGTTCCTCCTGGAACAGGGTCCATCTCTCCTTCCCCTGGGAAGAATAGATGGGGACCCTAGGGGTACCGGCTACGCTGGTACCCCTGCTCCCGGCTCCAGAGGTTCTACTTCCAGACCGGGAACCGTCTTGGCGGCTTGCTTGCGAGCATCACCGAGTGTACGGTCACCTACGGGTGACTGTGCAGCCAAAGTCCAGACTGCTGAGCACGCTCACCGTGTCAGGACCCAGGCACGGAGCGGAAGGGTAGTAAGAGTCACTCAAGTGACTCTCGCCAGACTGGCGATCGCTCACGCAGCGATCGCCCGGTACCTAGGGTAGACATGACATTCCCATCAGACCGTTCACGCAGCGAGTCTGGGAAGAGGCCTCACCTGGACTTGGTCCATCTTCACCTGGCTGGACCTGCTCACTGGGTCCAGCCTCAGCTGGACCTGGTACCGTGGCGTGTCGAGAGGATGCTGCTTGCTCTCTCCGCGTTAGTGGACACTACCATTCGCCCGACCGTCGCTCCCACCAGGACCGGACGGCTCGCACGACTAGTAACGGCTCCCCTGAGGCACGCGACCGACGCTACCGTCCTTGGTCCAGCGCTTCTCCGTAAGGAGACCGTTGGTCCAGACCTGCAGCCCGGTCATTGCCGTGGGTTGGCGATCTCCTGCAATCCTCCCAGCCTACCGGTTCTGCTGTTAGGCGGGGTAGGAGCGCTCATAGCAGCTCCCCTGACGCACGAGCCCAACACTCTGTCACTTGTCTAGCGCTTTTCTACAAGGAGACCGCTAGTCCAGACCTGCAACTCTATCACCACCGAGGATTGGCGATCGCCTGCAATCCTCCCAGCCTACCGGTTCGGCTGGGAGGCAGGGTAGGAGCATTCGTAGCAGCTCCCTTGACGCGCGAGACTGACACTCCGTCCTTTATCCAGCACTTCTCCGCAAGGAGACCGCTGGTCCAGTCCTGCAGCCCTATCACCACTGTGGGTTGGCGACCCCCTGAAGTCCTCCAAGCCTACTGGTTCTGCTGGTAGGCAGGGTAGGAGTGCTCGTAGCAGCTCCCTTGACACACAAGACCGACGCCCCATCCTTTGTCCAGCGCTTCTCCACAAGGAGACTGCTGGTCTAGACCTGCAGCTCGATCACCACCGTGGGGTGGCAATCGCCTGCAGTCCTCCCAGCCTACTGGTTCAACTAGTAGGCAGAGTAAGAGCATCAGGTCTCCCTCACCTGTCCCTTCAACCTCCTCAGGCTACACCGGGAGGAACGAGTTGAACAGGAGTGACCGTGATGAATGCACTTCTTACGGTTCGGCCACGAGGCCTGTTCGGTCCTGGGACCAAAATATCCTCGCTCAAGTGGTTGGAGGGGATCGTGGGGGCTGGCGAGGACGATGACGCTTCCTGAACTCACAGAGTGACCATCACCGCTGTTCACACGACGGTCCCACTGGACCACGCATGTATGTAGATACCGGTGTGAGCTCCCCCTCCGGTCCTCTTGAGAGGTTTCAACCTCGACGAGGGCTGGGATGCATCAGAGGACGGTGTCGGCTCGCTCCTGTCAGGTACACGCTCAGTCCCACCCAGACGACGGTCACGGTGGCGGTGGACGTTTCGCCTACAGTACAAGTTTTGTAACCCTCCTCGGGAAACGTTTTCTCTAGACGATAATGTTTTCCTAGACTCAGAGTGGCCATCAGTGCAGGTTGGCGGCTACCCATAACTCGCTTCTCCGACTGCTAGTTCTGCTGGCAAGGTGAGCGAGAGCGTCCAGTCTTCCTCCCCCATTCCCTCTCATCCTACAACGGCGATGGGAATGGGAGGGACCCTGCAGAACGTTTTCCATAGGATTCCGCGTCGGGGACTGCATTCCTGGAGGGACCTTCGGGTCCTACCAGACGGAAGGCCTCGTCATCAAGGAAGGATCTTGCCCAATCCTCGATTTCTACGGGAATCGGGAGGACCACCAACCGATGATCATCTAACGAGATTCACGGGGGGAGGTTTTGCTGAGCGCTTACAATTCCTCAGAGTTTCTAGCACTCTTCGAGGGTTCGAGTCTTCTACGATCTGCGAGCGCTTGGGCAAAACCACGGTCCAGAGGGGGCGAGACGAGATCCTGGATATCATTACGTACTATGATAATCTGGAATCCCGCCGAATGCTCGAATTCTTGGAATTTCTAGCGTTCAAAGGAAGTACTGCTGGTGAGGAAGATATCTCGGGAGGGGCTCAGCCTGGACAGACCTGACGGTCCGTCGCCTTAGTAGACGGTCAACTATGGGATAGAGAAGAACGAGTGGGAACATCCAGTTCGGCTTGAACTATCATCTTCGGTATCCTGTGACACTGTAGAAGTCTTCCTTCGGGAAAACTTCACCTTCGCTCTCTTCATTAGAGAAGGAAGGAGGTTGGCTTCCAGTCCTTATTCTTGTTCCTCGTATGGAAGAGAATTTAAACTGGAAGTCTATGTACAGGAACCTACTAATATACTACGTATTTCCCTCGCGACATGCTTCTGTTATCAGTTGATTTGTCCAAGGGGTAGGCACATACCGTAGTTAACTCTACGGGTTGTGACCAAGACGAATAGTATCACTTGATTGAACTACAACTTGGGACTGCCGTGCAAGAGTCCCAAGAGTTACCAGTTTTGATTTTGAGATATTTGTGGTATTGTTACAACAACAATACCACAGCATTTGCATTCACCGAAATCCGTTTCGGTTAAAATGCAGACATTAAGCGTATTTTCTTGCGCTCGATGGTTCTAGCCGACGCATTCCTTCTTGGAATGGATTCCTGGCAACTCAGGATGACGAGTGAGCGAGAGCTAGTGGTGTATGGGCTGCCTGCCAGCCCTGCCTGCCGCAGCCCAGTACCAGCTGGCTTTCCGAGATAGTGCGGTCAAATATTGTCTCTCGTCCTCTGCGATGATTGACTACTGAGCTGAATCTCTGCCCGGCAATCACAGACTTAGGTCTCTTGTTGGCTGGAGTTCTCGCATACGTGTATGACCATCTCTACTGCATCACCTTTTGCCGTTGCAAGAATTTTCAGACAGATATCTCACTAGACTCATTATCATCTCTCTGTTTACCGCACGGCAACAGAAGTCTGCGATGACACAGAATGATTTCTTTCAGACATCTTGTATTCATAGGTGTGCAATTATTCTTTGTCCACCCCGAATTGTAGATGAATAATGGAAGACATCGCCTGTTCCCCGCCCTGCCTGCTCTACTTCCAAGTACAGTGGTACCTCGAGATACGAAAGGCTCAACTTACGAAAAACTCGAGATACGAAAGCCAATACGAAAAATTTAACGGCTCTACATACGAAAAGTTTTCAAGATACGAAAGGTTTCTGAAAGTCCGAGATTCGCCCGGACAACAATTTTGAAAATTGCTCCACGCGCCGCCATCTTAGTACTAGTAGACTCGCCACCATCCTCCTGCTCTCCCATTGGTTCCTGATGCTAGTCGCGGCCATGAAATCCTTCTCTCCTATTGGCCAGCGTCCCTCCCATCATGCATGTACTATGTACACGTGGTGGTGTGGCTCAGCCACTCGGTACCAGCATTGTTATAGTATGCACGCGGTATTGGTTTTCGGGATCGTCAATGTGTATGTATTTTAAAAAAAAGTGACCAAGATCTCTCACAAGGGATAAGTGATCAAGGTCTCTCTCCTGCTGAACAGAGGGTGTAGACCAATCATTTACAACATGCATACCAGTAGTACGTATAATCAAGGCACTTCAGTTTATGTTGAAGGTCAGCAGCCAAACATTCAGTACCCAAATCAGTTGCAGAGAGAGCATTTGGTTGAATAGGGTTTTGATGGACACCAGGGCCAACAGAGTCATGAGGTGCAAAAAAAGAACCAAGTGATAAAAAACAGAAAGTTGAAATTCTGTATTAAAAAAAAAAAAAAAAAAAAAAAAAAAAAAGTTAAAAAACAGTTAAAAATCAAAAAAAGAAAAAAAAACGGCAGAAATTAAAGCCGCTTTTCATAAAGTGCAATCATTTGTAGAAGACACCCCCCGAAAAGGCTCACACAGGAACATTGTGAAAAGTAGGCAGAAGCAATCTTCCTTGGATAGTTACGTATGTATTAGTCTCTTCGCTTTTGCGAAAGACTTTTTGTTTCTCCTTACGACTGTCATTCGTAAGTATTTCTGGTTCCTTCCATCTCCTATGTGATATCTTAGTAGAGTGGTTCTTCTTAAACTAAAGGAGAGGATTCAAACAGATAAGTTGAAAAAAGGTATAACAACTTTATTCTGTAACTCCATACTAAGAGATGCAGTTCGGTCGGGAGACCGATATGTTTGAACGCTGGCACAGAACTGCCATTCTAAAGCATCACGTCGATAGCGAAACATTAGCTATCTCAGCGATTCATATAAAAACATACGTAGTCCGCCGGCTCGGAAGTTACAAGTTTCCGGCGTAGGTTAACAGGTCAACCGCTTCCCATGGAAGTTGTTGTGCAAAGTTATCAGTAATGCAAAACGATGACAATGTAACAGATTTAAACCAGGCTACTGCAGACAGCGCATAGCGTAATCTAGATCTGCATTGGTCACGTAGGACCCTCCTAATGCCATGACCTCAGGTCATGGGTTTTTATTTACAGATTATGTAATTCAATAATGTATTTATTACATTAGGCTCGGTCTGCTACCATTCAAGCCTTGAATAACAAAAGTTACTTTAAACATTGTTTCTTAGGAGCGTGCTCGTAACATATGTTTAGGTATAAACATAATAAGTGATTAAATGCATAAAAAGGTTCTGTTACATACCCTTTTTGACATATTCATAAACAAAGATAAATGCATGGAAAATCTAGATCCAAGTTTGGTAATAATAATGATTAGGTACCCAAAAATAATAAAAAGGTAAAAATCAAAAGATTAACATGTATACATGATTAATATGTTAATAGGTAAACTGATTAAGAATAGTGGTTACTGATATATTATGGTAATAGGTAACCTGATTAAGAATAGTGGTTACTGCATAGATTATGGCATGATCATGGATAATTGTTAAAGAGTACTTGTCACTCTTTGTAATAGGAAAATATAATTGTACAATTGTATAATAGTATAATTGTGTAATTGTGCACAGATGCATATATAGGGCTGGTATATTTTATTAGGTGCCCGAAAAATACCTTTAGGAGTATATTAATGTATAATATTGGGCTATAATATTTTATTAGGTGCCCGGGAGATACTTTAACTGTTCAAATGCAAAGGCGTGAGTCTTTCTTGTCCTACATTTTTGCCAGCATACAGACCGCTTTTCACACACAACACAATTCCAGACAATTTCCCTAGGCACAACATGAAATGGCCAGTTTTCAGGCGGCCCTAAACTCAAACGACTTGAGTTTAACAGGTACGTCATCTAGACGGGACAATACGTTTCCTTGGAGATCCTTCTGTTTACGCCTCAGCCTACGCCAAGCAAAGATGTTGACGGCGATAACCAATATGGCCGTCACACTGAACACGGCCAGCAGAATGTAGTAACGAAGATTTTCTCCACCTGCATAAGTCGGTGACGCGTGGTTCATCTCAGCCAGTTGCGTCAAACAATGAGCCACCTGCGCGTTGTATGGGAGAGGTAGTGATGGGATAATTGTAGACGCCCAAGTATAGTTCGCAAAATACGCCTTCTCACGTATTATCGTGTTGACCCCTCTGACGGTGTAATTTGTAGATGTCCCCGTACAACCATCAGCTGCTACAAAGATTGGGGAATGGGCGGTGGTCCCATCTGGGCATACGACGTGGAATCCGGCTTTGTCGTAACGGATCCAGGAACCATTATTCATTCTGTAATTGAATTTATTACTGTAAAAGGGATAAAGTTTCCCCAGACAACCTTCGCTTGTATGAGAGAGAGAGCCGTTTAGCACGATGCCTAACTCACATGAATCCGTTGATATAGGATAGAATTCAAAAGAGTCAGCTGTACAAATTTTATTATTCATGGCTTCTGAACAGTGAGTGAGTTTATCTAAGTCTTTAATGACTGTAAATGATTTCCTATCAGAAGAAATCAGTACATGCCCCGTGAAATTGGATATTACTGGACTTGAGTTATTCGTCATGAAAGTAGGAAACGGTGCTATTTTGTATGATTGCCAAGCATCGGAAGAATCAAAAGGTATGGTGATCATAATCCTATAATTTTCAACGCTGACTGATATTAGGCTATAATAGAATTCTACTTTATGGGCGTCTAATAAAGGAATAACCTAGGGCCTTTAAGGTTTCTCCCGTCCGTTTTCCAAAGTTAACGTCAGATCTTTAATAGGCATGAGGTGTGGAGATAACACACCCTTTGTCGCTAACGTAATAGCTTCTACATAATCTTTTGATTTCTCAATAAAATGTGATATTTTCACACGGATATGATCTATTTTCGAACTATAGTAAGCTAATGTAGCCAGCAAATGTTGAACTTCCATGACCTGATCGATATTATTTGAATGTTCGTTTACTATACTCATTATTTGATTGATTGAAGATAACTGACTGCGAAGTTCAGACAAAGCTAATTCGGTTTTGTGTTGCAAAAACTCAATTCTTTTATTTTGATTATTTATCTTAAGGGAGATCAACTCCTGATGAACAACACTTCACTGAGGAAAAAACCTGAATAGATAAAGTGGTACTTAGCTCAAGATTATATGGTGAAGGATTGTTGACATGGGATGACGTCACAGTTCCTGTCATCGTCGCGTCGGAAGTCGTGATGACGTCACGGTCTTCTCTCAGGCTCACGATGCATGAAGAAGTCCAAGATTGATGACGTCACAGCCTCCTTCCTCGCATTACTTCCTCTTGCTCTACTCTTTGTGTCCTTGCTAGTGATCGCGCGTTGTTTCCTTTGTGTTTCCTTTATGTGTTTTCTTCTTTCTGTTGATGTTCGATGCTGCTCTCGTCCGGTGTTGATTCTCGAAGATAAGTGACAACAGTCACTCAAACGTCGATGTTGATGCTTGTATTCTTCTCGATGAAGGACATATCTTCGTCTTCATAAAATGTTGCGTTGATTGAAGATCCCGTTTCCTCTGTTTAGTATTGATTTTGAAGGTGGAAGTTGGTTATTGTAGTTCTTCGGTCGGCTGATATGGGTCTTGTTAATCTTATTCTTCGTCTAAAGCTGCCACCAGTATTAGTCTCTTCGCTTTTGCGAAAGACTTTTTGTTTCTCCTTACGACTGTCATTCGTAAGTATTTCTGGTTCCTTCCATCTCCTATGTGATATCTTAGTAGAGTGGTTCTTCTTAAACTAAAGGAGAGGATTCAAACAGATAAGTTGAAAAAAGGTATAACAACTTTATTCTGTAACTCCATACTAAGAGATGCAGTTCGGTCGGGAGACCGATATGTTTGAACGCTGGCACAGAACTGCCATTCTAAAGCATCACATCGATAGCGAAACATTAGCTATCTCAGCGATTCATATAAAAACATACGTAGTCCGCCGGCTCGGAAGTTACAAGTTTCCGGCGTAGGTTAACAGGTCAACCGCTTCCCATGGAAGTTGTTGTGCAAAGTTATCAGTAATGCAAAACGATGACAATGTAACAGATTTAAACCAGGCTACTGCAGACAGCGCATAGCGTAATCTAGATCTGCATTGGTCACGTAGGACCCTCCTAATGCCATGACCTCAGGTCATGGGTTTTTATTTACAGATTATGTAATTCAATAATGTATTTATTACATATGTAGTACGTACGTACATTTTTTAAAGTGTACGTACGTACATATGTACAAAAGAAAAAAAACGGCAGAAATTAAAGCCGCTTTTCATAAAGTGCAATTATTTGTAGAAGACACCCCCCAAAAAGGCTCACACAGGAACATTGTGAAAAGTAGGCAGAAGCAATCTTCCTTGGATAGTTACGTATGTACGTAGCCTCACTCGAAAGGTAAGCTTCCACATTTTACGTACGTACAGTATATTTCTTGTTACCGTGTACACTAATATACACTTTATTTACAGGTTATATTTTGCATTTTTTATTAATTTAGGTATTGAATGGTCCAAATTGTTGTAGTATTTCATTGTTTATAGGTCAATTTAGCTTTATTATGAAATTTACTGGGGCGTTTTTGGAGGGCTTGGAACAGATTAGCCATTTTACATGTAAAATGTGGTCCAAGATACGAAAACCTCATGATACGAAGGGCACCTCGGAATGGATTAATTTCGTATCTCGAGGTACTACTGTATATAGATGTCCTCCTTGATCGAGCCCATGAGAAGCGATTCTTCAGGCAGTACAATCCCTGTATTTTCATTACTGAAAAGCACTCCGCTTTCATTGCAACTCCGACTTCTCACCAAACAGCAATGAAGTAGCGGTTTAGCGTTTTCAGTCCTCTGTAAAACAGCAGGGATTAAACCCGTCTTCACGGGTGGTGTCATCGGCTTGACATTTCTACTTACAGAAGCTTGAGAGTTAATTTTCTCGATTCAGCTGTGAAGACGTAGGTCTGCATTCACCTAATCACCTTCGTCTTCAACGGCACATAGTATTGTTTCTCCTTAGTTGAGATTCAACTACTATGAGAACTTCTATCTTGCCATCAGGGACCTCAGTCTCTAGAAGGCAATTGACTTTCGTCTCATGGGCACATGCCTTGAGAGAATCATCACCGAAGTGGCAACAAGATAGACGATTTGCCTGGTTTCTCAGCATAACCCTTCAAAAGGCGAGTGTCATGTGACTATGTCTCGGATGCATGACGGCTCGCCTCACACAACCGAATGCAGTCAGTTGGCAGCTGTTGAAGCATCCGAGACCATCACAAGCTACGCTGTGGACTTTGTATCGGTTGATCCAGATCAGTCATTACTTTGTCCTACTGGCGTATTCTGGTACCCATAAGTATCAACACCCACCATGGAGTGTCGGTGTCTTTATCCACTGCGGAGATGACGAGACCGTGAGAGACTTCGCTGCAGTGTGATAGAACAGTGGATGGGTACTGGCCATCACTTTGAAGAATATGTCGGACAGGAAGATGGATAGGTTTTTGCGACAATATCTTTCTTTCCCTTCGGGACTGCCCACAGGTCCTTGGTACCTCATTTCCCTGGACCGGTGGTGGATGCTTGCAAGATGTGTTTGCTTACCCAGCTCCTTAAGAGGACAAGTTGCATCTCGTCCATGGTGTGCAGTTGTAGAGGTAAGAAGGATGCGATAGTGACTAGCCTCTCCCCCTTCCACGCCTCCTCCTTCCACTCCTCTTCCTTCGGGTTGAGGATAAGACTCGAACTCACACTGGCTGGTCGGACGATTGATGCGGTAAGCTTGTACATAAGCATCCTTTTTATGTTTCCTATCAGAATCATAGAAGCAATCCTGCTCCTTCCTCAAGCAAGGGGAGGAAGGAGACTGACAATAATGCAAACCCTTCCCAGAACTTTGCATTAATGTCTCCGACGCCAAATATTCTTCACAGCCCTTTTTCGGATGAGTCACGATTCCTCATTCATTTCGAAAAGGCCCAGAAGTCTGACTTGATCGTGCAACTCCTATACTCCGATCAAGTTGTCAGAGGCAGCAGGGCACTCCTCCTCGCTCTTACGACCAGGAGGAGTAGCCTAGGTGTGCAGAACTCCAGTCAGTTCTAGAAGCTCACTCAGATTCCTCCCATCAATCATTGAGTCTTACTTAAGTAAAGGACCGAGGGTTTGTATTACGTGTCGGAACAAATCACAATTTGAAGTAAACTGTATATTTCCCAACTTTACAAACCTGAGGTCTGTTACATATATGCCCACCTCATGCCACCCCTCAATCTGAACCTGGGCCGAAAGGCAAAGTGGAGTGTTTGCATCCAGGCCTAGCCTGCCCCACAGTAGTTATTGCCTAACCACCATGTTCAAGATTCAACGGCCGTAAGTCCAGCTACACCGTAAGTAATTCCTTATGTAAAGGACCTCAGGTTTGTATAGTTAGGAAAAATACAAATTACTTCAAATTATGAATTTGGAGCACTGCTCTTTGCCACCCATAAGTTTAAATATTATACTGTGCGCCTATTCTGCTTAGCTACAATTTTGCCGCTACCCATGCCATACAGCACCATAGCCCATGCCAACCCACTGCCCCAGATTTGTACCTATGCTAGTGTTAAGACACTGTGTTGTGCTCCAAACTATTCATGTGATTTTATTGTGAAATATATACGCCATCCCTTATATGTCATGGCTAACTGCAAGCATAAAGCAAGAGAAGATAGTGGTAATGGTAAATAGCTGCAAGCTACAGTCGACCCCCACTATTTGTGGACTTGCCTATTCACGGATTTTTCCATGCAACATATATACATACTTATTATTCATGGAAAATTTGCTTGTTTGCTGTATTTCTTACTGAGAAATATTCACAAGTTACTGTGTTGTGTTCTAAGCTATTCCTGTGATTTTATTGAGAAATATATAACCCATCTTTTATCTCCATGGTTAATGGCAAGTGTAAAGCAAGAGAAGATAGTTGCATTTGTAAAAAGATGAAGTTACAGTTGACCCCCACTATTCGTGGACTCATGATTCACAGAATCGCCTATTTGCAAGTTTTTCTACAGAACATATATACCTTTAAGTCATGGAAAATTTGAGTATTCGCAGTATTTTTCACTGCGAAATTCACAAATTCCTGTAATTATTTTCTTGATTAAATGCACTTTTTGTGATAAAACTATTAAAATAATCAGGTATAAGCATTTTTAGAGGATTTTTTATGTTTGAATTATCAAAATAGACAGTTCTAAGAATTTTTGATCAGATTTAAGTATTCACAAATTTTAGCTATTCAAGGCGGGTGTGGTACCCATCCATGGCAAATTAGTGGTGTCCACTGTATCTGAATAGAAACTAAGGTGGCGATTATAAAGAAATTAGATAAAGGTGAAAAAGTGATGGAGGTAGCATGCCAGTATATTACGAATCATTCTGCTGTTGGCATAATCTTAAGAAGAAAGAGCGAATTATGGAACATGTAAAAAGTGGTGAGCCTGTGCAGTCAACAATTGTAAGCAAGAGAAGGAGGAAGCTGACAGAAGAAATGGGAAAACTTCTGAGTGTGTTGATGGAACATCAGAGACAAAGGCTTGTACTGCTTAGCCTCATGCTGATTCAGGAAATGGATAAAAGCCTGTTTGATGACTTGAAGGCTAAGGCTGGTGAAAGTGCTGGAGATGAAACATTTGCTGCAAGTGATGGATGATCTCATCGCTTTAAAAAACGTGCCAACTTCCACCACGTGTCTGTTAGTGGTGAGACAACGTGCACTAACAAAGCAGCAGCTGAAAAATTTCCAAAGATGCTCAAGGAAATGATCGATAAGGAAGGTTATACCCCTTAGCAAGTGTTTTAATACTGACGATACAGGACTTTTCTGGACAAAAATGCCAGAAAAAAACATGCATCAAGTGTGCAGAGAAAACGATGCCAAGATATAAGGCAGTGAAGGATAGGCTAACCTTACTGCTTGGTAGCAATGCATCAGGAGAGTTCAAACTAAAACTGCTCTTAGTGTACAGCACTAAATCCATAGGCATGCAAAAACAACACAAAAGCTCTTTACTCATAATCTGGCTGTCCAGTAACAAAGCCTGGGCGACTTGCTATATTATAAGACTGGTTCTTCCTTCTTCTATTACTTTTTCTTGCAGTCAAGCTATACTGCTGTGAGGAAGGGATTCCTTTCAAGACTGTAAATCTTGGATAATGCCCCTGGGCGCCCACCGCACTGCGATGATTTCCACCTGGAAGTGAATTGTGTATTTACCCCCTAACACAACTTAACTACTTCATATGTTGGATGTGAGGTGTAATAGGCAGTTTTAAGAAATATTGAACTCATCGTATATACAGGCAAGCATTGAAGGAAGTGAATGACCTGGGTGTGGCCTTTGTGGCTTTCTGAAGGGACACATTTATAATTGCATAAAGAATATTGATGCTACATGGTGTGAAGTAAGTTGGGGTAAACAGAATGGAGCATGAAAGGCTTTATGCCCAAGCTTTTTCAATGACTTCAGAGGATTTAATCATGGAGAGGAGGAAAAAGGAATTGTTAACAGTCTTGTTGACATAAGTGAAAAGCTTTGAAGAGCTGTTTGAGAGTCTCAGTCAAAGAAGTTGACAAATGGGATTTAATGGGACTAAGAAATTTGAAAGAAAATTGATGGCTGAGGGGTTCTCCCTCATATAGATAAAGCTTTAACTATTTTTGAGAATCAGAATCCAAACATTGAAAGATTCTCATAAATAGCAACAATCACCACCACTGATGCCTGCTTCCTCCTCAGATGAAGAATAAAGTGATGCTGAAGAAATCGTTGCATATTGATGTTGGCAGCATGCTGCCCCTGTATAGTGGAACCCCCCCCCCCCCCCCCCCATAATTATGGATTTCTCTGGACCATATCTACCCAATTTTTGCCAGTAATTTGCATATTCGCATTGTTTCTATAATAAATATCCACAAATTACTGAATTTTCATATCAGTTTCATGATTAAATGCACTTTTTGAGATAAAACTATTTAAAAATCCAGGTACAGTCACCTCTCAATTAACACGAGGGTTATGTTCTTGGAGAGCTCGCATTAATTAAAAACGCATTTTTTAAACATTTTCTGGGTTTGACCTGTGTCTGCCGGTGAAAAGTCCTGTAGCTCCCATTTTTAAGTATAAATAGATTCTAGATATACCAGAGAAAAAAGCTAGCATGGTATGCTGAGGTTAATACCCTCGCGCGAGCACCCAGAGGGTGTCGGGTCTAAAGTACAAGGCGAGTGGAAGCCACTACTCACAGGACTTCTGCCAATTAGAAGATTCCTTTCCAAAATCCCTCCCACGGCGAGAGCCGTTACGAAGATTACTCCCCCTACCTCGCTCTCGCTACTACCACCTGACCCGCGCTCCATCTACATTCCTGTAACTAGCCTTTGTGATGATCGCACGCATCTTCAATTGCTCCCTTGGTGCCTTAAATTGCCGAAGCTACGTCTTCCGTGGAACTCTCTGCTTCTTCAATCCAACTTGAGTATTCCAAATTGTGTTTTCGTAATTCATATGGTTACGATGCATTCCTTTTTTAGCCTTCGGTCCTTAAAAAACGTACTGGGGGTGCTGCTAGTTTATTCGCCATTTGAGTGCATCATCTGACGCGTGGGTCATTATTATTGCTTATTTCCTTTATTTTTATTTTTATTTTTATGTTAATTTTATATTTCATATCATATATGTGCCTTTTAGGGCTACTAGCTAGCCTATCGTATTTATCATCGTAGAGGAGAGAGTCCTCTCTCTCTCTCTCTGCCGATACGAGACGTGCATATGTTAATGTTTTAATGCGAACCAGATAGGTTTTTGATTTACGCACTTTCATGATTTTATATCACTGAAGAAGTTGGATGAGTTGCTTTCCTTCCCTAGCTTAACCCTGTCCGTGCTACGGTGCTAACGGGGAGGATATCAAGGATAGAGAGTATCTCTCTTGTCATACTGTTGGAGCTATCCTCCCTACCCGTCCAGATCGAGAATTTTGAGTATGGAGGGTTTGGTTGAGTGCCCACCATCCACGCTTTGACGTCCTTGGAGGTTTATCTGACCTACCTGACCGGATCCATAGTGATCTCGGAGAGTTAGGTTAGATCCATGCTGGGTATTTTCCTTACACCTTATGTTCCTCCTGCAACTCTTCCATGATACCTCATTATTGTATTGTACAGTTGGCCCCTGGTATTCGCGTTCTCCAGATTCGCGGATTTTTCTCTGGACCTTATCTACCCGTTATTTGCGGAGAGTTCGCCTATTCGCTGGGATTTTCCGACGATAAATAATCACTAATTAGTGTATTTTGATGTTATTTTCACGCCTAAATACATTTTTATGATATAAAAATGATTTACTAATTTTAAAATATTAATATTGATCAATACTGTATTAGTAAGTTTAATAAGATTAAATGATATCACATAATAACTAATAATTCTGTCTCTCTCTCTTACAGAGATGTATGCTTTTTGTATGATAAATGATCTACTAATTTTCAATCACTTCAATAAAGAAAATACTACAGTGAATTAGTAAGATTTTAGTTCTTTCAAACTCCAGGTCTCTCTCTCTCTCTCTCTCTCTTTTACTGAGATGAAAGATTTTTATGGTACACATATGTATAATATGTTTTCTGGGCTCAGCCTATGTCGCTCCAGGCTAAATGGAAAACGACCTGTGGTAGTGGTTTCACTCGCCCCAGAAACCATACCGACACCTTATATTAAAGGTGAGCGAGCCAGAATAATCTGGCAGTTCCAATTTAGCTTTTCTCTGGTATTATAGCAATATTTTACCTTAGAAATAGTGCGAAAGGAACCTATTTCACTGGGCGACACAGGTCCTTTGCCCAGAAATAGATTTTTCCTTCGTCAAAATCCCTTTATTAATATTTTCATTAATCAATAATAATAATAATAATAATAATAATCAATAATAATCAATCAATAATAATTAATAATAATAATAATAATAATAACTGTAATTGCAAAAATCATATGTGAAAGTATTTTACAAATACTACGATAATCTTTCCATCTCTCTCTCTCTCTCTCTCTCTCTCTCTCTTACAGAGATGTATTTTTTTGGATGGTGATTTACCAATTTTCAAATATCAATATTAATGTAAACAGCAATAATATAATTTCATTAAAGAAAATACTAAACTGAATTAGCAAGATTTTAGTTTATAAATAAAAAGAATTATGTAAGAATGAAAGAAAATGCATTTTACCCCACGTCTTGTCTTTGAACACGCAGCCTAGCTGAGTTGGCTTGGGTCCAACAACTGTAAAGTCAGGAGGGGGAGTGTGTGTTGCCATCTCGTGTGGTACATGTGTATGTTTATTAATATTTTTGCATAATAATAATAGTAATATAACTAATTTCAAAATTCATATGTGATAGCACTTTAAAGAAGTACAATAATCTATCCATTTCACTCTTTTAAATAAGGATAACCCCCCCCCTCTCTCTCTCTCTCTCTCTCTCTCTCTCTCTCTCTCTCTCTCTCTCTCTCTCCGATTATTATCTCTCTGTCTCAGAAGTAATTCATAATTTCACTCTTGATGGTCAGATAATATGATGTTACCATTATTGGTCTCCCTCCCCCCCCCCCCCCCCCCCCCCCCCCCCCCCCCCCCTCCCCCCCCCTCCCCCCCCCCCCCTTCCCCCCCCCTCTCCCCCCCCCTATCCTCCCTTTCTCTCTCTCTCTCTCTTTTCTCTCTCTCTCTCTCTCTCTCTCTCTCTCTCTCTCTCTCTCTCTCTGTTATTTGCTGTAGGTATATATTTTTGATGGTAAAATGTTTAAGATGACTTTGAAATGATATTAATAATATAACCTCAAAGATTAATGCAGTAATAGGTTAGTAATTTTAGGTATATTTGAATTAGGATGTTATTAAAGGTATACATTTGGTATCTGAACTTTCAGGATAGGCAGATATAAGCATTTTTAGTGGTGGTTTTAACTATTCACAGGGGTGTTTGGTACACATCCCTCGTGAATCCTGGGGGAACACTGTATATAATATATATATATATATATATATTATATATATATATATATATATATATACACACACACACATACATACCGTATATTTCGGCGTATAAGTCGACGAAGATAAGGTCGAACCCCCATTCTGAGTAAATTTGTATGATTTTAACTAATATCGGGTATATTAGTCGACCTATAAAATGTGAGGCCAACCGTACGCTCAAAATAAGCAGCAGGGTAAAACGTATATAAAATAACCTGAATGTAATTACGGTACATATGTTGCTCTACTTACCATAAGAAATACAGGAAATATACTCGGTATATTAACAAATCTGTGTAATATATAAAAGATGATATACGGCAAATATGATTAGAAATGACGAAACGAAAGAAATACGTTGACTAAGAGCTTTAAACTGTAAACAAACAAACAAAGCGCTAACTAACGCTGCATAACAGCCTACGTATATATGTATGTACAAACTGCCACTCAAGTTAATATTTTGATTGGGTTGTTAAAACGACGTCCCGGTATTTTATTATGTTGGAAAATTCCTTGACCATTGGTTCTTCTATGTCATAAACAGGCTCATTTGAGGGAAAACGAACCTGCAATTGATTCACCAGATTTAAACTGGGATCCTTATGCTGAAACCGTGAATGATAATTTGATTGATGAATTGTTTAATTCAAGTGACGATGACTCAAGTAATTTTGAAGGATTTTAAATACATATTTACTATTACATACAATTTTTTTTTATTTCATAAAGTGATAAATAAAGATTTCATACCATAAGTGTTTTTGAAAAATACCCCGGTAAATACAAAACTGTCAGAGTTAACGTATCCTTCTCAATTACTGTACTACAAATGGCTACGCAATGTTTACGCTTGCTGTGCGATTAGGGTTTCTTCAAGTTACTTAGATTTTTTTTCATTTTATTTAAGGTAATGGATGTTCTAATGTATTATTATTGTCGTATTACAGTGTGAAATGTTTTTAATACTGGTATTTACATACATAGTTACCTCAACAAGGCTGTCATTGTTAATAGCCAACTGTAAAGCCTGGATTCCTGTACTGATATGCCAAAATAATAAAGATTCACTTTTTGTTACTGTTAGATAAGTCGACCCCCTAATTTTGGCATGATTTTTGGGGGCTAAAGGGTCGACTTATACGCCGAAATATACGGTACTAAACAGCTCAGGTACATAGGAATAGCGTGCTATTTATATATATGTACCAAATGGTTAAGGAGTGAATAGTGAATTCTACAAAGATGGGATGAATTCATAGAAGCTTCCACAAATATGTATGGATCTGGGTTCAGAGCAAGGTTAGCCTTGCATCATGTGAGGAATATACTACTCCACATTCCCTGTCGAACATACTATGTCATTCTATTGCAAAATGATAGCGAAGAAACAGCAATGATGATGTTGGACCACACAAACACTGGTAACTTGGATGCATCCAGTTACCTCTCTGTCAATTAGTAGTGTATAGGCATAACAAATATTGTCTTCCTTATCCATCCGGAGGAAGGTCAAGTAAATCTTAATATGTATGTACTGTTTAATAAATAAATAAATTGTTGTTATTGAACCAGAGGAATAGATTTATACAAACACCATTCTTAGTCATTTTGTATTATACTAACCCTCCAACCATTTATGCAATCTTGACTTTTATTTTTGTGGGGGGGGGGGGGGGGGGGGGATTTGTACTGTAAACAGTACTGTTGTTGCTTTGTTAGGCTAGATTTTTTTGTTTACATTCAAGTATAGTCAGATAATGACGATCTGCATAAACAATAGGTTACTGTATTTCTCTTCATATGGTATGGAAAAATAATTGTAGCAGGTTATGATTTGTTGAACTTATTGCAGTTTTCCTTCATTGTAGGACAAGTTGAGAACCTGTCATTAGCAAATGAGTCTCAGTATCTCATATTACATCTGCCAAGTGTTCGCAAGCTCTTAGAGGATATTAATGACAATGGACCAGTTGATCTGAATGAGGTATTGTATTGTATGAATTTTAAACATATTTGCATTAAATTTTTGTCATATTTTTTGTTTATGGGTTAAATGTGAAATTAATTCTCTATATTCTCTTCAGTCTCATTTGATTTCTTTCAGATTTCACATTTGGTCTAATTCTGTACAGTATAGGAAATTTTTCTTGGATTTACTGAGTCCTGATATTGACTTTCTTCCTGCTGCTTCCATATTTTCTTTGTTGACGCATCTTAAATCTTCTTCTTCCTTGTCATCACATGTCTAAACCTTTAGAATATTAAGAAATCCTATTCTCTTTACCAGCCACTGTTCATCAATTGTATTTGCAACATTCTAATTTGTAATATGATCTTACACTAGAGTCATATAATTTTTTCTCTATTTACTAATGAGATACATTGGTTATTCATTAGTCATTGTATCTCTCCACATCAGACAGACTGTCTTGATCACTGCATATCTGCTAGGTAACAGATATGCAGTCTTGCTATTCCACTACATATTGCTCCTCCTTCACTTCCCAGAACATTTCAGCCATTAAAGTTTTGTACTTCATTTATGTATATTTAATAATCCATATCATCTCTTGTGGTGCCATCTGTTAAAAGCAATACATGGTACAGAGCTCACCCCACACTTTTTCCACGATAGCTACATGGGCACTCCCGATATTATTTTTTTTTCTTTTCCAGGCACTATATGCTGTTTTGTGGATAATTATCAACACTTGACTGTTGAATCAGTTATTCCATCTTTTAAATTTTCCTACTAGTACATCTTTTAAGTTTCTACTGTTAACACTAGTTCATCTGTATATAGCAGCTTACTGGGGCCTCCCTTTCTGCACTCTTTTATAGCATTTTCCATCAGTATGAAAAAGCAGCAAAGGACTTACAGCTGCTTGGTAAACACAACACTTATCCAAAAGTTGTATGGTACACTTACCAGTGTCTACCGTCTTGATCCTGCATTATCGTACAATAACATCACTTGTTCAGTGAATTCTTCTGATACCCTCTGGTTTCTTAATGCCCATTTAATTGTTCATCTTGTTACTTGTGAAATGTCTTTTAAAGTCGTACAAGGATGGCATCAGGATATGTGGCTATACCTCGCACATCTAAGTAAGTATTAACATAAGTGTATAACATTAAATACTTGTATAGCTTATTGCTTGGTATACATTACATACTGTTACAGAATGTTAATAATCATAATCTCACTCTCCCTCTCATTTGTAAAGTAATTTCATTGTAAGAATTGCAGATTGCTTAGTTCCCAAAATGTTCCACCTTATATGCCATCACCCATCCATTTTGGGGTTGTGTCTCGCCCATACATGCATAAGAAGAGAGGGTTTGAAAATTCTTAGACTTGATACCATGCTGTAAAGAGATGCTAAGGCTCTCTCTCTCTCTCTCTCTCTCTCTCTCTCTCTCTCTCTCTCTCTCTCTCTCTCTCTCTCTCTCTCTCTCTCTCTCTCTCTCTCTCTCTCTCTCTCATGATCGGAATTTTTAATTTTTTTAAATAATGTAGAAAATTTGTATTTGCATCACTTAGCTTTTTTTAAATTTTTGTAAACTGCTATTATATGTGGAATCTGAACAGATTGTATAAAAATGTGTAAAGTAACAGGCCTTTCAAGTGAATTTAATGAAATCTGAAGCTTCAACTGGTACCAGGTAAAGTGAGTTTATTTTTCAACCATGGTTAAAATAATTTTTGAAGATTGAGTATGGGATATCAAATTAGTGATTACCGTGCTAAGCTTATTTTACATATTGTTTTTCATGTGTGTGTGTTTTTTTTTGTATATTCTGTGTGATACTATTTCTTAGTTTTTTTCGTATTTGTTGTTAAATTTAATACTCTTATACATTGTGTGCTATCATGTTTGTGCATTTACAATTTATATGATTAACTTAGTGTTTCTTAATAATTTAGTTTTGCTTACTTGATTAAATTTAACACTTGTGAATTGATTTTCATTTAATTGCATTTTCTTTTTAAATCTTAAGTATTACTTAACAGTTTGAATTTTAATGGAATGATTTAATTTCATGATTAACTAATTTTCTGGATAAATTAATTTTGATTAATTTTATTAAATAAATCAAGAATTAATTAAACATTGTTTTGTTTGCAAATAGTATTAGTAAATTTCCCTGAGATTGTGAAATTCATGTATACATTTTTAAATTTGAAAATAAATCTTTTGTATTTAAAATTTTTATAATAGTATTTCATGTATTGACCACCAGTGATAGGAACAAATTACCCAAATATCTGGTTATTACACCTACCAATCAAAAAATTGTTACCTCACAGCAGCTAGACACTTGATCCTTCATCACAGATAAAATAGTATGACTAGGTACTCTATAGGCGACAGTGATCTCTTAAACATTATTAATCATGCAAGAATTCATACTAAGTTCATCAAAACAAGTGTGAGATAATGTTATATTCTTAATTTAATTAAGGGGCATCACTCCAACAACAACTTTAAAAGTTTAAGTATTTTATAGATCCCCTGTCCTAACTCACTTCAAGAAAATTGAAGGAAAACAGTACAATTAATCACTAAGGTTGGAATCTACACAAGCTAAGTCCTATCATTGGTGATCAATACATGAAATACTGTTATAAAAATTTTAAGTACCTCATCAAAAAATAAAATATATATATGTATATATAGATATATATATAATTTAATATTGTTTCCTTTATTGATTTTTTATTTTGATGCTGTTTTAACATTTGTTGCTGACAGACATAAAGATGCATAACCCAAACAGGGTAAAGTAATTTTTATTTTTCTAGATTTTTAGTAAAAAATGAACTAACATAAGAAGTCTTGACTCAAAACAACATAACTTTAGTATTATTACGTATTGCATTTTGTTAGAGGTGTCATGATGCCTTTAGACAACCCTAACAGTTTCCTGAAGACTTCTAAATGAACTGATGTTTTTGTAAGTAGATTTTTACTGATTGTTATCCTCAGATGGTGGCTGTCAGTCCAGTTGCTGATATGATATAAGCATTATAATGCTAACTGTTTTTGTAATGAATATTTTTCTTAGAGATGGATAAACTATATGCTTTCAAGTATGCATTATTTGAAGCTGATCAATAGGGCCTTGAAAACCTGATGTTATTTTGAAAGTGAATGATACATAGCATTCTTATAGTAATCCCTCCGACTCAAATCTGGTATCTGAAGTGTGATGTACTCCTTAACTGAATCACCCATTCCCAAGCCAGACTATACACAGTACAGTACTGTACCTGCATCATCTGATCTTAGGAGTGTAACTGTGCTTTAAACTTGTTTTCAGAATTGAATAACACAAGTAAACTGTGCAATAGATTTTATCATATGATTTACTTGCTTCTAGGTTGACTTGGTAAAACGATTCCGAGGTAATTTCATTATAGATGGAGGAGATCCTTATGAAGAAGATATTTGGAAGTCTGTAACAATTGATGGTGTGAAATTGCAGGTTTGTAGTTTTTATGATTTTAGAAGTTTTAAGAAATTTTATTGTTTAACACATCAAAGCATTATTTATTAGGCTATATGATTTTGTTAGCCTGTAATACAAAATCTACCTGTATTTTTACTTATTACTATTATTTTTAGTTTCTTCAGATTCATAATTTGCTTTACTTTGTTTTAGGCTTTCTATACAATCAGTTTCCCTGATAATATCTTCTGTAGCTTACAGGAAGTGTCATGCAAAAAGGACAGGTATTTCAGGTATTGGATCTTTATAAAGCAAATACAGTGGTACGTCGGCTCATGAACAGTCCTGTTCACGAACAAATCGGGTTACAAAACAGATGTTCAAAAAAAATTTTTCCCTGTTTGCAAACCGTGCTCCAAGCCACAAACACAAATATCCCCAGAAAGGGTTCATTGGAAGCACCAAACGCTTTTTAAAATGTATTTTTGACTGTTACTCGGTCATTTTAATGTTAATTATTTACTCTTTTATCGAAGAAATAGTATATTGAAAAAGGAATATTTTATTAGTTGTGTAAATACATACAGCCTGAAACAGCTGATTTGCTATGAACAACCAAATCCAATAACGACAACGATTTGCTTGCATTTCAACCATTGTACGATAGTAACAAATTACCATAGTTATGTTACAAATGACTTTAAGAAGAATAGGACTGATATATTTCAACATTACCATATCGTTATTCGCTATGGAGAAAAGATTGGTAAGGGTATACGTATATGTACTGCCAAATTTAAGCTGCCAATTGCAGCTTTAGCTGAGGAATGTTCACCTGCTAACCACTATTATCGTGCATCAGCAACAAAGATGGAAACTCCTGCAAACTTTAGTATTGTAGGTACCATCAAACTCAACCACAAACAAAATTTGAGAGAAATATGTTTTAATCAAAATTATTTAGCATGAAAGAACACGTTTTACTGTTTTCACTCCGATAAAAGATAAATATGTAAAGCTCGTAGTATTCTGATGAAATCAAGTAAAAAACTTGAATACAATCTTGATTTTTTACACAATAGACATGCCCTTAGCACCATCTACTAACAAAAAAGTAACTAAATTTTGTTCACAACGATACGTATTCAAGTGATATTTTGACTTGAAAAAACTTTGTACCAATGGAGTATCTGTAGATTCATTTGCGCTAACTAGAAGCAAGAAAATAAACTTACCTTGCAATTGCTCTCAGCTGATTTCCAAACCAAAACATTGGTTGCTTTTTGTATTTTATAATACAATAGTAATATGAAAATGCATACAATATTATTGGATGCAGTGAAGTAAAGCATAACTTGTGCCAGAAAACCATAAAAAAATGGAAAGAAAATAGTGTTACTGAGGTTTGAATGAATTGTTTATTTTTACATTGTTTTAAATGAGGAAATTTGATTCAGGTTACAAATTTTTTGAGTCACAAACAGCGTCCTTGAACGAATCAAGTTTGTGAACCAAGGAACCACTGTATTAAGTTACCAAGATAAAGAAAAGAAATGGGCAGATGAAATTTAATGGAAGAATCATGTTTTAGGTTAAGGAATGTTAGAGTGGAGTTAAGAAAGAATTGGAAATTAGTGTAAGAAAACCAAAGCATATTACGACCAAGAAGGAAAATAAACAGTTACTATGGAGGAAGTGTAGGGCAGATGTAATACTGTACACTGGATGTACCATAGGGGCTCATTTTGAAGAATATGGTACTAAAATATGTAAAGGAAAATGGTGAAGAGATGAAGAATGTCATGTTATGATGGAGGGACCAGCTTTGAAAGGGAAAGGACATTTGGCTTCCTTTTCTATCTTTTATTTTGAGATACTGTTATTATGAGATTAGAAAAAAATGTACCAATAACCAGATGAATTGGAAAGCAATAAAGGGATTTTGACGGAGGAAAAATCTATTTCTGGGGAGAGACCTGTGTCGCCCGGTGAAAAGGTCCTTCTTAATACTTTTCTGATATAAATAATTTCCAAATATACCAGAGAAAGTTAAACCATTGGTATGCAGAGGTTACTACCCTCGCGCGAGCACCTCAAGGGCGTCGTGTATAAAGAAAGGGCGTGTGAAAGCCACTAAACACTGGTCATCTTCCAATTAGATTACTCCTTCGTCAACATATGAACACGGGATGTGCGATACAGCGGTCTGCTTCAACCACCGCTCCGACTCACCCAGTCCCCCGCCCCGATGCGGAGCGCCATCTTACATCCTTCTGTCATAGATTTCAGTAATGGCTTGGAAGGAATGGGATGGGAACAGGGTAGGGTTTTTCACCGGGGGGCGACACAGGTCTCTCCCCAGAAATAGATTTTTCCTCCGTCAAAAATCCCTTTTCTGGGTCGACCTGTGTTCGCCGGTGAAAATATACCAGAGAATGCCTTCAAAGCTCATGAATTGAAATTAATAAAAAGGATAACGAAAACATCATTAATAGATCAATCTTCATTAAGTAATTATCAGTAGAATATAAACTTAATGTCTAAAGTTAAGAATATAACTTATATTATAGCTTAATCACTAAATATGCATACATAAATCTTAATTTCTAAACTTAAGAATATAATTATAACTTAATTACTAAACTATGCATACATAAAAAACATGTAAAAAGAGTCATATACATTTCATAATCCAATATATACAGGTATGATTAAGCCCAATCTAAGAATGAAACGATATTCTAAGGAGAAGCATGATACTTGGGTGGCTGAATCTGATCTACCGAGGTGAGAGGCATCGTGGCGAGAGTGGCAGGTAGAAAGGTGACAGTATAAGGAATGGGGGACGAAATTGAAGTAAGGAAAGTTAGTCCGAAGAGATTAAACTCCCCGCCGCTATAGTGGAAAAATTTTAAGGCTTGAATATTTCTTAGGTAGTGGCGTTTAAAGACCCGAGAGATTTCCAACCCGTATACTTCTTAAGGTCATCAAAATTCATATTTTGAAAATAATTAATTGAGGTAGCTATAGCCCGAATATCATGAGCATGTGGAAAAGATTCTAGATTAGCTTGCTTTATGAAGTAGAGTATTTGCTGTCTAATACCTTGAATTGAGATAGTACCCCCTTCTCTCTGGCAAATAAATGACCAGAGGAACATGAGGAGGATCTAGCTAAAAAAAAGCTTAAGAGTTACCACAGGACATGGGATGTATCATGAGGTAGAGGTATAATTTCCAAGGAGACCATCTATTTGAGGATCTTCATTTTTAGCTAGGAAACTCCTATCGGAGAGAGCAGTACTTCTCCTGATGGGAGGAAATCTAAGTTCTCAGGATTACGTGAGAGAGCTGCTAATTCTGATATTCTGGCACCTGAGGCCATGGCTGTAAGAAACAAAGTTTTCTCAGTAGGAGAAATGAAGAGCACAAGATTCGTGTTTGATATCCGAGGTAGTTTTAAAACATCGTTTAAAAACACGTGACCTTTTGAGGACGAATTGTAGGTCTAAGTCGAGCACAAGCTTTGGGAATGGATGAAAAATAAGAATCTGCTAAATTAATATTAAATCGGACTTGAAAAATCTTTTTCAGAGCCGACTTAATCGTAGTAATAGTACTAGCGGCTAGGCCTTTATCAAACAAGGTTTTGAAAAATGAAATGGCCAAATTTGGGGTCATTTGAAGAATATCGAAATTCTTTTATAAACTCCGCTAACTTCTTAACAGCCGAATCATATTGCCTAAGCGTTGAATCCCTTTTGTCAGATTCTATGAATAAGACGTTCTCCGGATCGATATTTGCATCTTTATGAGCTGCAAATTTCATGAAGTCCACAAAGTTAGGGTTGAACTACTCTTGAGGAAGCTGACACAGTCTGAGTTTGAACTATTTGTGTCAACTTTGGATGTGGGATCCGTCTGGGATGGAGCTTCAGCTCTAGTAGGAGCGGAAACCAATTGCTTTTGGGCCAGTTGGGTGTTACTAGGGCCACTGATCCTTTGAAGAAACGTAGTTTGTGTAACACCTTCATCAGAAGATTCACTGGAGGGAACAGATAAATCTCTGCCAGTGGTTCCAATCTAAGGTTAATGCGTCCATGGCATAGGCCTGAGGGTCCAGGGGGGTTGGGGGCTACGTAGCAAGGAAGTTTGTGGTTGGTGCATGTCGCAAACAAGTCTACCTGGAGATCTGGAACTAGTCTGGTTATCCACCGAAATGAATTCATGTCTAGGGACCACTCCGATTCTAAAGGCTTGGTTCTGGATAAAGCGTCCGCTATAACGTTTTTTACTCCTGCCAGATGTGTTGCTGACAGGAACCAGTTTCTTTTTGCTTTTTGCTGGCCAATATTGCTACTAGAACATGATTCAGATTGGGTGATTTGGAACCTCTCTGTTTATGCAGTGGACTACCACTGAATTGTCTGAGACTATCCCTCACATGACTTGTCTTGTGGTGATGCAATGTTGAAGGTTAGAAACACTGCCATTGCTTCCAACACATTTATGTGAAACTGTTTCATATTGAGTGACCAGATTCCCTGAAACATTTGGTGTCGGGAGTAACCCCCCCAACCACTGAGTGACGCGTCTGTATGAATCGTCACTTGAGGAGGGGGGATTTGTAAAGGAACTGATTTGGTCAGTTTCTTGGACTGTGTCCATGGGAGTAGTCTCTTTATTAAAACGGAGGGAATTGTAGATACTTTGTCTCTTAAATGTATCTTTGCTCTCTTTCTCCAAACTCGATTGATGTCTTTGAGTTTGGCTTTCAGTAGGACGTCTGTTACTGAGGCAAATTGGAGTAAGCCGAGAATTCTTTCTAAAGCTCGTCTTGTTATCATTTTGTTCTTGATAAATTGTTTCGTTGCTAATGCTATCTCTTTGGCTTTCTTGGGTGGAAGAGATAGCTGTGCTCTTTCAAGTCCCAATGAATACCCAGCCAATCGAACTGACTTGCTGGTTGTAGCCGGGATTTTTCGAAGTTCAACTGAAATCCTAGACTTTGCAAGAACTGAATTACTTTGTTTGTTGCTTTGTGGCAATCTTCTACTGTTTTCGCCCAAATGAGTCAATCGTCTAGGTAGGCTACTAGCATTATTCCTTGGTTCCTGAGTTGTTGCAATACTGTCTCTCCTAGTTTCGTAAATATCCTGGGAGCAATGTTGAGGCCGAACGGCAATCACCTTGAATGCATAGGATTTTCTCTGCCTAAGCGGAAGACTAGGTAGGGAGAGAAATTTCTGCCATCGGAACATGATAATAAGCGTCTGTAAGATCTATAGAGGTGGTGACGGCCCCCCACGGGGGAAAGTAAGGTCCGTACTGCGAGACAGTCAGCATACGGAACTTGTCGCAGAGAATGTAAGAATTCAGTTTGGACAAGTCCAGGACTACTTCTTCTTTTGACGAATTCTTCTTTGGAACAGTGAACAGACGTCCCTGGAATTTTAGGCTTTTTTTTTACTCTCTTTATAGCCTTTTTCTGTAGGAGATCTTTGGTGTATTTCTTTCAGATCCGGTGTAGGTGTCTGAAAGAAATTCACCGGAGGAGGTGGGACCCCTTCTTTCACTTCCAACCCAGACCCTTGGAAAGCAATACTGTGTGCCCAAGGGCTGAAGGTCCATTGATCTCTGAACCGGTATAGTCTCCCTCCTACCCAGTCCTTCTCATTGATTATGGGTCGGCTTGTATCCTCTACACCCCTTGCGCCTCTGGTTCTAGGTCCGCACGTGGCGGAACTGTCCTCTAGCTCTATTACCACCGGATTGTCTAGGGTATCCTCGAAAAGGCTCCAGTGGCTTCGTAGGCCGGGTTAAATGCAGGAGAAGACATCCATGTTGCTGTGGCTGGTGACTGTCCGCCCTGAGGTGCGGGTACAATCATAAATTGTTGTGGTTGAGTGGTTTTTGTTTTTGATGTCGAAGGTTTCGACACTTGGGCTGGAGGATTTGTTTGTTGGCGTTGCTGACTACGGAACCCCTTGTAAGTAGTAAAATACCTCTGTTTCTTTTTTGGGTTCTGGTGCTTCGCTGTAGGGTCGAACTTCCGTTTGGAAGAGAGACCCCAACGAACTCGAAGGTTTTGGTTCGTCCTGGCCGCCTCCTGTAGCACCTTGTCTACTTCTTCTTGAGGAAAGAGATTCTTCCCCACCAAGAAGGAAGATTTGATCAGTCTATTAGGCTCGTGCCTAATAGTCGCCTCAGCTAACACATGTTTCCTGCAGCTTTTCCTGGCTGCAATGAATTCATGAAGGTCCAGCTGATAAGTCTGTAAGAGACTCTTAGCTAAGACCTTGAAAAGCTGCTCTTCTTTATATATGGAGGCCACCAACTCCAGTGATGTCACTGCGTTGATGGACCTAGCCAACCTTGATCTTGCCTCAAATCTGCCTTAAGTAAGTTATCCGGCAGTTCGGAAGTCTTTCTGAAAACAAGAAAGACGCACAGTCTGCGTCTAGTTTTCCGAAACTGTGAAAAGGGTTGACGGAACATCCTGCCAGAATTCTCTAGTGGCTGGCATGAGGAGGGAGGTAGCATCCGTCTCTTTGAGAGTCGGCATCGGCAGATCATCATTCTCTGCCTGAATTGTAAGCTCCGTGATCTTATCAATGAACGGAGAAGAGATGTCTTGTGGAGTTGTAAAGATCGTATACGATCCTTTGTGTAGGGTTAGTTTCGTATTTGTACAACCCCAATCAGTCATAATGCGAGCCCAGACAGCTTGGGTTTGTTCCTTCGGGAAAATAACTGTTTCCTTAGGCACTTTATCCATTCTGACTAATGCATTCTCCGTCAGTCTGACAAACCCATTGAAAGGAAACTGGAGTCCTTCTGGGTAAAACTCGAAATCTGACAATGGTCGAGTACCCAGACCTTCAAGGGTTAGTGTGCCATCCAAGTATGGAGCGTGGAGGGCAAACCGCCAAGGGTTGTTCTTATCGAACGGCAGTAATTTTGATGCATCGGAAATGCCGATGGAGCAGCTTGAGTTCCGGATTGGAGCAGACCTGCGATCATATCTCTGATCGGCTTAGCTGCTCCGCCACTATATCAGTCACCGACTGCGTGGCTGTAGTGGGAGCCGGAAGTAGGAGGAATTCTCTCATCCAGCCTCTCATCCACTACTTCTCAAATGTACTTGACAAAAAGTTTGTCCACGAGGAAGGTTGCAGATGTAAGTCAAGCTCCGTCGTCTTGGGTTTAGCGGACTTACCCCTCTGTCCTTTAGAAGGAGGAGGGGCCTTGGCAGCTGGCGATGAATCATACGAAGTCGATGGCCTAGGGGCGGAGAGGACGACGCTGATTTCGCCAACGGAGTTGACTTAGACGCCTTTGATGAAGGCTTTGATGCCTTCAAAGGCTTCACCTTGGGTCGGACTGACCTAGAACCTTCCCAAGGTGAAGGAACAGATTTATCAAAACCTAGAAAAGAAGAGGAAGAAGAAGAGGGGGTAGGAGAAATGAAGGATCCTGCCGGAACCTCTACGCCACTCACCTGCTCATCCATCGGTTCTAGATGAATGTCCAGAGCAGCCACATCTCCCGTCAGTTGTTGGTCTTCCTGGTTAGGAGCCATAGCCACTCGAATGGCTTCTATAATCGGAGCAGCTACTTCACTCTTCACCGCAGCCGACGGAGAACCGGGGAACAGACGGGTAGCTAGAGTGCTATCCAGCACATAAGGACAGCCCTGTGGAGCATTACGGCCGAATCCGGACACCCACTGTCGAAGACTTGCCTTGGCCGTCTTCAAACTCTCCTCATCCGCCTGTAAGAGGGATAGGAAATAAATGGGTCGTATTGACTAACAATTAAACTATAAATATGTCTATATTAATCGAACAATCAAGAATTGTGTACCCATTTGTTACTTGATCTACCTCATCGTTTAACAAGATTGAGGTCAACTCAAAACACCATGCGCAAGACTCCGGGAACCAGATCATGTACGGGGTCTGGCCTTCTTCAGCTATGAAGGAGATCGAGCAATGAGCGTGGGACCGGCAGCAGTCATGTCCCACCGGATCACTGAAATTCCCTGGACATCCTTGGAAGGCGCAACGGACTTTCTGTAATATAATATTTTAAATAAGTACCCACTCTCCTTATTGAACTAACTTAGAAATAGAGCATGCAAGTATTCTTAACTTAGCATGCATGTAAAGTCTCGCCGTAGCTAACACCATTAAACGGAGAGTGTAACGTACGTTAAATAGAAATATTCACAATTTTATTCCGTATATCCCAGAGGTCCGGTGATCTCCGGAGAAATTGACTACCGTATCAACAAGGTAAATCCATATTTCTTTTTAGAGAATTATTGTTAATCTTGCTAATCTCCGGTGAAGTACATCACCGGAGCCATATTACCGGAGCTGAGGATGTGTACCATATCAAGAGAACGGAAAGCCTAACGGGGGGAGGTGTTCCCAATCGACCTAGGCAATGCCGGAGATGATGCACAAAACATCTCATACAACATGATAAAATCAACTAACATTTCTAATGGTAACCTTTTAATAAGACGGAGTCTCCGTCGTGGATCTCCGGCGAACGGAGTTCCATAAGGTAATTCTTATTGAATTATCTACCCCTCCACCTTTTCCATATCTTCCCCAGCCATGGCGGGGGAAGAAAGGAGGGGGGGCTTATGAATAGAAACATGCCTGGGAGGAATACCGAAAGAAACGCAAATGGCGGCCGATAGTGGTTGATCTTAACCACGATGTTAATGGACCATTCGCGATAACGTATAGCGTATAGGACCACCAAAAACAGAATTACCGATTAAAGTTAATTCTTCGGTAAAGTCGGGGCGGGAACACTATAGAAAGGGTAAGGTTTCCCAAGACTACGTTTATAATTGGCATTAACACCTGGTGGTACACTATGATACAATGTTATCGGTCTGGACCAAGAACAGAGGCCTAGGCTAACTATGTTCGAGAATGGTACCACAGCCTAGTTCATGTATGGAATACCTTGAATGAAAACATAAAATATAAGAGTTTATCTAGATTAAACTAAAGCCTAATAACCTTAATACGTAGCCAAGCTTAAAGTACAATCAGGTCACGAAAGAGGGGGATCAATCCAGCCTCTCTCGAACACGGAAGGGGGAAATCTTTCCCCAATTCCCTGTAACCTATGTACTTAGAACTGTTAAGATAGTACTTAACTCAGTCTAACAGAAAGGGGGAATAATCCAACCTTGCTAGTAATATTGTTCGAGGGTGCTACTACAAGGTAACGAAAAGAGGGGGATGTCTCCAGCCTCTTCCAGTACTAGACAGTAGTTAATACAATTCGTATATGAACGACAAATCTCTTATGATAAACTATAAAACTACATAATAAACGGATAGTCATAAATAAAAACATGAGTAAGCGAGGAAGAGAGGACTAGAGTAAAACACCACAAAAGGCCAACCGTAACCGCGGCCTGATGGTCTGACGCGGTATTTCACCTTATAGACTAAAACAGTAAAGAATTTTCTCAACGTTTTAAAATACTGTTTGGACATGTAAGATGTTAATAAATACGCACTACTTCTGACTGTCCAAGGAGCCCTCTTCCTCGCTTAAACAAGACTACTTAAATAATAATAATATTGGGACTCGTGAGGTCCAATATCATAAACTGTGCAAATACGTACAAACTCATGTAATTAAACTGAATTATAATCTGCACAGTAAAAACCCTGTGAGACGAACGATCGAATGTGGCATTAAAAAAGAAAGCTAATAGCTATCTCAAAATACACGTAGGGGTAGACCGAAATCAACATGCTTTGTTTACGATCGGTTGCAAGCGCATGGCCGGTACCATGCTCATATAACCCCAAAATTACGTGTAAAATACCGATTCATAAGCTGTTTTTTAATGAGAACAGAAATTATGGTACTTAACATTGGTCCAGGTGAAGGTAGAGCTTCAGCCATGATGCAATAAATCCAGAATTGGTAGAAAAATACAGGCACAATTCGAACGATTACTACGCTCACGAGTCCAAAAGAAGGATGTAAGATGGCGCTCGCATCGGGCGGGGACTGGGTGAGTCGGAGCGGTGTGGTTGAGACCGCTGTATCGGCACATCCCGTGTTCATATGTTGACGAAGGAGTAATCTAATTGGAAGATGACCTGTGTTTAGTGGCTTTCACACGCCCTTTCTTTATACACGATGTCCTTGAGGTGCTCGCGCGAGGGTAGTAACCTCTGCATACCAATGGTTTAACTTTCTCTGGTATATTTGGAAATTATTTATATCAGAAAAGTATTAAGAAGGACCTTTTCACCGGCGAACACAGGTCGACCCAGAAAATAGACTACTGGTAAATAGGAGTTCTGTATCTCAGTTTTCAATTGAGCAAAAACTTGACTAATGTTTGAGTCCTACACTTGATTGTGCATCAAAGACTTGAACACACACAAACAAGATGAAGGATGATATTAAGAATTGTGATAACATAATGATGAGATTCTTAAGTCCTTATCAAATATGTTCTTTTTGGATGTGTATTCAGCTTCATTGTCCTTTATCCTTTATTCAGGAACTTTCCTGGATTACTGGCACCCGTCAAAACTTGAGAGAAGGGAGAGAACTCTTTGTTTCTTGTATTAGACATTTTATGTCTGTTGTTCTACTCCAAAGAGGAATCTTCGCAAGACAGGGAAAAGAAGAAGATGAGCAAAGGGAAGAGCATTTATGATTGAAGGCCTACACTTTATCCACAAATAATTGGCTTGCCATTCCAACCAAGAGCCCTAAGATTCTTCTAGACATCATAAGATTTCAACAGGAATTGGAGTGAGAAGGACAATCAGATTTAGTTCATTACCTTTTTGTTATTCAAACTTCAATCTCTGCTACTATAGGCAGAATCTGTATTCTTAAGGACTAAAAGAAGCACTTCGTGCCTCAAGTTTCTTTCCTGTGGCTCTTTCCAAAGAATCTTTTAGCATACTAATGAATAGAGGAGTTCTGGTTGAGGCTCCTTTGGTCATCAGAGCAGGACTGGTTATGAAAGCTGGAGAGCTATTTTGGTTGTTGCTTGGGGCATGAAACCTGAGGAGCTTCCAGTCAGTAAGATCTCTTGTCATCAAAGTGGTATTGGTTATGAAAGCTGGAGTAATTATCACTGCTAGAATAGTTTTGGTTGTTTGAATGTCTCTGGTTATGAATCTGGTCATTGGAGTGGCACTGATCATGAAAATTGGAGAAACTCCAGTCACAGGAGCAGTATTGATCATGCCAGTGGGAACAGTCTTGGATTTGAAAGTTGGAGCACCTTTGGGTGCTATTTTGTTCATCAGAGTGGTTCTGATTGTGGGTCCTCTCTGCTAGAATTCAATTAAAACTGATAGGATCAAGTGAACTTTGTTTGTAAAGGTCAACTTTCCTTTTCTGGGTAGTTAGACACTTAAATTTTGCATTCATTTTTACCAGTTAGCTTACTAAGCAGATTTTGCATTCTCTACTGAACCAATATTTTTGGGATTAAGATGTATATCTACAAGTCTCAGTAAAGGTCTTTTGGAATTGAGATATTATTTGCATAATAGTAATCTGGGTACTTTAAGTAGTGTCAGTAAAGGTTAATGTTCTTTGTCCGAGTAGCATAACAAATGTAATACTATTAACGTTTAGTATGCTACTCAGAAACAGCAATTAACCTTTTCTGATCCTAACTGAACTATTTCACCGAGTACCATCCTACATACATATCTCAATTACTTAGCGCCAAAAGGGCCGAGTTTCGGTTATCGGCGCCATAAGGTGCTGATAATAGAGTTATGGTGCCATAACATGCTTAACAGAGGCTTAAATGGTTATTGGTGCCATTAAACGAAACTTGGCACCATAAGCACCATAAATTGCTGACTTTCGGTGAATGGTGGTTTTCACTAATGAGCACCCCACCAAGAACGAAACCCACGCCGATAATCGGGTTACGACGCGTTCGGCTTATGACATTCTGAGGTTAAGGCGCTTTTAATTATATTCATCAGACATTATTTCGGTTACGACGCCTACAGCACTGATCTGCCGGAAGAAATATGACACCAAAAATGCAAAATGATCAATATTTGAAGGTTTTTTGATGAAAAATGCAATAAGAATGCAGTTAACATAGTTTTCAATGCACCCAAAGCATTAAAAGTCAGGTTTTCTTAGGATTTAAGACAATGTTCCGGCTTAGGACGATTTTCGGCTTACGACGCGTCTCAAGAATGGAACCTCCGTCGTAACCTGGGGACTGCCTGTATTGAGATTTGCAGATATGCATTAAATTTGTGAAAAAATTGGTCTGTTTGAGAATACAGTATGTATAGGCAGTCCTTGGTCATTGGTGGACTCGGATAATGGCGATTAGGTTTTATGGCGCCTGTCTAGAGCCATAAGGTGCAAATTATAGAATTATGGCGCCATAACGTACCTAACAGGCACCATTAACCAGTTAATGGTGGTTTTCGCTTATCCGGGACTGCCTGTATTTATGAGCAAATAAATGAAAAGACATGGCACGAAGAGAAACACAGTATGCCCCCTTGAAGTCAAGATGACAACTAACTCATGAGCCGCCTACTTCGTTGATCTGAGCCAGTCTAAAAGTTGCCATTAGTGAATTTATCTACTTTAGAAGTAGTGGAACCCCTTTCCCACCTGATTACCAAAAATCGATAGAGCACAATGATGCTCACCATGAGTGAATCCATCTACCACCCAAAACCTGTTAATGCTACTCATATGCGGGTATCTCCATTAACCCTCTTGCACACAGGCTGAATATATAAGGGTGTAAAGTATAGTACATGACTTTTCCCCTGGGCCGAAGAGAACACTCACATGGAAAAGTTTTTTGGTAAAATTCGTTACATCTGAACTATAACTGATACATGCTTCTGGTTAGAGTTATTATGTCAGCAAATGATTTAATTATTTCCTAAAGCAATCAGAACATCTGTACAAGGCTTAGAAATAATAAAAACGATGTGACGAACATGAAATATTAAAGAAAAAATCAGATACTTTTTGGAAATAATCATGAAAAATATAATAATTAGGTTTGGGGAGTTTGTTTTATACCTAAATTCTGTAGAAATGTTTGATCTTTTTTGATTAAAAAATGCTAATTTTTTACGGATTGCAATTTTCAGATTTTCCAACCTACTTATGTTGACGTTTTGTATCATAGTTAAGTAAGCTAGTGGCGTTGGGTTTGCATTTTCTTCGAGATTCTTCATCTGTCAACCCAATAGCATCAATTATGTTTTCTATGATTGTGTTTTTGTTCGTGAATTTTTCCCAAAAATAACTTGCATATAATGTGCCTGGTGCGTCATCTGTGCACTTACGGAAAAAATTTATTGAACGGAAAAAAATTTATTGAAGCGTTACTTGTCATCAGATCACGAGAGGGTTAAGGGTTATAATGCTAGGAAGAAGCATTTTAGAGAAGTTTAATGGTGTTTGAACTCACAAAATGGTGTTTAGAGGGGTGTCAAGTATTCACAGATTTTATCTGTTCGCGAGGGGGAGGGAGTGTTTATGTTATCCATCCCCTGCGAATACAGGGGAATGTCCACTGTATTTGTATTTCTTCTAGGACATGCCAACCACCCCCCCCCCAAATAAAGCACAAATACAGTTGTGAGTAAGGAAGCTATAAAAGAGGAGGTTGAAGTTGGACATGAGATGAGATGAAAGGTACAGAAAGGTGTAAAGATGTGAACCAAATGAATAACAATCCTATATAATATAGAAGAAAGATCTTGTATAGTAGATCAAGGGTATTGGTTTATACTCATGTATGGTAAGCCATATCCTGTACTAAATGTCATTACCTAAGTATTGTATCCATATTTTTACAAATTTTACAATTCCTCTATACTAGACTATGTCATCACTTCATTGTCCCCATGGATACTGTACGATGAAATCATTAGTAAACAAATTTCTTTACTGCAGTGTGTTTTTAGGCCCCCAATATCTGGCTAGTATGAAAGGATTTTTATTGAGAATCACATTGAATTGGGAAATATGGTGGTTCCAAGTAATTTGGATATTTTGTATGTAAATCACATGAATACTTACTTTACAGATCATGTATCACTTAAAAATACATAGGACTGTTCATTGTTTAATTTTGCCATTCTAAAATTTTATCCAGTTCTGAATCATAATTAACATCTCAGTAATTTACAGGTCCAAGGTGGATGTATGAGGTGTCAGATGATCGGTGTGGCCTCAGATTCAGGAGAACGTACCAGGGAGCCAATGTTAACTTTAGGTCGGGTAAGAGGGTCTTCCATGATGTTTGGAATTTATGCCAAAGTGTTGACGCCCAACAGTGATGATACAGATGGTTCAGTTACTCTGATCACACGTGGAGCCACTGTGAGAGCTACCACATGATTTCGTTGTACAATCATATAACATGGGAGTCATAAGAAAGATAACCTGTAATGACAATCGTCGCAAGGACTATATAGAATAACAGGTATGGTCATGGTCTTGTACTGTTTATGGATTGCTCAGTATTTTTGACTAAGTATTAATGAACTGCTGTTTACATATAATACTCACTGCAAGATTATCATGAACCATGGCATGTTACATTAAGGGTATTGGACAGCGGGGGTGAGTTGGGTTATCAAAAGCCATTGTAATGAAAATTAGCATTGATTTATAGTATTTCAAGGAATGTGTACTGAAAATTTTCCTTAAAAAGGAGCAAGAATGTATTCTTTGGTGATTTGTTTTTCTTTTTTCCCAAATTTTGAAAACCCTCTTCACCTTTATTTATCAACAGTCAGTTTGAAAATTTCAAAAACCAATTCAAAGTTTAAATCATCAAGAATAAAAATGCATGACTAAAATTATCAAATTAGGCTGTGTTTACTGTGAAAAATAAAGCAGTAAATATTAGAAAAAAAGTATGTTAAATATTACAGATATGTAAAATACAAAAGAAAAAAGAAAATGAGCATGCATAATTATTTCCTGGTGACTTCTGAATATAATACCTTTAAAGTATTTCACATTCATTCATAGAAATTGAAGTTATGGAGATTTGAGTGCACAAAACTAATGTTTTCAGAAAAACACAGTCAAAAGTTTGTCTACTGTCACACTCAAAGTTCACTTGTAAAGCCTAGCTAGCACCTGGTTCCTTCTCTTTTTTTAGAGATATTACCCCTTCTGGTATAAAGATAATGGCAACATGCTTATTTGGAGGGTTTCATAGAGTGATACTCACTCGTTATTGCCAAGTTTGCATTGCATGGGCTAATGCGCTCCTGCTTTACAGACATCTGCACCTGATATTTGTTTTCTTTTTTTCTTGCTCTCACTACTGGGTGCAGCTTCACCTTTTTGCTGCATCCTTCTTTCATTATATTTGCTAATATTGTAAGAACTTGCATCCAGTTGACAAGTAAATGTCTTGCAAGGCATATTTATGGGATAACAACACTTGTAAGCCAAGAAAAGGGCCCAGAAAATCACACATAAAGGTGAAAAACACAAAAGATGCAATAATGGCACTCTTCATGCAAAAGCTAGTGTTACTCTTTCATGTTTGTTGTTGACTGCTCAGAACCAGATTGTCTTTATAAGGGAAAACATATCATACATAACGTATGTACTATATGAAACAGATATTAAGAAAAATGAATTTCTGGGCTCAGCTCGTGTCGCTGCGCGAAATATCCTTTAATCTATTATTTCTAGGGTAAATGTACTAACACATACCAGAGAATAAATAAAATAAAGAAAAAGGTCAGTGTAACTGACTCGCTCCACCCGCCTCCAATAGGGTGTCGGTATGAACACTAGGCGAGTGAGACCACTACCACGAGCCAAATGCCAATAGAAATCTCCCACTACAAAAACCCTCCATGAGGAGAGCCGACCCACAGAGTGAGCAGCTCGTACTACTACTACTCCATCCCATGCTGCCGACTGCTGCGCCTCTGGTGGCCATCCTTTTCAGTTAGCGCACACGAGTCACACGTGCTAATTTTCTCTAGCTAAGTTAAGTACTCAGTATTTATGGTTAGTTGGTTTTTTGGCCGGCCCTGAGTCAGTATTTGCCGTTTTTTAGGTATAAATACGAACTCTGGGTCGGAAAGCATGGCACAATGGTTCTGCCTCGTGGTGGGTTCGTTCTTGGTCTCCCATACCTAGAACATCCCCTTGTCTGTGTACGTTCTATATTAATTATCCGTTTTACTTAGGGTACTGTCTACTCAGGTTTGTCATGCATGCATGTCTTTTACCTGATGTAGGCTTCTTCCTTCCAGACCCTAGTCCCGGCTCTTAGTATCGGCCTCTGACTAGCTTTGAGTGGTAGACTTTCCTTCGGGTTAGTCGTACACTCCTGGAATTTTTTCTCCTACTATATTGTTTTCTTTCTTTTATTTTTATTTATTGTACCATGTATTTTGTTATGGTTAGGTTAGTTAGGCGTCTGGCTTAGCCTAGGTCCTGGCTCATTGAGCCTATTCTACTGCTTTTCAGCTCAGTTGCTTCCCGATAGCATCTCTCTGATCAGTTGGTTTGTCCTAGGCTTAGTTGTCTTGTTTTGGTCTTACCGCCTCGTGGTCACTACGCGATCACGAGACAGCCAGACGCCTGCCCAGTCACTTTCCCCCCTCTCCCGCTCTTCCATAGAGTCGGGGGAGGGTGGGTCGGTCTGCCCATGCTCGCTCCACATACCCGAGCCTGCTTCCCTCTCTACCCCCCAGGCGGAGGGGTCAGGGAGACGGGACAGACCCAGACTGGACTCGACTCGACCTCTCCGGTTCTTCCGGTGGTCCGGGTTCCGGTCCGGGTGGTAATGTGGTGGGGGGTACTGGCCTTCCCCCCCAACCATCCGTTGCTTCCTTGTCGCTCCGTGTTCGCTTGAGCCTGTATGTCTTCTCGCTCTTTCCCACCTTACTAGGGCTCCTCCTGACCGGCGGAGTCCTGGCATCCAGCGGAGAGGTGTTAGTCCACTCAGTAGAGTGGACCGGAACATACAGTGGGTCCCTGCTAACCTTAACGTATTGCTGAGTTACTACACTCCGCTACGCACTGGACTTGGTCCGGTTTCGTTTGAGTTTTAGGTTTAAGTGTTATTAGATTAACTATAAGATTATCCTTAAGTACCTTAAAACCTTCCCCCCCCTCCCTTACGAGTTTTACCGGATCTCTCCGGGATTATAGCCTATTCAGGCGAAGCAGGGAGGGGTTATGCCCAAATTTTTTCCGAGCTCCGGCATGCAACGGAGTTCTTCTGTCCTTTAGCCTGTAAGTGATATTCTTTAAGATACTCATGTGTCTTCCCACTTACAGGCCACCAACTGTGAGCATACGGGATGCGCCGCCACACTTCAGGACCCATGTGGACACGAAGTTTGCCGGTCCCATGCTCCATGCGCGACTCTGCACGGGGACATCCAGGTCTGGTACCATGAGACGTGTACCATATGTTATGATCTGGTGAGCCAGCTTTTAGATGGGGTAAGTATTCCATCTCCGGTAGATGCTCCGCTTCTGTTTTATGCTTAAGTTTTCATCATTCACTTTAACTTAAGGCATCTAAGTTTAAGTTATACTTTAAGTTTTAGTTTTAGTGGATTCTTAAATCTAATCTACGCCCTCCCTTCCTTCAGGACGCCGGCAGGAGTGAGGGGATACCGCACTGGCAACCCTGCGGGCCTGGGTCGACGTTTTGGGAAGAACGCCGCCAAGGGTATGCCCTACATCTTAGAGAAGCGGTTGGCAACTGTTAATCTTCCCCGGAGGCAAGGCGACAGGATACGTCGACCCAGTAGAGGCGGCCCCGACTATCGCCTTCATCCAACAACAGCTGGCTGCCTCATTAACACTGACCAAGACCAGGATATCTCCACGGACGTCGCGACTTTAGATATTAATGTGGAACCTATGGTAGGTGTAGACGACCTGTTTGGTCGAGGTAAGTAGGGTGGACACCCAAGGGTCACCCTTGGGCATAACTGTTTCTTTTACTCCTGCAACCTCTCCATCCTTCAAGGCTTTACAGGTGATGAATTGTATACTCTCCTGACGCTTCGGTTAGACCTAAAGTCAAGGGTCAAGCAGTGAAATCCTTGTCTAAGACGTCGTCGTCGTCTAAGAAGACGACTTCGGCTTCATCCTCCTCCTCGTAAGTCTCCGGCTGGAAATCCCGGAGCAGACAGGTCTAAAGCTTCTAGCCTACCGGATCTTCAAGTACTCGAGGAGTAAAACAATCCTCCATAGAAGAGATCTCGCACCCACCCCGGCAAGAGTTCACCAGTTCCGCTACCCTTGGTTCCGATTCAGAGCCACCCCTCCACCTCGCAGCAGCTCCGGCCTTGGACTCCAATGCTGGCCTGTTGCAACAGGTGGGCGACCTAGTTGGGGTCCCTGAGAGTAGCATGGAACAAATGATCTCTCGTTTGTCGGATAGGATTACGTCCCAGGACTCCATTATAGCCGGACTGAGAGAAGCCCCTCTAGCCTCTCCTCCTTTCCAATACGAGTGGAACTCAGCTTCCTCCGTATGACTCGCTACCTCCGTTCTCGATGAACAATCCATGGAGAGTAGCGTCATACGCCCCCTTCCAAGACGGTCTCATTTCTATACCGGAATTTGGAACTCGAAGGATAGAGGACTTCGAGTTCTACCCGGAAGACCTCCAGCCTCCGTTCATAGGCTACGCAAGGCTTACAGCGTCAGCCATGGTGCGGGATGATAGGGTACCAAAGGAGACAGTCCTCTATTCACGAGACCAGGCTCAGAGAGAATGGCTCAGGTGTTTAGAGGACATGGATTGTTCTAATACCAAGATACAACCTTTTAAGAGTCCCTTTACCATTTCACAATGGATGAGAGTACCCCGCTCCCTGTTCCTGACAAAGATCGCGAGTCTACCATCCCAGTGGCGGCCCAAAAGGGGGTAACCCATGCCTCAATTGAAGGAAGCAGATCCCACATCTCCGTTGCTTCCCTCAGCCGGAGAATTGTGGGAAGACTTGCCGAACACCTTCTCAGCTGGCAAACTCAAACCGGACTGTGCTATGGATCAGTTTGGTGAAAAGCTACCCAGGCTCCCAGATAGCTTATTCAGGCTGAATTTGACGCGAAATCGCGATTAGCCAGGTCAATTCACTCTATGGCTATGTCCGAGGTAAGCGACCATAGCCTATGGCTCAGAACCGCTTTTTAAACTCATGACCAAATCCCTGACTCAAACGGTACAGTCGGATATGTTTGAGTTTGCCACTGCTAGAACGAATTGTAGGAAGCATGTCCTACAAGAGGCAACCATTCGACATGAGCCGAATAGGTTACTCTCGTCTAACATCTGGGGAGCAGATCTCTTCCCAGAAGCTATGGTGAAGGAAGTCCAGTCAGAGGCTACGAGGCTGAACCAGAGCCTTAAGGACCGTTGGGGCCTTACGGCTAAGAGGAGGCAAGACTTAACGCCTAAAGGTTAAGGGACAGAGGAAACCTAGGCGTTTCCATCCTTACCAGAAAAAGCAGCCACGCTTTTCTCAGCAAGTTCCAGCGGTGCCCTTAGTGCAAACAGCCCAACCTTCCACTTCTAAAGCTCAATCACAACCAATTTATGTGATATCCCCTCAGCCTCAGCCTCCACCTCTTACGCCTATCTCTCCGGCTTACAATCAAGCCTTCGAGAGTCAAGCTTCACAGAAGTATGACCGCTCGGGTAAGGGAGGCAGAGGTAAGCGTTCCTTTCGTGGGAGAGGATCGGAGGCCCCTTTAATAGGGGAAAAGCACTTTCAGAGGAGGCCGAGGCGGTTTCCAGAACCAATGAAGAACTTCAGGTAGGGGGGAGGTGTTTCACTTTCGCCACCGGTGGAACTTCAGCGAATGGGCTCAGAGCATATGTCAAAGGCTGGGTTGGAGCTGGTTGACGAACCCACCTCCATCCCAGACCTTTTCCGTCAACTTTCCTTCCAAGGAATTGACAGAGTACGCAGAGGACCTCCTTCAGAAAGGAGCTATAGCGAGAGTCAGAGATTAAAATTTCAAGGTCGCTTGTTCAGCGTGCCAAAGAAAGGCTCACAAAAAAGAAGGGTAATCTTAGACTTGTCCCGCTTAAACTTAGCCATCCGCTGCGACAAGTTCAAGATGCTCACGATCTCGCAGGTGCGGACCTTACTTCCCCATGGGGCCGTCACCACCTCTATCGATCTTACAGACGCCTACTATCATATCCTATTGCAAGGACACTTCCGTCCATATCTGGGTTTCAAGATAGGAGACCAGGCATTCTCCTTCAAGGTAGTTCCTTTCGGACTCAACGTGGCACCCAGGGTGTTCACGAAAACAATAGCGGAAGTGGTAGTGCAACAAACTCAGGTCTCAAGGGATTATGGTAGTAGCGTATCTCGACGATTGGTTGATCTGGGCTTCAACAGTCGAGGAATGCAACAGAGCTACACCGAAAGTGATTCATTTCCTGGAATATCTAGGCTTGCAAGATAAACAGGACCAAGTCAAGACTCACTCCAGAGTCAAACTTTCAGTGGTTGGGCATTCAATGGAATCTATCCTCCCATACTCTGTCGATTCCATCAGCCAAAAGGAAAGAAATAGCGAAGTCAGTCAAGCAATTTCTAAGTCACAAACTGGCGTCAAGGAGGGCTCAGGAGAGGATCCTGGGTTCTCTCCAGTTTGCATCAGTGACGAACGTCTTAATGAAAGCCAAACTGAAAGACCTAACCAGAATCTGGCGCTCACGAGCAAATGTCAGGTCCAGGGGACAAACTATCCTCAGTCCCTCTGATTCTAAAGAATCGACTTCGGCCGTCGTGGGCGAAAGTCAAGAATTTGTCAGTGTCAGTACCCCTTCAGTTCCCTCCACCAGGGATCACCATCCACACAGACGCGTCCTTAAGCGGTTGGGGAGGGTATTCCCAGGTCAAAAAGGTTCAAGGAACTTGGTCACCTCAGTTCAGTCAGTTCCATATAAAACGACTGGAGGCAATGGCAGTGTTCTTGACTCTAAAGATGTTGCGCCCACCAAAGTACTCCCACATAAAGCTAGTTCTGGATAGCGCAGTGGTAGTACATTTGTATAAAACAGAGGAGCTCCCCCCCAAGTCACGTCATCTAAATCAGTCATGGTAGCCATCTAAATCATGTCATGTAGCCATCTTCTCCCTGGCAGACAAGTTCAGTTGGCATCTCTCCTCCGCTCACATAGCTGGAGTGAGAAACGTCATAGCAGACACGTTATCCCGATCAGTGCCCCTAGAGTCGGAATGGTCACTGGACAACAGTTCGTTCCAATGGATCCTTCAAAGAGTTTCCAGGGCTACAGGTGGATCTCTTCGCATCTCAAGCGAATCACAAACTGCCGTGTTATGTAGCCCCAACCTGGACCCTCTGGCCTATGCCACGGACGCCCTGGCTCTAGACTGGAACAACTGGAAGAAGTTTTATGTCTTTCCTCCAGTGAATCTTCTCATGAAGTTTTAAACAAACTCAGGACATTCAAGGGTCAAGTGGCTCTAGTAGCCCCAGACTGGCCGAAGAGCAATTGGTATCCCCTAATTCTGGAACTGGGCCTTCGTCCTCTTCGGATCCCCAATCCCAGGCTCTCCCAGTCAGTACAAACGAAGACTGTGTTCGCTTCCTCAGGGATTCTCAAAACCCTAACTTTATGGATTTCATGAAGTTTGCGGCAAAAAGAGATGCGAATATTGACCCTCAGAATATTCTCTTCTTGGAATCCGATAAAAGGGATTCAACTTTGAGACAGTATGATGCTGCTGTCAAAAAGTTAGCAATCTTCCTGAGAGAATCAGATATTAGAATCATGACAGTTAATTCAGCTATATCCTTTTTCAGATCCTTATTTGAAAAAGGTTTAGCAGCTAGCACGATTACGACAAACAAGTCAGCCTTGAAAAAGATATTTCAATTTGGGTTCAACATAGACTTGACAGATTCCTACTTCTCGTCTATTCCTAAGGCATGTGCTAGACTTAGACCTTCTGTAAGGCCTACGTCAGTTTCATGGTTCTTAAACGATGTTCTAAACTGGCTTCAGAAACCGATAATGACACATGCTCGTTTATAATGCTCTTAAGAAAAACCCTGTTTTTATTAAGCTTAGCTTCAGGAGCAAGGATTTCAGAACTGTCGGCTTTAATCCAGAGATCCGGGTCATATTCAATTCCTTCCCACAGGGAAGTCCTACTTTCTCCGGAACGTAGCTTTTTAGCAAGAATGAAGATCCTTTGATGAGGTGGGAACCTTGGAAGGTACTACCCCTTCCACAAGATGTATCTCTTTGCCCAGTTACAACCTTACGAGCCTTTCTGTCCAGGACCTCCTCTCCTCATCGGGTCCCTCTTTAAGGGGAAAAAGGTGGAACCTTTATCCATTAAAGGCATCAGGCAACAAATCCTGTACTTTATTAAGCAAGCCAATCCTGACTCTTTCCCGAAAGCACATGATGTCAGGGCAGTAGCCACCTCAATTAATTATTTCCAACATATGAACTTCGATGAGTTGAAAAAGTATACCGGATGGAAATCGCCGACAGTGTTCAAACGTCATTACCTTAAGTCCTTGGAAGCTCTGAAATTTTCAGCAGTAGCAGCGGGTAACATAGTTTCCCCTGACTCTAGTAATTTGTAGTAGAAGATTCAGTCCTCCTTTCTACCTGCCTCACCCAACAGTTCGTCTATTCCTGCCGTGTTCATTTACATTCACCTTGTGTCTTAGCTGCTTTTATGATGATGTAGTGGGCTGCCCGGCTTATTTTTTTGCTAGGGACACTCACAGATGATTATAGATATTGATCTCATGGATGGTACCCCCTTATTTCTGGGCTCAGCTCGTGTCGGCCTATGAAAGGATCCTTAATATCATTCTTTCTAGGTGTAAAATTAATCTAAAATTACCAGAGAAAAACAAAATTAAGAAAATGTCAGTAAAACTGACTCGCTCACTCTTAAAAGAAGTGTCGGTATGAATAACTAGGGTGGCCGATGTGTGGAACACTACCAAAAAAAGAGACATTCACCAATTAGAACTTCCAATCAGAATCCCCCCAAGAGAGGAGCCGATACCAACGGGCGATGCAGCCGCTACTACTACTACTAGAGTAGCCACGGACAGCAGCGCCCCCTAGCGGACATCCTTAATTTTTAGCGCTACGCCAAGACGTCATTTTCCCTTGTGCTGTGCTATTTTTGGATTTATCCTGTATTCTACCATGGAACGCTCAGCTATTAATTGCCACGGCTAAGTTAAGTAACTCATAAGTAATATTTTACTACATTTTTATCTTCCGGGTACCAGTATTTTCCTCTTAAATAGGTCATATACGGTTCCCTGGTTGTCTCGTGCGGCGCCATGCTGCCTCGTAAGAATTCCCGGTCCTCCATACTGGACTTCTTATACTTATGGGCTTACTTTATTCCGTTCATTGTTTTTACATCGAGTTTTAGCTAGTTCAGCCCTCCTACCATTTCTCTTAGTTTGGTATTTAGGGCTATTATTATATTATTCCGGCCCAGCATCCCGGCTCTGCTCTTCATCGGCTATCGCTGGCTCCGAGTAAGGCCTCTGTTTCTTGGAACAGTCTGCCTCCTCCTGGCTTCTTTCTCTTTTACTAAAAGTGTCTTTTCCATCTTTTCGATGTATTATTTATTACATTTAGGGTGTTAGGCTAGCCTAGTGCTTGTTCCTGGTATTGGTACAGCCTGGGTTCACGTGGCCCTCTCACGGGTTGTGTTGCTCCGCCATGGCCCTGGCCACTTGCGGTCACGTGTCCCATCGCACCTTACCCTGCCCCCGCCCTCCCCCTTCTGGTATAGGGAGGAGCTGGGGGACCCCTTGGTTGTCATGACAACCTCAGTTGCCTTCTCTCTCTACTTCTCTGATGCGGCCAGGGGTTTCCCTTTCCACAGCGGGGGGGTATAGGGCGACCACTCATTGAGGTACCGAGTCTCCATGCGGTAGTTGGTGAGGCGGGGAGGAGTAGGCCATCCCTCCCCCCCTCCCCCCCTCTCTCGCTCCCGCCGTGTTACACCGAGACCTTCCTCCCCCCCTCCCCAGTTGCTCAGCCATCTGCCTCGCTATACGAAAGGAGCCTTCCGTCGCAGCCGGGGCACCTTTGGTTGTAGGTTACTGGCTCCGCTAGCGAGAGGGGTGGGCACCTCTAGTGGTCGGTTGCTTGCCTACTATCCTTACATCTCTCCCCCGCTACCGGAAGGGAGCTTGCTTCTTACCCGCGCACTTCTTCTAGTAGACGGGCGGAGGGAGGTTATTTTATTATTATTACACTATTTTTAAGGATATACCCTAATTTTACAATGAATTGTTATATATGATTTTATCTTCCATCCCCCACCATTTTCCGTCGTGGTTTCCTTTTACCACCACTCCTGGTTGGTTTCTCTTTTGTGTCTCCGCCATCAGCGGAGCTATAGCCTAGAGAGCACAACCAACCTGGTTACCACACGTATTTTGGCGGGGCTCTGGTTTAATCTAACTTTATCGCTCCGGCACCAGCGGAGCATCTGGTTATGACTGTAAGTGTTTTACCTGGTACTCATGTATCTTTCCACTTACAGGCTACCAACTGCCAGGTCCCAGCGTGTAACGCGACGCTGTTCGACCCCTGTGGACACGATGAGTGTAGGTCTCACGCCCCCTGTGCCACGTCTTACAACGAGACGATCGTCTGGCACCCTGAAGCCTGCGCCATCTGCTACGACCTGGTCGGTCAGCTGGGAGATGGGGTAAGTCCGTTATAGGCTTACTTATCATTTTACTAACAACTTTTAGTCATAAGTTTGTTAACCCCGTTCCACCATTGGAAGCTAATCTCGCCGTTCTTTCAGGCTACTGGTGTGAGGGAAGTCGCCCCTCGCCACCCTGAAAAGCGTGGGTGGGCGGCTTCGGGAAGAACGCCGCCAAAGGCCAGCCCTACATTCTGGATAAGAAGCTGGCCGTCCAGATCTTCCCCGCGGGCAAGTCGACCGGTTACGTTGACCCCTTGTCCGCTGCCCGCTGATAGCCTCCATCCAGCAAGACCTCCAGCAGTCCTTTGATGTCGTTAGCCTCCCAGGAGTCGGTCCCGGACGTCGCTGCCCGTGGACCTTAACGTCGAACCTATGGCGGTAGGGTGAGGATTTGTTGGTTGAGGTAGGTGTGTCGGGCGCCCAAGGTCTTTCCTTGGGTGCTTCTGGATCTTCTCCTGTCCCCTCTTCAAGTGCTTCATTCCAAGGCTTTGTGGGATCTGAGAATCCCTACCCGCTCTCCCACGCTCTCTCTGTACCCGCAAAGGTGAAGGGACAGAGAGAACCGAAGACTCTGGCCAAGACAACTTCGAAGAAGTTGTCTTCGTCTTCTTCGGCTAGGAAGTCGTCGACTTCCTACGCCGATGCGGTGAAAGCAAGGCCGAGCTCTTCTCACCCACCCAAAGAGCTCCAGAAGCAAGGCTTCTAAGGAGAGGCTCGCGCTCCCGCCGAGCCACTGCCTTCTCCCGCCTCCACCGCTTCCACTCCGGCTACGCCGGTAGGGGTAGCAGGCCCACTAGCAATCTTGATGATCCCTCTGCTTTCTCAGCAGTGGTGATGCAACAGGTGGGCGAGCTGGTTGGCTCGCAAGTCTCCGCCCTGGGGACACGGTTCGAGCAGATGTTTGCACAGTTGTCAAACACTCTGTCTCAGTCTGGCCAGTCAATTCAAGATCTCTCTAACAGGATGAGAGAAAATGAGGACCGAGTAGCGGGGCTATCTCAGGTCCCTCTTCCAGTCTCCCCAGCGCCAAGCACTGGGATTCTTCAACTCCCGCCATATGACTCTTTGCCAGCTTTCTCTATGGAGAACCCCATGGAGAGTAGCTGCCTACGCTCCGTTCAAGGATGGGATGATCTCTATCCCGGAGTGTGGAACTCGAAGGATTGAGGACTTCGAGTTTTACCCTCGTCTGACGCAGCCTTTCATTCGTTATGCTAGGCTGACGCCAACGGCTCTGACAAGGAAGACAAGATCTCTAAAGAGTCGGTCCTATATAGTAGAGATCATGCTCAGCGGGAATGGGTTCACTGCCTTGAGGACTGGGAGTGTACGAACACCAAACTCCAGGCCTACAAGAGTCCCTTCACTATTTTCGCGACGGAAGAGGAGGTTTCTCTTCCGTTCGCCACGAAATAGTTGGAGAAGTCCCTTCAGGCAGTCCTCAAGGATGAACCCATCCCACAGTTGAGGGGGGAGGCGGAGTCTACTTCTCCACTCTTCCCGGCTTTCGGAGAATTGTGGGAGAACTTGCCAGCTACATTCACGCTTGGTAACTCAAACCGGAACTGCGCATGGACCAGTTTCAGCGAGAAACTACCAAGGCTGCCGGATTCCCCTAATCCAGGCAGAGTTTGATGCGCGAACCAGGTTTGGCAGGTCCCTCAATTCCCTTATAATTAACGGAAATGGCTGCCCTCTCTTATGCTACGGAACCGCTGTTCAAGATTCTGGCGAAATCTCAATTCCAGACGGTTCTAACGGACGCTTTTGATTTCTTCCAGGCTAGGAGGAACTGCCGGAAACATGTCCTACAAGAGTGTACCATTAGGCATGAGCCGAATAGACTCTTGGCCTCTAGCATGTGGGGAGCGGATCTCTTCCCAGAGTCCGCGGTTAACGAAGTACACCACGAAGCTGCTAGGCTCAACCAGAGCCTTAGAGCTAGGTGGGGTATTTCCTCGAAGAGGAAACAGGAGTCCGTTCCCACTGCTGGCAAGAAACCGAAGAAGGCTGGTAAGAGGTTCCAGCCATATAAAAAACTCCAGCAACAGCAGCAATTTGTGCAGGCGGTCCCGGTTACCCAACAAGGACAACCTGCTAGTTCCAAGCAGAATCAGCCTATCCTCCTGTTGGTCCCCCTCAATTCTCAGCCATCCACCTCCTATGCTATCTCGCCGGCTTCAACCCTACATATGATGCTCAAGGCTACAGTCAGCCGAGAGGTAGGGCGAGAGGTTACTTTCGTCAGCGTGGCGCAGGAAGGGGGACAAGGAGCAGGCAGTTCAGAGGAGGGCGTGGTGGCCAACCCGCCCATCAACAATGAGGCTCCCCAGGTAGGAGGAGGCTGTTCCTCTTCCGCCACAGGTGGGGGTTCAGCAATTGGGCACAGAGCATAGTGTCCAAAGGATTGGGCTGGAGTTGGATCAAAGATCCTCCTCCAATCAAATCATTCCACCAGATACCGTCAAAGGAATTGACAGATTACGCGGAAGAACTCCTTCAGAAAGGAGCTATTGCGAGAGTCAAGCATCTAAAATTTCAAGGTCGCTTATTCAGCGTGCCAAAGAAAAGGCTCAACAAAAAGAAGGGTAATCTTAGACTTGTCAAAGCTAAACTCTTTCATTCGTTGCGACAAGTTCAAGATGCTTACCCTCTCGCAAGTAAGGACCTTACTTCCGCGTGGAGCCGTCACATGCTCCATCGATCTTACAGACGCATACTATCATATCCCTATACCAGGCACTTCCGCCCATTCTAGGATTCAGGCTAGGAAATCAAACATTCTCATTCAAAGTGATGCCCTTCGGTCTGAATGTAGCCCCCAGGGTATTCACAAAAATAGCAGAAGTGGTTGTTCAACAATTGAGAGCTCAGGGAATCATGGTAGCAGCATACCTCGACGATTGGTTGATCTGGGCACCAACAGTCGAGGAATGTCTCAAAGAGCCACCCAAAAGGTAGTTCACTTTCTGGAACATCTGGGGTTCCAGATAAACAAAACGAAATCCAGACTTACTCCGGAATCTCGTTTTTCAGTGGCTAGGAATCCAATGGGATTTGTCTTCCCACAATCTGTCAATTCCAGTGGCCAAACGGAAGGAAATAGCAAAATCTGTCAGGCAATTTCTCAAATGCAAGCAAACGTCAAGAGAAACCAGGAGAGAATCCTAGGGTCTCTTCAGTTTGCTTCGGTAAACAGATATCCTTCTGAAAGCAAGGCTGAAAGATATAAATCGAATTTGGCGGTCAAGAGCAAACTCCAAATATCGAGACAAGTTGTCAGTAATCCCGCAGATCCTCCGCACCAACTACGGCCTTGGTCAAAAGTAAAGAACTTAGCCAAGAAAGTACCCCTTCAATATCCCTTCCCAGTGTTAACCATTCACACGGATGCATCCCTGTCCGGGTGGGGGGGATACTCTCAGTTCAAACAGGTTCAGGGGACTTGGTCAGTTCAATTTCGCCAGCTCCACATAAACGTGTTGGAAGCAATGGCAGTTTTTCTTACTCTGAAGAGACTGCTTCCCCCGAAGAAGTCTCATCTAAGGCTAGTTTTGGACAGTGCAGTGGTAGTTCATTGCATCAACAGAGGAGGGTCCAAATCCAAGCATGTGAATCATGTCATGATAGCCATCTTTGCATTAGCAAACAAACACAAATGGCATCTGTCTGCCACTCACCTGGCAGGAGTAAGAAATGTGATAGCAGACGCCCTGTCCCGGTCAGTTCCTCTGGAATCAGAGTGGTCTCTGGACGACGGGTCATTCCAGTGGGTAGACCGGAGAGTCCCAGGTCTCCAAGTGGATCTCTTCGCCTCACAAGCGAACCACAAGCTCCCTTGCTATGTGGCCCCCAACCTGGACCCTCTGGCTTATGCCACGGACGCCCTGTCGTTGGATTGGAATCAGTGGAGGAGAATTTATATTTTTCCTCCAGTGAATCTTCTCTTGAAAGTCCTAAGCAAACTAAGGTCTTTCAAAGGGATAGTAGCTCTGATTGCACCGGACTGGCCCAAGAGCAACTGGTATCCTCTTCTTCTGGAATTGGGTCTCCGACCTCAACGGATCCCCAATCCCAAGCTATCACAATCAGTACAAATGAGGACTGTGTTCGCTTCCTCAGGAATTCTCCAGACCCTAACTTTATGGACTTCATGAAGTTTGCGGCTAATAAAGATGCTGATATTGACCCACAGAATATTCTCTTCCTAGAATCAGATAAGAGAGAGTCAACCATTAGACAATATGACTCAGCTGTTAAAAATTAGCATCTTTCTTGAGAGAATCGAACACTACAACCATGACAGTTAATTTGGCTATATCCTTTTTCAGATCCTTGTTTGAAAAAGGTTTTAGGCAGCTAGCACGATTACCACTCATAAATCGGCTTTGAAGAAAATCTTTCAAGTAGGTTTTCAGATAGATCTGACTGAATCTTATTTCACATCTATCCCTAAAGCCTGTGCTAGACTTAGACCTTCTCAGAGGCCTACTACAGTTTCATGGTTCTTGAATGATGTCCTCAAACTAGCTTCAGATACTGACAACTCATCTTGTACATTCATAATGCTCCTGAGGAAGACATTATTCTTATTAAGCCTAGCCTCAGGAGCCAGAATTTCAGAACTGTCGGCTCTATCCAGGGATGCGGGTCATGTGGAATTCCTCCCATCAGGAGAAGTTCTACTTGCTCCGGATCGTAGCTTTTTAGCCAAAAAATGAGGATCCTCTTGCAAAGGTGGGCTCCTTGGAAGGTTATCCCACTTCCACAGGATCCTTCTCTCTGCCCAGTATCAACTCTTAGAGCCTTTCTATCTCGTACTTCTTCAAGATCCTCAGGTGCTCTCTTCATGAGAGTTGGTACCTTGTCAGTAAAAGGTATTAGACAACAAATCCTTTACTTCATTAAACAAGCCAACCCTGAGTCATTCCCAAAAGCACATGATATCAGGGGAGTAGCCACCTCAATTAATTATTTTCAACATATGAACTTTGAGGATCTTAGAAAGTATACTGGATGGAAATCCCCGACAGTCTTTAAACGGCATTATCTAAAGTCCTTGGAATCTTTAAAGTTTTCAGCAGTAGCAGCGGGAAACATTGTTTCCCCTGATACTGTATAGTAGTTGTAGTATAGATCCAGGTCTCCTTTCTACCTACATCATCCAACATGCCTCACCCTATCGCCAGGCTACTCGAATATCATAGCCTTAGCCGTTGAATCATATAGTGGATTGTCCCTTATTTTTTTGCTAGGGACATCCACACTTGTACTGATAATGTACTCCAGTGTACCTACCCTTATTTTTATGCTAGGGTAGGACACAATGTGTTTGTATATATTTTGCCATACTTATATTAATGATGGACTTCAGTGTACCTACCCTTATTTTTATGCTAGGGTAGGACACAATGAGTTTGTATATTTTGTAAATATGTTAAGTAAATCCTTTTGTTTGTTTATATTACATGCATCTCTGTAATTTACTTTAATTACCATTTAAGTACTTTAAGATTACTAACGTTCTATTGTTTTACTGTTTAATATAAGTTAGTTTAAGTGCTTAGTTTGTATGCTGTAATTGATTTACTTATATTATATCCATCATTTTACACTGCTTTTCATTGTTCCTTTTTTCCCATCTTGTCTGTTTCTCTGGTACTCTTTCATAGGCCGACACGAGCTGAGCCCAGAAAAGGGATTTTGACGAAGGAAAAATCTATTTCTGGGTGATTGGCTCGTGTCGCCCTATGAAACCCCCCCTGTTTTGGTTTGTTCCCCCCCTTGCAGGACAAGATGTTTTTAGATTAAGGATGTCCGCTAGGGGCGCTGCTGTCCGTGGCGTCCTCTAGTAGTAGTAGTAGCGGCTGCATCGCCCGTTGGTATCGGCTCTCTCTTGGGGGGATTCTGATTGGAAGTTCTAATTAGTGAATGTCTCGTGGTAGTGTTCCACACTCGCCCCTATTATCATACCGACACTTCTTTTAAGAGTGAGCGAGTCAGTTTTACTGACATTTTCTTAATTTTGTTTTTCTCTGGTAATTTTAGATTAATTTTACCTAGAAAGAATGATATTAAGGATCCTTTCATAGGGCGACACGAGCCAATCACCAGAAATAGAATTTTGTTTTCCATTCGTCAAAATTCCCTTTTTTGTTTTATGCTAGGGGATACATCTTATTTATAATGGTTACGGGTTTTGTATATTAAGTCATATACATTCCTTATATATTATCATTATTGATTACTTTGTTCATTTGATTATTTTAATTGCTATTATATTTCTGATACATGCCTTTACACAGATACCATTTTGTTACATGTAAGCCAATTTTACCTCTGTTACGTATGTAAATTACCTTATGATAAGAAACATGATTAGAATTAAGTGTAATTCAAGCATATTTCTATTTTTGTATCACTGTGTATTTGTATCTTTTTAGCAATTATATTCTTTTTATATTTATTTTCTCTTTTATTTGAGACCTATTCTGATTTATTTTATTACTTTTGTTTACAATCTTGTGCTATTTCTCTGGTACGATTTCGCGCAGCGACACGAGCTGAGCCCAGAAAAGGGATTTTGACGTAAGGAAAAATCTATTTCTGGGCGATTGGCTCGTGTCGCCAGCGAAATCCCACCCTACCCATCCCTTCGCCAAGATTGTCTGCTAACTTCAGGATGGCCCCACCAGAGGCGCAGCAGTCGGCAGCATGGGATGGAGTAGTAGTAGTACGAGCTGCTCACTCTGTGGGTCGGCTCTCCTCATGGAGGGTTTTTGTAGTGGGAGATTTCTATTGGCATTTGGCTCGTGGTAGTGGTCTCATACGCCTAGTGTTCATACCGACACCCTCTTGGAGGTGAGCGAGTCAGTTACACTGACCTTTTTTCTTTATTTTATTTATTCTCTGGTATGTGTTAGTACATTTACCCTAGAAATAATAGATTAAAGGAGGATGTTTTCGCTGGCGACACGAGCCAATCGCCCAGAAATAGATTTTTCCTTACGTCAAAATCCCTTATTTGGGAAGTAAAGAGGAAAGAGAATCGAAGTTCTTGAGCTACAGAATTTTAAGTATACACACATGAACTTGCAAAATTGCATTTTTTACTTAGTAGAATGCTTCATATTGGCTTTATCTTACGTTTGGCAGTGCAATACACCATCAACTTTGAGAAACTGTGAAAAACACAACATAGCAACTTAGTTGAAAATCGCCCCCCAACACCCCACCCCCCCATACCTTTAATGTCAGCCCAGTGGTTTGTTCAGTAGTTACTTTTTGGATGTGTACAGCATATGTTTTACGAGAAACATGGCATATGATGATAAAATATAAATACGTATTTTTACATGTATACTATTAACAAGTTCTGCTTTTAGGCAGTGGTAACATATTAGAATGTAAATGTAATGTGAAAACATATTTTTTACTTTGGAAAGACAATGGTTTTCAACCAATTTTTAACTGTATTTAGGTTAGGGAGGATAGATTGAAAATATAGGAAGTGATATTTATGGTAAGAACAGTAAATGTTGCTATTAAGTGATAATATAAATGGTAGTGTCAAGTTGGAGGAAAATTATTCAGGTGCAAACTAACTCTGTAATTCAGGCAGTGTCCAATGAACCAAGAACTCCAGCCAAGCCACTGGTTGTTCCACGGCACAAAGGACTACAGTGTGCCCCCCGTATTCACGTTCTCCGGATTTGCTAACTCACACATTCACAGATTTCTCTCGGGAACATTTCCCCGCACTATTTGCAGAAAATTTGCCTAGTCGTGGTATTTTTCTATAAGAAATATCCACAAATTCCTGATTTTTTTTTTATCAATTTCAAAATAAAATGCACGTTTTGTTGTAAAACTATTAAAAAAACCAGGTATAAAATCTTGAGTGGGTTTTCTTGAGTTTTAACTAACAAAATAGGAGGTTTTAAGCATTTTTATAGGGTCCCAGCTATTCGCGGGTTCTAACTATTCACGGGGGTGGGTATGGTACGCATCCTCCGCGAATACGGAGGGACCACTGTATACCGCAATACTCATCAAGTTTAGCTGAAAGCCATTGAGCAAACTCAAAACTGGCAGATGTAATTCCAAAATTACAAGGTTAATTCTAATACTTAATAGTGGTTCTTATTATTGACATGCTTAGATGAATGTTGAACTTTGATGAAATATGTAATTACAGTATATTCTAGTCTGTAGTTGTTTATACGGGGAACAAACCCTTAGTTTCAACAATGGGATAAATCTTCCGGTGCTAGCTGGAAACTGGTTAAAAACAATAAAACATTGTAAATGCAACAAATCTGTGGCATCTGGCATCTGATACATACTAGATGAGGTGGAAACAAGTCAGAAACATGCTTGAACTAGTGATGCATTTAGTCTTTCTTCAGCCGCCTTGGAGAGCAGACGTATGCTTTTGCTCTCCTCCTTCCAAGCCAGTGTTTTACTTAAGCCCGTGATATCTTTCTCTGTTGTATCATGGATTCTTCTATACAGCCTAAAAAGTCCCTTGGGCATTGATGTTTATGTCCCGGCCTTCCAGGATTCCTGTGTTCACGTTTCCTGACTTCCTCTAGGACAGATGCAACTAGCAGTATATGTGCTTCCAGGTCTATTCCTACTGCTTTGTCATCAGCTGATTTTATGTATAATGCTGCCCCGTCTCTCTCAGGGGGAATATTGCCCCTTCAGGGAGAGTGGGGCCAGCTCCATCTTGTTCCTTTCTTAGCAAGTTTGTTATTTGAAATATTGTTTTGAATAGTATTTTGAAACATTTGTGTATTGTAAGACATTTCAATATGTTTTATTTCTTCTTCAATTATATATTTCTTACTCATGCCACTTAATAGACCTTGTGAGGAGTTTTTCTTTATATCATTGTTGTTATTTATATAACACCTTCTAGGTGTGTGTTTAATTATGTTCTTTCTTTTTTGACAATATTTTGTTTCAACTACACAATTTTTGTGAATGTTTTAGTCTTTCAGATTTTGTGTGGATTGGGACTTTGAGACGCTACTGGTTCGCATTGTAGTCTTGGGTTATGTGCGAGGATGTGTCTTACTTAACCTAGAAAGTTTTCCTCCACTTCTTCAACACAAATTTTGATGGTGAAAGTTCTGAAATTGCATTGATTCTGACTCCGTGCTCAGGAACAGTTAGAATTTCCTGTCTCATCTCTTCCCAGTCTTGCTGGGGGTGGGGTGGGGGCGGGTTAATTTGCATGCTCACTCCCTTCCCTTAGATATTATTGTTTCTTTTCCTTCTCTCAGAGTGGGAGGTTTCCTCCCCTCCTGAGGGAAGGTATATTATTTGTTTCTTTTCAGGCCCTACAGTTCAGATCTGTTTTGCTGCTGGATTTTCCAGCCTTCTTCTTGCGTGACAGGTGTCAGCCCTGCTTCTTACCTTGAAGTCAGACAGCGGCATGTTCCGCTCAGATCCTTGTTGTCTCTCTACATTCTCTTTGTTCTCCCAAAGTTACCACTTTATTTACTGGTATTTCTTGTTGGTGATGTGGTGGGAGTTTGGAACCCAGTAGTCCTGATAGCAGTGTGTTGCTTTCAAGCCTCGGAGCCCCCTCTATGTGGTGTCTTGTGTAGTTTGCATTGTCATTCAGGGGTACCAATCTTAAACAGACATTTCCAATATAGCCTTCCTCTGCTTCTGTGGTGTGTCATCTCCCTTCAATGTTTTGTCACCTAATGCTCTTCGCTTTGGTTCCCCTTTTTGTCATAGTATGTCATATATGAAGTAAACTTATTACAATTTTGTTTGAATATATGATTATTCTTGCTCTTACACGTATTATTTTCTGCTTTTGTAAGAGTAGTGTGCTCCTGTGATGTCACATGAGATTGTGATGTCATGGCTAGTTCTTATGATAATATAATTTTGATCGATCAACTCTTGTCTTTCAAGAGAAGTATAACCCATCTGCTATCTCAGACATTGGGTTTTTTTTGGAAATTCTTTGTTATTTTTTCATGTATTGTACATGTATTGGTGAGGCCCTGTGGTTGCAGTAGAAGTTAAAGAAGAGAACATTTTGTCATCGTTGTCTTCACCATCTTCTATCGGTAGTCTCCCTCATCTACAGACAGTGCTTTGTTTCGTGTCATGATTTTCTCTCTAAGACCCTGTAACACAGAGCACTAGGTGCTCAGTTTCCTTGGATTCGGCAAGTTGAAGAGGTAACCAGTGTCACCAATACTAGTTTTGGGAATATGCCCTGAACTAGTATCTTCTCCCTTGATTCTTTGGACATTTGGGTACAGGGTACAACTAACATTCGTCCTTTTTCGTGGCTTGGTAGCTCATCTGAGTTCTTTGGTTTGTTCGAAATCTTAGACTCTGAGGATGCTTGCTACGCTCAGTTCTTTAGAACTCTGAGCTTATGATTCTCACCAGATGTTCAAGATAGAGTAGTCGTGGAGTTTCTACAATGTTCCAGCCAGAGAGTTACTGCAGTTTCCTTGTTTGGACATAAGGGATTCTGGACATTCGGGGACATTTTCATCATAGGCTTTGTTCCCATCTTAATCTTGAAATTCTTGTATTTTCTAATTTATTTTTACAACTCTAAAAATATCACAATCTTGTGCATAGGGTACGTACGAACGCACAAACTCATTCGCTGACGTCGGAGAACTACGTATGGTGTGTTTTGGTTCATGATATACTTATGATTTTTTAAAATTTATATTTTTTGCTATTCTCATCTATTTGTTGACTGTATTTTCTGATTTTTATTATTAAAACCAAAACAATAATCACATTCATGTTCACAGGGTATATACAAATACACAAACTCATTTACTAGTGCCGGAGAAATTGCAACAACTTCTTATCCTTCGTGTTATGATTTTTTATTGATATTTTATGAATTTCATATTTTTATTGTATTTTCTTTTTTGTATTTAAAACCTAAAAGATAAATGCAATCTTGTGTGTAGGGTACGTATGAATGCACAACTCATTTGCTGGTGTTGGAGAACTTGCTATTGCTTGTCTTGGTTTGTGTTGTTATGTTTATGATTTTTATAAGATATAGTTTTTTGCTATTCTTTTTAATGTAGTTTCTCATTTTTTATTTATACAAGCCAAAACATGACCGCAATGGTGTGTGTAAGGTGCATATGAAAGCATAAACTCATTCGCTGGCATCAGAGAAACAGCTTGTTTTGTTTCATGTTGTTACACTTATGATTTTTTTTATTTGTATTTTATGTTTGTATCTCATATTTTTGCTGCATTTTTTCATTTTTTCACAATCCAGAGATAAATGAAGTCATGTGCATAGGGTGTGTAAGTATGAACACAAGTAGTGCCAACAAACAGTAGCGGCAGGTTGGTGTGGTGACCTGGGAAATTTGAAATTGCATTAGCTAAATTTAGAGACGAACCAATTGCTGAATTAGTGATGTTGGGCCTATACAGGCAGTCCCTGCTTATCAGCAACATTAGATTTGTTATGATGGTAAGCGATTTTTGGCACCAGTAGACAGTATATCAATGCCAATAACCAGTTAACGATGGCATTAAGTGATTTGTGTTAAGTGGTTTATTGGTGCTTATGGCATGGCAATTACCACAATTATTGTGATGTTCTGGTTAATGACGATTTTTGGTTATCAGCACTCGTCCAAGAATTAGACCCCCCCCCCTTATTAACTGCCTGTATTAGGTTTGGAAAATTTTTAATCTCTAAAGTGTGTACTATAGTGAATATTATTTTTCTAGATTCATTAACTTCTATATTTGCAAAATTTACAATTCCTGTTGCAGCATAACTGTACAGTGGTCCCCCCGTATTCGCGGGGGATGCGTACCAGACCCCCCCGTGAATAGTTAGAATCCGCGAATGTTTGGAACCCCTATAAAAATGCTAAAAACAGCCTATTTTGTTAGTTAAAACTCAAGAAAAACCCACTAAAAATTTTCATACATGGTTTTTTAATAGTTTTATCACAAAAAGTGCATTTTATGATGAAATTCATCAAAAAAACCAGAAATTTGTGGTTTTTTATCATAGAAAAATACGCGAATGCGCGAATTTTCCTGCGAATAATGCAGGGAAACGTTCCCGAGAGAAATCCGCGAATGTGTGAGTCCGCGAATCTGGAGAACGCGAATACGGGGGGTCCACTGTAATCACATTTTCTAAAAAATCTTAGTATATTAAGTAAAGTATATCTTAGTTTAACCAGACCACTGAGCTGATTAACACTCCTAGGGCTGGCCCGAAGAATTAGACATTTTTATGTGGGTAGGAACCAATTAGTCACCACATACTTGGCCATGGGACTTACATAATATTGGATCCAAATCACATTATATATAGAAATGAATTTCTAATCACCAGAAATAAATTCATCAGACTGCGTTGGCAGAGCAGGAAAGCAAACTCAGACTACCAAAATGGTAGGTGAGCACATAACCCACTCATCTAATGAGGAAATTTTAGTGTATTATAATAGGTTTTCTTTGCTTGCAACCTCATTGTTTAGTAAACATCTTCATTAGGTTTTTTTGTTCCCTAATTGTCATTTTCTTTGTGTTTATATCTGTTTTTTCATATTTGTAAACATTTAAAGCTTTCACATTCCCAAACTTCATCAGTAGTAGTAAGAGAGAATTTCAAGGTCACCTTAACTCTCCTTTTATTTATCATTCTCCTATTTATTGTCCTTCATATTTATTATCCCAGCTGTAAACTCCTTGAACGGTTATTATGCATAGTTCTTTTTTGGCCTACTTCAATGATATCCTTGCTTTTGTGAAAAAATTTTCATTCTTTTTCACCATTTGTCCTTGGTTTTAGTATATAACAAGTCTGTATGTTTTTCTTCTTCTCCCCAGAGATACTATTTACTGTTTGCATTTTTATCTAGCCACAAAAGCCACTTTTCCTGTTGAGGAATTTTTGTATGATCTTTATGGCTAGCCAAGAGATAGCTTTTCATTCCACACACGCTCTTCCTTATCCAGTAGAAAACCACCACTCATCATGAGCTGTATGTATAGGAGCTGTTTTTACTTCTATAAAATTTAGTGCAAGATTTGTATCAGGTGAATGGAATTGGTTAAATTAGCCTATGGAACTGGATAGGGAGCTGTTATTTGGTGAAAAGTTTCTCCAGAATTAAGGTAGAATGTGTGCAACTATTAGATCTGGAGGGAGAGATAAAAAAACAACACAACACCACGAATTATATATGTGCTTTCTTTTCAGTCCTTTGAAATCCTGAGGTGTACAGGCCTTTTCTGTCATACAATAGTAGCCTTACTGTGCCCGCTCACCGGGAATCCTCACATATTTATCAGCCAATTGGCAGACTTTACGAACCTGTTCTGCTGTGAATAGCTATTGATGGCATTTTCCAGGTGTTTGCTTCAGTAGACGTCACTCCAACCTTTTATTTATTAATTTTTTGCTTTGAGTTCATTAGTGATAAAATAAAACAAATGAGTTCTGCAATTTGTATATGATATGAAGTTGCCAGGATCAACTATTATTATGAGTATTAAAACACACTGGTAATATAGTTTTCCATAGTGTTTTACTGGTATATACAATTGTATTATTTGTCTTCTTTGGTTTAGGTTGACAGTGCTACCCTACTTTTTCACACTTCACTTTTTTGCTGATTTTTGTAGAACACGCCATTCACTTTTCTTTGGGGGAACACTAACTAATTTGCAAATTTTTCTGTGAGCTGTATCTGTAAAATTATCAATAATTTGCTTTTTTTCATAGAGCAACACTTTATTCACTATAATTACTGTATTTTTCTCAAAATACAGAGTTTTATGATATAAGTTATTTACAGTGAGAGAGAGAGAGAGAGATAATGGGCATTGCCCGTATGATAGTATTACACACACACACACACACACAGAAGTTATTCATATGTTAGATATCAAAAGAGGGAAATTCATGATTTGTGTGTGTGTGTGTGTGTGTGTGAGAGAGAGAGAAAAATTTTGTTGGCCATCGAGTAGGTAACATACAGTATTTGACCATCCGGTGGGCAACATTTTCCACTCTTCACTGTCAATATGTCAAGATAATTGACAGGTTACCCCTTGAGTCTCTCCAAAGCGTTGGAGAAGACTGGGAATTGATGTTTTCTTTTCAAATTTTATATATTTTGCTGCAGAACTGCATAAACATGATTATAGCAGGGAAAATATGAAAAAATTAATTACTTTGACGTTTATCTATAAAACATATGTATCTTAGTGAGAGAGAGAGAGAGAGAGAGAGAGAGAGAGAGAGAGAGAGAGAGAGAGAGAGAGAGAGAGAGAGAGCAAAAATGCAACTTATACCTCAAAACAATTATTAAAATACAGATTTCAGTATCATATAGTAATTACAGTGTGTACAATAATAATAATAATAAAATGTTTTCATACCAGTTTTACACATACAGGCATGAAAACTTATAAATTACATAAAAAAATTTAATAACTTTTGCAGGGTTTCTCAATGATTTAGTCACGAACACAATATGAAAAAATACAGTAATTAGTGAATGAACAGTGTTGCTTTACAAAAACAGTGAATTAGTGATAATTTTAATTGTTTTTACCAATAGAAAGGAAAATGGAATGACTTCAGTACTATGAGAGAAATGTCTATGTATACAGGGGTCAAACTTGACTAGTTGCCAGACCTTCCTTCAGTAAGACACATTTATTTCATTTGTAACAGCGGCAGTCCCTGGTTATCTGCTGGCTTTCTGTTCTCAGAGGGCTGCGGGTAAGTGAGACTGCCGTTGACCGAAACTTGGCAATTTATGGCACTTATGGCGCTGATAACAAGTTAATGGTGCCTCTGTTAGTATGTTATGGCACCATAACTCTATTATCGACACCTTATGGCGCCAATAACCGGAACCCGGCCTTTTAAGGCGCCATAAATCGCCAATTTTATGGTGCTAGACGAGCACAATAAAACCGGATTGTTGATAACCTAGTCCGCTGATAACTGGGGACTGCCTGTATAACCATTTTAGGGAGCATACGTACTTAAGGGGTGCTCCAGTAAGCCAATACCATATGGTGGCATAGGGCAAAAATTGTAAAATCATGAAAAAATTCATGGAGCTTCGTATGGCAATGGAGAATGCATGTATGAAATATTTCATCAAAATTCTTCTTACTTTCATAGTTACAGGGTAATTATTAAAAGTAACTTATTAGGCCAAAAACATTGATCCGTACAAGAATATGCAGTATTTCTTCTGTTATCGTGAATTTCATAATTATTACATTTTAATATCAGACAAATTATGAGCAGTTGCATCTGTAGAGATTCCATGAGTCACAAGACGGGAAGTTATGAGCTTACACCCTTCAGCTTGAGCAGAAACATCAGAGAGTACACGTTCGAGTTTCACCTCTTGACATTTGCTTGCTCCTACGTCTGTTTTTCTTTGTTTTGGCAAGAATTTCATTATGCCAAAGAGGAAAAGGCAAGCAAAACATCTCGCTAACTTACAGAAGAAGACAATTTGCTCTAATAAGAGTTCAGAAGATCTTGATATCGGCAATATTAGTGGAGTTAGTGAAGAGAGAGTGAGTGTTGTGGAAGGAGCACCTGTCTTTCCTGACACAGTGCCCCAGGAGCCTAAAGAAGCAAGATATTGGGCAAAGGGGTCTTCATTTATGATTAAATTATGATAAATAACTTAGTTTAGGTTTATTAACACCCAAAAAGGAATATAAAATTCTTAATTATCATGATTTATATTGATCAAATGGACCCTTCTTCCAATTTTTTTTTAAATTTTTTTCTTATATTTTTTCCTGATTTATACGGTTTATTTTTTTACCATAATGAAAAAATTAATATCTAGCAAAAAAATTACTTTTAGAAAAGAAACTCTCCATTTGATTGGATGTCTACATCAGGTCTATATATGGGAGTAATCCCAGGTAATAAGTATCAAGGGAGGAGATAGAGTTTGAAAAACCATTATTTTCGGGATAAATTGCACTGGCGTCACAAAACCGAAGGTCAGAGGCAAAAATCATATGCGGTTTGGCGATGTCCCAAGCCACCTTATTAAGTGGTGTGAATGTCAAAGTCCTGTCCTTAAAAAACGGCATTAGCCAACCAGCCCCCTTAAGAGTTAACAGTTGTAAAAGTGGTAATCTAAGATGACTAAAGGTATTTTGGGATGATGGTTTGGCATGTATTTTAGTTGGAAATGATATTAAATTGTTTTACTATCAAATTAAGCAGTGAACTATTAAGATAGGCAGTTATAAGTATTTTTAGAGGGGATTTGGATTTCTACAGTAGGTTCTGGAACCTATTACTGCAAAAAAGTGGGTTAGCACTGTAGTTGTTTTCTAATACACTGATGCATTGTTCACAAGAACCATTTTATATTGAATTGCTTGTAATATCCTTATTATATTTACTATGTGTCTCACTTTTATTTCTGCACTTCGGTCCTTTATCTTTGTGACTAAATTCTTTGTAATACTGTGCTCACTTAGTACATAAATTGCTGGCAAAAATTGTACCTAGTATAGAATTAATATTGCTTAATGCACAGAAATTGAAATCTTATATTTCTCTGTTAGCATAAATGGAGTTTTGCTAATTTATATGTTAGGTGGACTAGCAGTCTTCTCGTACCCTCATAGGGTGTATCTCCTGCTTTTGACTCCAATATCACTATATCGTTTTGATGAAGGAGTGACAATCATGTTATGTTCATGTACAATCTTTGTGCTTTGCATTATCCTTGTCTTCTTGACTCCTGTGCCTCATCCCCCATTTGTTGACGGGTCTTTTTGTCACTAGTGCACTGCATCTATCTTACCTGTTGGCACAGCACCTCCAGTCTCATTTGATTCATGGCTTCTGTCCAAGGAATCAGCCTACCTGTTCACTAGTTTTTCCTGGCACCTCTAGTGGAAATTTTTGGCAGCCAGTGAGGATACAGACTTGTCTAAACTTAAAGAATTTAATATAGAATGTAGGCCAAAGGCCAAGTTCTGGGACCTATGAGGTCATTCAGCACTGAAACAGAAATTGACAGTAAAAGATTTGAAAGGTGTAACAGGAGTCACACTGTGAATCAGTTGTAAGGAGAGGGTGGAAAGTAAGATGGAAGAAAGAGAATATGAAAAGAGACAGTAAAAGAAACAAAAGGAGGTTGCAGCTAAGGGCTGAAGACACGCTACAAAAAAACCTTAAGTAATGCCTACAGTGCACCCCATGAGGTGTACTGATGGCATTGCACCCTTACAGGGCTAAACTTTAAGAGACCTCCTCCATACAGACAGTAGCTGAGGCAGGTCATCATGGTGACTGTTTTTACCATGCCACTTCTTTCATTGTTAAACTCTGTTGGAATGTTTGTGATCACTCCCCAAACCATGCGTATTTTATTCTTCTTCCCAGAGTAGACATGGATTGCTTTATCAAGAGGCCAACTTTATTTGCCTAGCAAGCTGAGGTTCATCTTCCGCCCACTTGCAGCATTCATAAGATGACACTTCTGTAAATGCTGTTTTCTTTAGAGATTGTCCCCCATGCAGGAGAAGGTCAGCCCATGATTTGTCCAGACGGCATTCCGTTTTTCTTCTCAATACAATGGCTGTGACCGTGACTCCTACAGACAAGGAAGTGACCAAGGTCTTGGGGGCCACTTTTTCATATGCAGACTCTTTGCTCCCGCAACAAGGACCTGAAACCTCTTACCCTTCTGTAGACACCTTCCAAAAGACACATTAATGTTGGAGGTATCTGTAGTGGTTAACTTTGGGACTCCATAAGAGAGCAACACCTCTCTAGATTATTTTTCATTGTATGACAGGTTTTATTTTAAGGGCAAGGCATTGACCAATTGTTTTCTGAAGTCTCGAGCAAATTCTTCTTGATTTCCACAAGCTCCGCCTCTCCATTGTCAATTTATTCTAAGGAAAGCTGTTTCATTCATCATTAAAGAGGTAAAGGAAACAGTCATTGTCACTGGCTACTGGAACCCATAAGAGGAAGTCAACTGATCTTTCTTTCTTGATGACTTTTGGACCCATCATGATAGCAGCCATGCTAAAGATGTGCTGGCGACAGAAAGAAACCTGCGGAACACACTCCAGTGTTTTATTATAATTCCTGTGTGAAGTGCAAGCACGCGGGCAACATTGGTGCTAATCGCGCTGCCCTCTTGGCAACGGACATCACATACATTCAACCATCCTACATCCCCCCTAAGATTATGGCATGGCAAGATGGTATAATATTAAATGAAAATAATGACAGTGTTGGCAATAAGCAAATATTTATTAAATACATATATACAGTGGTACCTTGGTTTTCGTACATAATCCATTCTGGAATCTCCTACGATATCCAAAATGTACGAAAACTGGAGCAATAATTCCTATAAATAGTATTAACGCATTCCAGACCCCAAAAATATTAACAAAAGATACATTTTACAGGGAGTAAACAGTTTTACATACAGAAAACAATGGGAAATATATATAAATTAATAATGACATGAATAATGAACATTTAACATCACTCATACATTTATGGAAGACTTGTTATCATATGGAAGACAGAGAGGAGGGGAGAGGAAGGAGGAAAGGTTACTGTTTGGAAGGGGAATCCCCTTCCAGAAGGATTTTAGGTATCATGAACCTATCTGGGGTTACTTCTCTACATTTTTTACTGTCACTGTCTGAGGTTACTTCCCCACTTCGTTTTTTACTCGCACTAGGACTGGCTTGAGTGTCTCCGGACCCCTGCTAAATAACAAAACTGTCCAGAGACATTTGTTTCTGACATCTCTTTAAAATTTGCCTGAAATGATACAAAACATTGTCATTAAACATGTAAGACACAGATTGCAGTGTCTATACCTCATTTTTGTGGTAAATGTACTGTACTTCTTTTGCTAATTTCAAAGATTCTTGATGCAGGTATCTTGTCTTTACATAATTAAGTTTCCTTTACATACATCTTACAAGACAGTGAGCTTTGATTCTGACTCACAGTCACAAAGTTCTGTAGCTGGACATTTCAGGAATATGAAAATACTCTGGGACAAGCAGAATCCTTAACTATGTTTTTATTACAAAAAGCAAGTTTTTGTATACAAGTACATATATTAATCATGAAGGGAGTGACCTCCTCCCAGCCCCACAGGTCATGATACCTCTCACTGAGGATGTACTGCAAGCCTGTTTAGTAGGACTACTTGTGTGTAAGATATTGGTAACCTAAGAACTTTAGGACTATGAATAAGGCATTTATATGATTAATGAGTTTGTATGGAAAACTATAGTGTTACAACAAAGTGTATTTATCACTTTAGTGTTATATTATTTCTTGTGACTTATTGCCAGCAGCAGACATTCTGGAAAGAAAAAGGAAATACCCCTGATGATTTGTCTTAGTTTTTACCATATTTTTTCAAAGTTTATGACATTGGTAAATATTATCCTAGAGAGAGAAAGAGCTCATTCCCTCCCAATCAAACCTATCTCTTTTACTTTCATAAGATCCCTTCATGGGTTAAGTCTATGGGGACAACCTTTAACTTCATAAACAAGGGTCTAATGCAGACTTTAGCTGGAATTATTGAAATATTCAGTGGGATGGTAGGGTGGGCAGTGATTACAATTTTCCATGGCATATTGCGACAGGTTCTTTGTATCCCTCCTCACACTGTCATTGACCATTAGAATTGAACCACCTTTCTAGATTCTAATTAACTTGGTTTGACATTTTTCAGTATATCTAGAAGTTATAAACTAGCAAAGGTTTGACATGTTGGTGATAATGAAGCATATTAATATTAGGATAAGTAGCAAGTTTTGATATAGTATGTAAAGTTACAAAAAACAAGGCTACCATTGTTATATGTACATACAACCTGCTGCTTTCATTTCAGTTTCCACCATATAAAATGGCACTTTTCCTTCAATTTTTTTCCTTTTTTCTATTACTTAGACTTTCTTGCTTTTCTTCCCTTGGGAAGAGCTTCAGATTTAGGAAAGTAGTTCCTATGACTTTCAAGTGTACACTGTAGTATATGTAATTATTGACCTCTACTTGTTTGGGTACTACACCATCTGGGTTTTTTGGTTGTTGATTGCCGATCAGTTTGGCCATATGGCCATTTTGCTATTATAATGAGGTGGCTTAATTCCAGAAAACCATAGCTCAATGAGAATGTATGTTCCAGGTGCAACTTTAAATCTATACAACTTTAAATACTTTTCAACTCAAAAGAGTCATTGGTACATTAGCGGTAAAATCATAAATTGAAGGCTTAAATCCTATGAAAATTGATACAAAATTACCATGAATTATGTATGTATAATTTTATCTTGATAGGAGAGGGTAACCATACCTCTCACCTGGATTTGCTGATGCCATTAAAACCATGTTGGAATACACTTGTTTCTATGGGATGTACTTCTTTATTGATAGTATTGATAATAGAAATAATAATGCCATAAAAGATAATAGTAAGAAAGTCTCAACTTCCAAACCATGTTTTTTTGTTTCATAATTTTCAAAAGTTGACTTTCCCAATTTATTGTTAATAAGAATCATTAAAATACTGGGGAAATATGATAAGGTTAAGTAAATAAATGTATAAAAAAGCAATGAAGAAAGAGAAACACAAGGTGTAAACGATTTATTCAACAAACTAAGTTTACAGATATGTACAGTAATGAATTGTGAATACATGCATAGTACATCTGTTGGAAACCCTTTATATGCATTGCTTTTTCTCAACTGAAAAATCAGCAGTTTCACATGCAGTCCTACAATTTTTTCCCGATATATTCTGGTGACAAAATTTGACAAAATTACAAAATTTAATATGCATTAATATGAGTGTAATACAGAAATTGTCAAGTAGCATGTAAAAACTAATTGGTTCTCACTCTCACCTGGACTCAGAAATGCTTGGCTAGAAGCAGAATCAGATATTTTAAGGTTATATACTTTGTATATTTGATAATTTGATTATTCAAGGGACATTTGGAGTTTACTTTGTAGAAAATTGCATGATTTTATTGTATATTTGATGACAATGTACAGGCATTAATGATCTGTAGTACTGAATCCATATCATTATGATCTCAGGGTCTGTAGTAAGATTTGTAAGGTTAAGGATATAATGACTTTAAATAACGGAATGGTAGCTGGGATGATCTATCAAATGCAGACCAATTTTATTTGTAGAAGACAGCACTGCCCATGTTAAATGGGTGACATGAAAAAAGCCCATGTCAGGTAGTTAACTATGGTTACTACTGTAGTACTGGTGAGGCATAAATATTCAAGAAGTGATGTAAAGATAATGTACCAATTTTGTCTGTATATTTTGTATCATCTCTACTCATTCAGTTTTAGATTTCCTATTCTTTATAAATAATATCTATTGCATGTAAAAAGTAAAAATGTTATTTGAAATGGCTTTATAATTGCTGTACAACAGAAATAGTTGGACATAGACTTCAAAAGACTTTTTGGCTTCCCATAAGCCTCAAATCCAAAAGTAATTAGCATTGGTCCTGGTATCCACTTTGTATGCATTCGTCTTTGAAAGTATGGCCAGTAACAAGGGACATACAAATTAACCCTTAAACGCCGACTGGACGTATTATACGTCGACTAAAATTGTCTGTTGGGTGCTTAATTGACGTACGATACGTCAACGACAAAATTTTTTTTTAAATATTTGTGGAAAAATAATTATAGGCCTAGTTTGTGAAAAATTTGAAATCATGCGCCTTGAGGGATGCTGGGAGTTCATGGATCAAGCTGTTGTTTTGTTTACAAGCGTTACCCAAGCCCCAGGCGCGCATGCATGAATTTCTTTCTTCTCGCACTAAAAAGCCTCAGAGACACATCTTAGAAATTCTTTTGTCATTTGTCGTAATTTTTGCACCGTTTTATATTAGCCGTTACATAGTTTTATATATGAAAATGTGTGCAATTTCATGTAGAATACATCTAAAAACAACCCATGGTTATAGCTTTTATAAGTTTTGAAATATTTTCATATAAATCGTGATAAGTGCCAAAATTTCAACCTTCGGTCAACTTTGAATCAACTGAAATGGCCAAAAAATGCAATTGTAAGCTAAAACTCTTACATTCTAGTAATATTCAATCATTTACCTTCATTTTGCAACAAATTGGAAGTCTCTAGCACAATATTTCGATTTATGGTGAATTTTTTAAAAAAGCATTTTCCTTACATCCGTGCTGTAACTGCTGAAAATCTCAGAAATTCTTTTGTCAGTTTGTCGTAATGTTTGCACCGTTTTATATTAGCCGTTACATAAAGTTTTATATAGGAAAATGTGCAAAATTTCATGTAGAATACATTTAAAAACAACTCATGGTTGTAGCTTTTATCAGTTTTGAAATATTTTCATATAAATCACCATAAGTGCCAAAATTGCAACCTTCAGTCAACTTTAACTCGACCAAAATGGTCAAAAAACGCAATTGTAAGCTAAAACTCTTACATTCTAGTAATACTCAATCAATTACCTTCATTTTGCAACAAATATGAAAACTCTAGCACAATATTTCGATTTATGGTGAATTTTTGAAAAACACTTTTTCCTTACATCCACGTAAGGTAACTCTGCCGATAATCTCAGAAATTCTTTTGTCAGTTTGTCGTAATGTTTGCACCATTTTATATTAGCCGTTACATAAAGTTTCATATATGAAAATGTGTGCAATTTCATGTAGAATACAACAAAAAACAACCCATGGCTGTAGCTGTTATCAGTTTTGAAATATTTTTATATAAATCACAATAAGTGCCAAAATTTCAACCTTTGGTCAACTTTGACTCGACCAAAATGGTCAAAAAACGCAATTGTAAGTATTATTCAATCATTTGCCTTCATTTTGCAACAAATTGGAAAACTTTAGCACAATATTTCGATTTATGGTGAATTTGTGAAAAACTTTTTTGTTACGTCCGTGTGCGCTGTAACTGCCGAAAATCTCAGAAATTCTTTTGTCAGTTTGTCGTAATGTTTGCACCGTTTTATATTAGCCGTTACATAAAGTTTTATATAGGAAAATGTGCAAAATTTCATGTAGAATACATTTAAAAACAACTCATGGTTGTAGCTTTTATCAGTTTTGAAATATTTTCATATAAATCACCATAAGTGCCAAAATTGCAACCTTCAGTCAACTTTAACTCGACCAAAATGGTCAAAAAACGCAATTGTAAGCTAAAACTCTTACATTCTAGTAATACTCAATCAATTACCTTCATTTTGCAACAAATATGAAAACTCTAGCACAATATTTCGATTTATGGTGAATTTTTGAAAAACACTTTTTCCTTACATCCACGTAAGGTAACTCTGCCGATAATCTCAGAAATTCTTTTGTCAGTTTGTCGTAATGTTTGCACCATTTTATATTAGCCGTTACATAAAGTTTCATATATGAAAATGTGTGCAATTTCATGTAGAATACAACAAAAAACAACCCATGGCTGTAGCTGTTATCAGTTTTGAAATATTTTTATATAAATCACAATAAGTGCCAAAATTTCAACCTTTGGTCAACTTTGACTCGACCAAAATGGTCAAAAAACGCAATTGTAAGTATTATTCAATCATTTGCCTTCATTTTGCAACAAATTGGAAAACTTTAGCACAATATTTCGATTTATGGTGAATTTGTGAAAAACTTTTTTGTTACGTCCGTGCGCTGTAACTGCCGAAAATCTCAGAAATTCTTTTGTCAGTTTGTCGTAATGTTTGCACCGTTTTATATTGGCCGTTACATAAAGTTTTATATATGAAAATGTGTACAATTTCACGTAGAATACAACAAAAAATAACTCCTGGTTGTAGCTTTTATCAGTTTTGAAATATTTTCATATAAATCATGATAAATAGAAAAAATTCGACCTTCGGTCAGCTTTAACTCGACTGAAATGGTAGAAAACTGAAATTGTAAGCTAAAATACTTACAGTCCAGTAATATTCAATCAATTACCTTAATTTTGCAACAAATTGGCAGTCTTTAGCACAATATTTTGATTTATGGTGAATTTAAAAAAAACTTTTTATGTCTGCGCATTATGAATTCATGCATCATTTTGTGATGATATTTTCTGTGTGTTGCTTTGATCGTTTTACAATTTGTTATATACCAAAATCATCGCAATTAAGTATACAATACAACGAAAAAAAATGAACTTTAACTGTTTTGCTCACAGCATGATTTGTATACAATTATATATGAAATTTTTTTTTTGTGCTGTCCTATATTCCAATATTCATATATGATAATGATATTTTTTTCATTTCTGATGGTTGCATACTAAACTTCAGGCAATGACAAAAAAAGGAGCCAAAAATGAACTCTTAATCTTAAAACTAAGCGTGCTGTGATTTGTTGAAAAAAACTTTTTTTCTGCTTCGGCGTTAACTCCCGAACGCCACCAGCATACATGAGACACTTTGGTAAGTAGCAGCTCGGCGTTTAAGGGTTAAGTTTACAGGAGCTTTTCATTTTACAGCTAATTTTATGCTAAAATAAGTTCTCTGTAAGATGTAGGAGTTATATTTTAATATGTATAGGAGGTAATATGGTGTTTGTTATGATGTGGAAGGTTTTTGTTTCTCTTGTAATGTGAAAGGTTTTACTTGGAAACAAGTTGGGCGGAGAATTTTTTGAAGCAATCTATGCATGCAAGCATTAGAATGCTGCCTAGTGAAGCGATGAGTATAGTAAAATATAAGTGCTAAAATGAATAACATATATTGTCTTGACTTATGATTAGATTGCATTCACAGTGATCTTTTGTAATTGAAGTGGACGTTAGTCAGGAAACCTCTCATACTGTGCAGATATTCTGCTCTTCATAAATCAATTTCAGCAAGTTATAACATAGATGTGCATACATATTATATTTTATATAACCTGAACCACAGAATTTCAACATTATCACTCCTTAAACATTTCACAGTATATTTATCTTTGTAGCCATTAGATATATTATGCATGTACATTTTAGCATTTATGATAACATTGTCAAAATTTACTGTATGGGGAATTATTTACATTTTCTGTAATATATTATTCAAGTATCATACCTTATTCCAATTAGTAAATCAGGAAGTCCCTTGAATAATATACTATCTGGTTTGTAATTGATAACATACTGTATTTACATAAAATGCAGAACCTTTTTTCAGTACGTATTAAAAAAAATATTTTCAATGCTCTACAAAGTGCAGTATGCAGTGTTATTTATGTTGGTAGAGAAAAACTTATTGCACATGAAGCTTTCAGTTTTTCTTGATTGGGCTGTGTAATAGTATTTTACTCTATTAATTTAATGAGACCACTAAGTCACATTGGTAGACTCGCAAAGCTTTCTTGAAAGATTGTTCCATGTAAGTTGAAGAAGTTGTATAGGTAAAAGCGGTAGACCACAGTAAATAGGTATAAAGTATGACAGAATGCAGCATACCAAGGCCCAAAGGGATACTGTAAGGACCTTTCAGTACAACTAGTAGATGCAAGCTATCGCTCACATTTACTAGTTCCCATATCAGTACCATACTTATATCTGTATCGCACCCATACCGTATCCATGCTATACCAATAGTAGGTACCAATATCTGTAACATACCCATAAACATTCCATACTCATACCAATACCCTTGACATACCTATATTCGTACTATATACCCACATTGATACCCATACTATTCCCATACCATACCATTCCCATACCCATAACCATACCATACCTGTACCCTTTCCCACACTCACAGCTAAATTAACCCTACTAATAACAGTGAGCAAAAATCTTTGGGCAGAACCAGCCCTGTTTACATTCCAGTCATATACGTAGTGCAAACTACTGACCATATCTTGGTGTAGGTGCAGCAGCAGCAGCTGCTGATGGGTTTTTGAACTAATGCTGATGCCATTGGCAGTTCCGTACCATCACCAGTAGTGCCTGCTGTTGTTCTAGAATTACCTGCCGAGTCCATTTTGAAATGAAAATAACAAAGCTCGGCCAAAAATTCTGTATTATATACTGTTGGGTCATCTTATGTTGAAAATTTCCCGACAGTTATTTAAATATGATTATTGAAAGACATCTTCACAGTTCCAGGATCCTTTGAAGCAGTCTTCAGTTCTTGAAGCATTTCTGGAGAAATGCCCATTGGATTGTAGCATCATAAATTCTTAGACTCACGATCCTATGAAGCCTTCTTTAGCTCCTAAATGGATTCCTGTCAAGTCTGCTTCTCTTCCAGGAAGAAATCCAGAATCTGTCTTCAGAATCACTTCTTCCACTTCCTGGAGAAATGCCCACTGGATTATAACATCTTAAAAATTAAAGACTACAGTTGTATAACAGTAGTATTGACTATGGTCCTCATAATGCAGGTGGTTCATAGTTACCACATGAGGTTAATTAAACACTTTGTAAATTGTAAAGGTCTAGCAAGTTATATTTTGATTTGAAAAACATGTACATTTTTGACAAAAAGAAAAATTTTTAATAGTACTCAATCTCACATTTTATTTCGTCATAAAATGTGGGAAAGAGAAGAGGTAAGGGGGAAGGGAGGGACACAAAGGCAGCCAAGGAAATTAATGTACTAATAGTAGATGTTAAGTTTTCCATGCAAGGCAAACTACAAATGGTGGTCTTAAGAAGAAGCCACACAAGGGCTTGAGTCTTTTGTCTCAGAAGTGAAGTCACACTCTAGAAAGTGAGGCTTGAAAACATATTAAACACTGACATGCCTTCAATGGCTTTTGCAGCCTGTTAGCTCATTCATTACTCCTGTAAATGGTAATGAACCTACCCTTAGTTATGAACTAAAAAAAAGTGTAATACATATTGTCAGTTAATTCCTTTGACCTTCAAGAAGGGTAAATTCAAATTGAGGTAGGTAATGAATATTTAAATTCATCAACCTGAGTATTAAATACTCTTCAGTGTTAAGGGGAACTCAGGATAACAAGATGAAGACTGTGTACCAGGGGACTATATTAACAGGGCAAAATAAGACCATCGAAGATCACAGGCTTTTTTTGGGGGGAAGGGGAATGCTGAAGGTCTCTTTAAACTTTCTTCTACTCCCTTAAAGTGAAATTACAGTTCATATACAGAAGGCTGAGCTTCACAGTAGGAATTATAATAAACAGGGAATATACCTAGTGGCAATTTGGATTGATTGATTTAATTTCATAAATTCCCATCAAAAGTTAACCAAGTGTTAATAAATCATTTAAGGCACCCTCAACCCTTTCATTAATATATGATAACCTTCACAACATCCAGTAGGCAAAAGTCCAATCTGTGACAGTAAGGATGGTATTGGTGAGGTCTTATTCCTGGTTATGAGGTAAAAGCATAATATTGAAACATTAAGAAAGACACTACCCTTACATCCTAAACAAGATATGACATGAAATAGCTTGAAAACATGGGTTACATTTAAAGCTGCCCGAGTTATAATACACAAAAGCTTTTATCTGTCCTATTTCCAGTTCCAGATGAGAGGATGATCACAGCTAATCCATAGCAGGAAGTGTTGGTATTGGTGACCCTCTGTCACTCAGTCTAACAATGCTGAAGACCTGAGAATTTATTTGTGCATCTAAATTCTGGAACTTTCCTGCATCTCCTTCAGTATCACCCAGCTCCTGAAATTTTGGTGTCAGCATTTCCAAGAATCCACCTTGGTGATCTTTGTACTTGTGGATCATTGTTGGTGTTAATTATATTAGGTGCATTATCACTTGTGTACCAGTCATCTAAAGTTTGCCAGTTAAATCAATTTGGGCAGTTTTATGAGCAATCAAAATATCAGTGCATGACAGTTGGGGGAACTGATGAATTAGCTCCACAACATCATCACAAGGTACATTTTCATTTTGAGGTAAATAGGTTGGGCACAGTATATTTCCTTCTCAGATCAACTTTTTACTGTCACAACTTGGAGATAAGGGATAAATTTACATTAATTTGAGGTATATTACAGTGATCACATGAAATGCTTTCCCATGACATCCTATTTGGGGATTATATTGAGTCTTATAAATTATATGTTCCCTAGGACAAGGGTATTGCTGTCCAGCTGAGTTTAAGCTCCTAAATTCTACTTCACTTTTGGCTGTTTTGTCAATCTTAGTAACAATTATTTCATTTATGTTACTGTGAGCAGGAATATGTTATTAGTTAGAAAACGCAATTTTTCAAAGTCCTATTGGGAAAGAGTGATGGTGGTCTTTTTAGTCTGGGAGATGAGGGCTTACCAGGAGTACATGTATTCACCATGACTGGTTAATCTGGTAATTGGGTAGTATTTATAAGAGCCTCCCCTGGGTCACGCAAAGTTGTTGGCTGGAAAAGGACTTTTACAAGGATAGAAAAAATCCTGGGTGGGGGTTGACATTGCTTTGGTAAAATCTTGTTAGGCAGTATGTTTGCTTTATTATGCTGTTGTTTTCTTTCAAAATTTAATCCATTCATCTTGGAAGGCCAGAGAGCAGCTAGGAAGAAATGACAAATTTGAAAGTAATTTGTATTTATCCTATCCTAAAATACAAACCAAAGGTCTTTACGCATGGGATTCACTTTTAACGCAAGCTGCAACCAGCTGTTTAATTAAAAACAAAGTTGATATGGGTAGTTGACTAGCGACAGAAGGGGAGGGATACCGCCCATCCAGATGGTATGTATTCACTTTACCTTTTGGCCTAAGAAGCAGAATGAGGGTTGGTTAGAGGTGGGCCATTCATGTAAAGACCTCAGGTTTTCATGTTAGGAAAAATACAAATTGCTTTAAAAAGTTGCCATATGTTCCTGCATGTAGTATATGAATCCTCTGTCTTTACATATGGGAGGTTTACTCCTTGGTGGGATGACTCTGAGCAAATCTCTGTGACTGGTAGTTTGCTTCACCTGGGGGGTCTTTCCTGGTAATGTAAGATCAAAGAAAGGAAACCCATGCCTCTGATCTGTTGAACATGTGTAATGTTCAACTGCCAGACTTCTGGGCCTTCAAATAAATGGAAGGTAACGTCATTGAATCAAAGATAGGCTTGGATGAACTTGTGTTGTTGGGGGACAATAAAAGTGAAGGCAACCAGAGAGAGGGTAGGAGTTGCATCTGTTAATCCAAAGGGAGCTATATTATAGACAGGATACTCAGTCCTCTAGAGCACCTGCATGCATTCCCACCTGCATAACTTTGCTAATCATCCTTTAGAAGGTTATAAAAGAGAAGGTAGGAGACCAGTCCCACACACACACCTCCTCTTTGTAGCCGTACACCTTAAGCGAGATGCTACCTGTCCTCAAGAGTTGGTTGATCTACATAACTGTTGAGCAGCCACCACAGAACCCAAGGCAAAAGGAGTCTGAGGATCCACAGGCAACATCCCAAAGGTAAAAAGGAGGCTAATGTGGTCTGTTGTGATCGCAGTCCTGTCCTTAGTACTTGTTCGATGGGTTCTTCCTGAATGCTAGTGGCAGATGGGTTCTTCCTGAATGCTTTGGCAGACCAATTCCCCTGACCTTATGAATTCTCGCCTGGAATGTATTGTTGTCCACCATGTAAGCTGTGGAGTACGTCCACTTGATCATACATTAAGTCAAAAGAAATGGAGCTCCTAAACACCACCACTTGGCTGAGTCAGAACCAAAAACAAGTTGTCAGCACTAGTTTGAAGATGAAGTCTTAAGTGGTAATGCAAAAGGCTTTTGGGCACTTAGTAGCCTTTAGGGTCCTTTGAAACAGAATGCTCACACACTGTTGACTTTCTGATGAATTGGGCAGAACAACAGGAAGTCATAGGCCCAAGACTTGAATCATCCATGGTTAGAACTGTTGGGGCTAGTCAGTTCTTAGATAAGTGACCTCTTAGGAACTTCAGCATCTAAAGTTCCTTTGAGGTCACTTACCTAAGAACTGATTAACCCTATCATTTCTAACCATGGATGCAAAAGACAACTCATAGACGTCAACAGCATCTGGTGTTCCCAGCAGGTCACCTATCCAAATACTGACCAGACCCAGTCGTTGCTAAACTTCACTAACTGGACAAGTCACTGATTGGACAAGAAGAGGTGCTTTCAACATGGTATGGCCATCGGCCATTATGCTCATAGTCCATAAAGACAGCTGAACAGTAACAGTTTTGGTGTGTCGAGATTCAGTTCGCTTCTAGGGCATAGCTTTTGGCCATATTCAAAATCCTTTTAGCAGACCCAATTCTTATGCGCTCTCTGTTGGATGTTTTGTGAGCTGCTGCTTTGAATTTACAATGTTGTCAGTTTCATCACTGTGCTTATGACTCATGTTGCAATTTAGGCACTCAGCCTTAAATGCAGACTTTTATGTTCAGGGACCTTGTTTACTTTCCATATTTATGTGTGGCAGGGGCTTAAATGGTTCCAAAAAGTTTTGTGGGGGGGGGGGGGGGGGGGTTGGGGGGGGGGGGGGGACAATGGAGTGGCTGGTGAGCGAAGTGAGCCTGTTCATCTGGGGGGTGTGGGGGCAGTGTGAGCCCCCAGGAAATTTTTTAAATTTGAGCTCTCTTTAGGGGCACTGTACGGCCTACAAGGCAGGTAAGTAGATAATATGGGTAGTTTAACATTAAGCATCTGAAAGCAATTATGAGTCCTATGTATGGATGCCATGAAATATTTGGTGGACCAGAAATGCCCAGACTAAACATGCAGGGCCTCAGAACAAAGGTAAGGACTTTGACAACTTGGCATATTTTGCCCTCTTGAGTCTTGTTCCATTCAAGAATGGGGATGGTATAGTTACCTTGCATGTGACATTGAATTGTTGATACTTTCCTTGCAATCCCAGCCCAATGGCTAATCCAAACTCCTTAGTGAGGTACTGATTAGGGCATATCCACAAAAGGAACATTAAATTCTTTGCACATTAAACAGAAGCTTTGATATAGAAACCAAACTATGGTCCCCAAACCAGCGTCAAGCTTTGAAGGTACCTCGTTGAAATTAAAATATGAAGCTAGAGGCACAAACTCGGATGACTTTTGTCACCAATATTTACGATCTTGAAAATGCCATTAATGTACACTTAATGTGTTTTCTGTTTCCATGGTTCTTCATTGCCCTGGCCTGTTTAATTTCTTCACCTGGGTCTAATTTTCACCTTAATCAAGAATAAATCCTTTCATGTTGAGTCCTACAAGAGTCAAGAAATGTGACTCAGTGGTCTGTAATCTTTATAGTAATAATGTATATGTAATGGTGAATATTGAGATGGTATAGAAGATTAAAATAAAATCTATGGTAACAAAAAGAGTACTGAAGGATAGCAGAGCATTAGAGCAACCGATGCTCTAAGAGCATTTATTAAATATTTATGTGATAAAAAAAAATGCCTCAATTTTTTCTCATATTTATACCAGGTTCCCTTAGTACAAGGGAATATCTTAATAAATAAATAACATCAATGGGAATTTTGGCAGAAGTTCAGTACATATCAAGTTCCACTGAGGTGCCTATATGGCCAACAAGAAGCAATTTATGGGAATTTTTTTTTTACCTAACTGAGAAGACCTTATAAGAAACGCTTGTTTGTGCTAAATAAAGTATTTTTTAGGTCACAATTTTCCTGTAGCTTTATTACTTGTGTAACAGTATTAATGTTGAACACATTTTATATAATTATCATTAAATCCATTTACAGTAGTTAGAACTATAGTACTATACAGGTTTCTTGATATCCAAAGATTTTGTAGAATTATATAACAGTTTTGTAGTAGTATGTAAATTTGGTTAGATTCAATGTTTTAAATAAAAGAAATATACCACCTTGAAGATTTTTTATCATTCCTTATACTGTAATGAGATTGTAAATATATGTGCCATGTTTTTGTAGCACAAAAGCTTTTGAATTTAAGTCTATAAATTTATATAACTATATATGTGAAATAGTATTGTGAATATAATATGAACACCATTGTGAATGTAATTCATTGACTTGCAATTGCATAATTTGGTTTTGCTGCAGTGTGGAGAGATGACAAAAAATCAGTTCAGGAGTGTCGGAACATTTTTGTAATCATCATCGTTGGCTCCCTTGGAAACAGAGTGAGATTTCATAATGTGGGATTCATCACTTTTTGGATGATGGATGCTGACAACTGCTGTCTCAGTTCTGTGACACAGACAGAGAGGTCGTGTGTGTTTGTTCACGGGTGGAAGTAGGTACACCTCCGAATTTGGTTTTAGTTGGATTTCAAGGATTTGCTGTCCATACATGAGTGATGTCACGAACTCTTCCTTTGTAATAACTCGTTACGTGACGTCATCTCAAGGGGAGTGTCTTGTGAGGAAAGTTTGTACATGAGTATGTTGTGCTATACCCTTTGGCGAGATGTATTGATGGGATTTTTAGAACACTGCAATTTAAGAAATTCTAATAAGCCCCTGTTGTGTATTACGAAATGAAGAGACTATTTTTATACTATGTGACTTTTTACTTCGTGGAGCGAACATTTTTGAGTTCAATGAGAGAAGTCTGATTTTCTGTTTAATTGTGGGTTTACTTTAGTTAGACAGGTCTTGTTTAAAGCAGTCTTTTTCCTATGTATCTAGTTCAATTGAAAAATCATGATTTCAGTTAGTTAAATTAATCTGATTTTTCTGATGGTTAGATTCTTGCATATCCTTTTATAAATAAAATTTATTTTTGGTAATTAGGGATCTGATTTAAGGACCTTAGGTATTGTGGTTTGTGGATTACATTGAAGTAGAGAGAGAGAGAAGGATACTCAGTGCCCTCGCTCATGTCAGCGTTACCAATGTGCCTCGAAGAGGGAAGTTTTACATGTCACATCCTCCCCAAGGGTGTAACAGATTGGGTGGCAGATTTTAATTTGTTAGGAGGTTTGCCCCCTATGTAACAATGGCGGCAGTGTTAAAAGGCTGCTGTGGGTAACATTTATGGAGAATTTGGTTGTGTAAATGAATTAGAAATTTGTATAGGTGTTAGGAGATAGTCGGGTGGTGGTCTGTTGCTGGAAACAATTTTTTTTTTATTAGGGTAAGCAAATCTGTTCAGTCGGGGCTTTGTGAGTGTGTTGGTATGGCGTGTTTAATAATGTGTTTACCGCAATGTTCGTGGTAGTAGATTGCGATTGATTACATGCTCCAGTGTCGTCATGTGGTTATAAATTCCACAGTGACATGTTTAGAACTGCACGCTAATGGTGGGGGAGATGTCACCGTGTTAGAAGTATCCAGAAGTATCCTGCATTGTTCTTTCACTGAAGGCATAAATATTTGGTATTATTTATTTTTGGGGAGTGTGATAATGCAATTCCTACTTGTGTGTTTGTGTGTGTGTGGTTTTATTTTGGGGGGGATTAAAGGGACAGTTTAGATAGTTTTGTTTTTATTGCCATGCATATTTTTTTTTCAGGGAAGCAGAATTTATTAAGTTCTTTTATGATGTGTTGATTTTAGCATGCATTTATTGGGAACTTATTGGCGATGTGTTTTATTTGCGGGTGTATATGTGTGCATGTCGAGGAGGTCTCGTAACTGGGGCTCAGTTCTCAAGGTTTTAGGTTGCATTTTTGTGACTTGGAGACAGACCTCACGCTTGTGCTTGCACATGCTCAGCATTTTTTTTGCTGAGCAACCAGCAAAAGGGAGGATTGTGTAGTTCAGAAGGTAGTGTCAGGGGAGGGTGAATTTTTTTTCTTTGTACAGGGTTGAGGGGGTGAATTTCTCCCTTCCTTCTTTTCCCCCATGTTGTCTCCTCTGTTTGGTCTTGAAAACACAGACTTAGTGTCTCGGTCTTGATACGGAAAAATCAGCTGTTGGCAGGGGTATGTCACGAGTGTGAGAGATTATTTATGCCCCGCAGGATTTTTGGGATGATTTTTGTTTTGCTTTTAGGTGAAGAAGAAATAAATATGATGCATCTCATTTTTTTTTTTTTGCAGATTTTTTTTCTTTGTGTTTTGGAGAATACCTTTGAGTATATTCTGGGGTTTTGGTTATCTTAAGATTTCAAGATCAGGTTTCATCCACACACTGATGTTCCCTTGATGGCAGGTGTTGAGCAGGACAGAGTCATAGCTCCTGTGGCTTTGGATGTCTGGCCTTTTTCTGGTCCAGATTTTTGTGTTTCTTTGTTAGTCCATAGAATTTAATTTTTTTTTTGTAGTTTCAGTAGACAACTGTTTTGGAGTCTATGTTGGCCACAGATGTCATAGGTGTCACGGGAGTGGTCTACAGTGCCATGGGTTTTGCATTTTAGTTTTTAAATCACAAGAGAAATTGAAGTTTTTTTTTTCTTCTCTCAGAACTGCTCTTTTTTTCTCTCTCGGAACTGTTTATGTAGGTTTTTAGTATCTCAGTCTGTGACATGAGGTAATATTTAGGTGATACATTTTTAATTTTGGCTGTTGATGCTGCAAGATTTATCAGAGAATTTGGGCAGTTTTCGATGTGTGAATAATGACACTGCATTTGTATGCTGCTCATGTATGCTGCCACCACTCTAACAGGGAAAATCCCTAACGAGGTCAAATGACACTCATTTAAACAAAATGAAACAAAACAGCTACTAATTGGTAACATAACCTACCATTGTTTCGTTGAATGCCCTCTCTGGAGTTGGCTGAAAGTCAAACTAGGCTAAGGTAAACTCTCGTGGTTAGAAAAATATACTTTATATTTCCCAAAAGTAGCTAATATGAAAATGGAATAAAATTAATTAACTCTGACTCAAAAAGAAACATTAAATTATCATATTCTTTTCAAAATCATATTTAAGTAAGTACCCCCCCTCTTCCCCTAAGTGTCCAAACATTAATAATTTATTAACAGTGAAATCAGTCAGAGAAAAACCCATTGGTGACTTCGAATCCAACTGAAATAAAAAGACCATAATTATGACATCACAAAAATATTAAAGATCGTCAATAAAGAATGTGTGCCGCACCTCACTTCCCTTTCCCTAGACTCAAGTAATTGTCCCTTCAAATGTTAACTTTTTCAAAGTTCTCTTTCACGGTACCTTGTCCGACGGATCTGCAACACCTCTGCCAGTACCTCTTCTGTGGTTTTTTCCACACACTATCAATCAAAATCAGTGAGTCCCCCCTTTTCAACTTGCATCAGAATATATGTCATTTCTGTTCATTAAGAACGTACGCACTCTACAATTGGCACACAAGAGGCATGCATGCTACATACATGAAACTCGTGATCTTCGAAGCATGTCACTGACCGCAAAGGTGCACTGGTAAGCTATCCTGTTTGTTTTTTTCATTTCAGCATCTTCGAGGAATCCAGTGTTTTGCATCTGTCTCTAACCGGCAAGAGCTAACGTTAGCAACCCGATTATTGTGCCTTTAAGACATGCATTAATCTTGCATTAACCTTTTTTTTTTTTTTTTTTGCATAGGCAGCTTGTTAGGGATATCGGTCTATAATTGGATGGATTACTTGTATCTTTTCCTGGTTTATTTATTTGAATTATTATGGCATGTTTCCATTTATCAGGAAGACACGTTTTAGCCAGATACTATTCTAAAATTTTAATAAATATGATTTAGCTATAGGGGCTAATTTTTCTATCATTTCAAATGATATTTCATCATATCCTGGTGCAGAGGGATGACATGAGATGGTGGAATTATCTAGTTCATCCATGTTGAAAATATTATTATAATCAAGGTCTTCAAGAGTTTCAAAATTGAGCATTATATTTTCTTTTTGTTTTCTGATATTTTCAAAATGTATATTCAGGCTAGAGTAAGCACTAATGTTTTCAAAATGTTTTCCAATTATACTAGATATTTCATAATAAGTATCATGGTATATTTTTCCATTAATATGTGTTGCACTTCTTGGAGGTCTTTTATGTTTTCCATTGATTTTCCTTATCTTTTGCCAGATATCCCTTGTGGATGTGTTTGAAGATATGTTCGAAACATATTCTTTCCATTATGCAATTTTTTCGGCTATTACTGTTTTCCTAAATTTGGCTGTATATTTATTATATAGTAGTTTAATGTGGTTAATTGTTATATTTGTCATAACTATTTTCGCGCGAGGGTAGTAACCTCAGCATACCATGCTAGCTTTTTTCTCTAATATATGTAGAACCTATTTATACTAGAAAAGGCATAAGCAGGATCCTTTTCACCAGGTGACACAGGTCTTCCCCCAGAAATAGATTTTTCCTTCGTCAAAATCCCTTTCTGGGCTCAGCCTGTGTCGCTCCGTGAAATGTCCCTTTAGCACACATTTCTAAGGTATAAATATTGCTATAATACCAGAGAAGAAAGCTAACATGGAAATGCCAGAGTATTCTGGCTCACTCACCTTATTTAAGGTGTCGGTATGGTTTCTGGGGCGAGTGAAACCACTACCAAAGGTCCTTTGCCATTTACATTCATCCTTCTTCAATATCCCTCATCTACATAGGAGCCGATCTAAGGCCCACTACTCGCTACCGTTACGGCTAGCGCCTCTGACAATATTCCTTTCGATAGCACGACCCACACCACGTGTTTTTTCTTCTCTGTATTATGTTTTTCGTGGAATTCTTTAACCACCGTCATGGAACGTCAAGCTGTTGCTGCATCCAAGTTAAGTACTGCTATTAATGGTTGACACTATTTAGGGGCTGCCCTTGGCACGTTTAACTGAATTATTTAGGTTTTTATAAGACGGCGTCCCATGCGGCACCGTCCCCATGCCGCCATTCTCGGCTCGCTCCCTCATGTTACCTTGTTTCGTGTCCCATTCGGTCCCCTATACCGTTTGGCTTGTTTAGAAGTACCTTCCTATGATTTCAGTGATGCATTTATTGACTTTTTGTTATTTTATCCACACAGGGGATGTTGTCCGAGCTCGCGCTCAGCTCGTAGCCTACGTCGTTACCTTTCAGCTCAGAATTTCATGCATGCATGTATCTTTTAGTTATCAGGTTACCTCTTCCTTAGGCGCCCTTACCGAAGAACCCTGGTTCTTCTCCCTTTGTCCTCGAGCCACCCTGGCCGCCTGCCCCGCGTTCTTTCGTCACGGCATATAGGCTAGCTGCTTGACCATCCTTCCTGGTTGGCTCTGCCCAGCTTCTCCAGGACATTACTCTTTCTCTACCATCTAATTTTTCTTCCTTTCTCCCCGTGTTAGGATAGGATGCTTATTTTATATGTTACATGTTCTCTTGAGACGGCTTTTGTTGGCCTATAGGCCTCCTTCGATCGCCTGGCCTTTCTCATCGTGTGGTTGTTCACCCGGACGAGAGAGTTCCAGGCGACCACGTATGAGCCACCCCACGTTGCCCCATCCAGTCCCTCTCCCTCCACCTTGGGGGGAGGTACGCTTGCTCACGCTGTCTCAGGCAGCCGATCCGAGCAACCCTCCTTCTCCCCCCTTCCCTGCCGCTCTCCCCAGTAGAGTAGGGGGAGCCCTGCTCGGCCGAGCCTCGTTTGGCCACCAGGCTCGGTTGAGTTCGGCTCTCCTCGGCTCTCGGGTCGCGTTCCCCTACCTTTAGTCACCATCCCCTTCCCGCTCCGGCAGATTCAGGACCCTGGCGCAGCCAGGTCCGCCTTGGGTTGGTGAACTTTGGTGGAGGCTCCGGCCTCCCTATAAGGGTACGCTTGTTGCATGTATGTTATGTTACGTATAATGACATCCTTTACCTTTAGTTTAAGTTTATTGGCGAAGTCCCACAAACCCCGCCAGGGATCATCTCCCAACTTATTCTAGTTTTAAGTTCCTCTACGGCGGAGTTGTCAAACTCCGCCATTTTATTTTGCTCTCCCCCTGCTCCTCACCCGGTGTTTGTTCGGACTACTCCCTGCTCCGGCGTATGGAATAGGTGGTTATCCTGATTCAGTGATTACATTGTTCTCCGGCATCGCCGGAAACACACTGTTTCAAGCGGTTCTACTGATCCTGTCGGATGCCTCACCACAATACACGGCCAAAGAGCAGTAGAGACTGGACCTTGTTACTTATTAACACCGGAGCACTCCGGTGTCATGGCATATCACAACCACGGACCTAGTCTGGAAGGTTAGTGGTGATACTCATGTATCATTTCACTTGCAGGTCACCCATTGTATGGAGTCTGGCTGTAATGCTGTACTTCAAGACCCATGTGGGCACGAGGTCTGCCGGACCCACTCCTCCTGCGCGATCCGCCTCAACGAGTCCCTGGTATGGCACCATGAGAGCTGCCTCATATGCTACGAATTCGTAGACCAAGTCTCCTCTGAGGTAGGTGGCGTTTCGGAGTCTGCACAGTAATACAATGAGTACCAATGACAGCTATATCCTTTTGATATGTCCATTAAGTTAAGTTACATTTTAACCTAAGTAGTCTTAAGTGTTAACGCTAACCCTCTCTTTCAGGGTGCCCAAGCGGTCCGGGAGACTGCTTTAGCCACCCTGAAGGCCTGGGTTGGTGGGTTTGGCCGTAATGTCACCAAGGGACAACCTTACATCCTCTCCAAGGAGATGGCCACTCTCATCTTCCCCGGCGGGAAGAGCACTTCGTACGTGGACCCCAAAGTGGCAGCTCCCCTGATCGCTTCCATCCAAGAGGAAGTCTCTCAACCCCCGGAGGAGGCTGCTATGCAGGAGGTCGCGCAGAAAGTAGCTGCCCTGGACCTAGGCCTCGAGCCCATGGCTGTTGAAGGCATGGGCACAGGTAAAAATGTTTGTGAGGCAGGTACTGTAGGGACTGTCCATCTCGAGCTTCTTCCCCTTCAACTTCAACCTCTTTCCAGGGATTCACCGGGGACTTCAGTCGGTCAGGCCGAAGTCCACCTTGGCTATCCCTAAAGTCAAAGGCAAGCGAGACTTTAAAGCGCTGCAGAAGTCCCTGTCTAAGAAGTCAGGTACCAGCCTTGCCCGTAAGTCTCCGGCTCACCATCCCGGAGCTGACAAGGCTAAGCTGGCTTCTTATTCTGAAGGGTCAAGGACTAAGTCTTCTAAGGAGAGGGCTCAGCCCTCCTCCTCTTACCCTGAGGCATCCACCTCAAAAGTCCGGCCTGCCAGCTCAGAGCTTGCTAATGCCGGACTCATTTACCCTTCCTCCCTTTACTCCGAACAACCCTTGGAGGGTAGCTTCATATGCTCCTTTCGTGGACGGCATGCTGACGATTGAGGGCTGCAGAACTCGAAGGTTTGAGGACTTCGAGTTCTATCCGCAAGGATTACAGCTCCCCTTCATAGGCTATGTCCACCTCACAGAAGCAGCTATGAGGAGGGAAGACAAGGTCCCAAAAGAAACGGTGATTCTTTCCCGGGACCAGGCCCAGCAGGTACGGTTGCGTAACCTGGGGGAGTGGCAGTGCACCAATACCAGGGTTACAGCTTTCAAGAGCCCCTTCACAATCTTCACCGTGGACGAAGATACGCCCATCCCGTTCACGTCGAAGGTGGCAGAATTGACTTTACAAGCAGCAATGAAGGACAAGCCCATGCCCCAGCTCCGGGAGACAGAACCGACTTCCCTCCTGCTCCCCGGAACTGATGATCACTGGGTAAATCTCCCGGCCACCTTTTCCGTAGGGAAGTTAAAGCCGGACTGCGCCATCACGCTATTTAGCGAGAGATTGCCTAGGCTGTCAGAAAACCTCATTCAGACTGAGTATGACGCAAGGATGAGGCTTTGCAGGTCCCTCAACTCGCTTTTTATGACAGAAGTATCGGCTCTAATCTACGGAGAAGAGCCGTTATGCAAGATCATAGCCAAGTCACTTTTGTACTCTTTGCAATGTGACTTGTATGATTTCGTCATAGCTAGACGGAATTGCAGGAAACATGTGCTGGCGGAGGCCACGATCCGCCACGAGCCTAACAAGCTTTTAACCTCATCCATATGGGGCTCTGACCTCATTCCCGGCCTCGGTAGTGAACGAAGTTCACTGCGAGGCAGTCAGGTTCAACCAGAGCCTAAGGGTTCGCTGGGGACTCGTCTCCAAACGGAAACCGGAGTCCGCTGGATCGAATCCCAAGTCGAAGAAGAAGCCTAGGAAGTTCCAGCCCTTCCAGGCCCCTCAACAACAGACTCTGGTACAGGAGGTTCTGGTATCTCAGGTACCGCAACCTTCTACCTCTAAGACGCAGCCACAACAGCAGTTTGTGGTGCTGACACAATCGCCACAACAGGCACAGGCTTCAGCCTCCTACACTGTCTCCCCTGCCTACAACCCAGTGTTTGAAAACCAGTCCTTTCAAACCTTCAACAGGTTTGGCAGGGGTAGCAGGGCCAGGGGCGCCTTCCGTCAACGGGGCTGCGTAGGGCCACCAACCAGGGCAAAGGTTCCCTAGGAGGACGTGGTGCACGCCCTTCCTCAAACCAGTGAGAATCCCCAGGTAGGAGGGAGGCTGTTCCTCTTTCGTTACCGTTGGAGGTTCAGCAAGTGGGCCCAAAGCATTGTGTCCAAAGGTCTAGGATGGAGTTGGCTCAAAGGTCCCCCTCCATCCAACACCTTTTATCAGGAACCAACAGCGGAATTGGTAGAGTATTCTCAAGAACTCCTTCAAAAAGGAGTAGTGTCAAGAGTCAAGGTCGCTTGTTCAGCGTGCCAAAGAAAGACTCAAACAAGCGAAGAATAATTCTAGACTTGTCCCGTCTGAACTTATTCATTCATTGCGACAAGTTCAGGATGCTTACCGTTTCGCAGGTGCGGACCTTACTTCCCCGTGGGGCCGTCACCACCCCTATAGATCTTACAGATGCCTACTATCATGTTCCAGTAGCAAGACACTTCCGCCCGTTTCTAGGCTTCGGACTAGGAAAGCAGGCCTACTCCTTCAAAGTAATGCCATTCGGGCTCAACATAGCCCCCAGGTTATTTACGAAATTGGCGGAGACAGTTGTTCAAGAACTAAGGTCTCAAGGAATAATGCTGGTAGCTTATCTGGACGATTGGCTTGTGTGGGCCACAAGCATCGAAGCATGTCGCAAAGCAATGGTCAAAGTAATCCAGTTTCTGGAACATCTGGGCTTCCAGATAAACAGAACCAAGTCCCGGCTAACACCGGAGTCCCGCTTCCAATGGCTAGGGATTTAATGGGACTTAAACTCCCACACTCTATCAATTCCGCCGTTGAAATGGAGAGAAATAGCCAAAGCAACCAGACAATTTCTCAAATACAAACAGACGTCCCGGAGGAACCAAGAAAGAATCTTAGGTTCTCTCCAATTCGCTTCAGTAACAGACGTTCTTCTGAAAGCCAGACTAAAGGACATAAACCGGGTTTGGCATTCAAGAGCAAACAAGAGATCCCGGGACAAACTAGCACCTATCCCAGCAATCTTACGGAAGAGACTCTGCCCGTGGACGGAGATCAAGAATTTGTCGAAGACAATTCCGTTACAATTCCCTCCGCCGGCCTTAGTGATCCACACAGATGCATCACTAAGCGGCTGGGGCGGTTACTCACAGTACAAAAAGGTACAGGGAACCTGGTCCCTACCATTCCGCCAGCTTCATATCAATGTACTGGAAGCTATGGCAGTGTTCCTCACCCTGAAAAAGCTTCATCCAGCCAAGAAATCTCATATCAAGCTGGTGCTGGACAGTGCAGTGGTAGTACACTGCATCAACAGGGGGAGGCTCCAAGTCGAGCCACGTGAACCATGTCATGATAGCCATATTTTCACTAGCAGACAGGAACAAATGGCACCTGTCAGCCACTCATCTAGCGGGGGTAAAAAACGTGGTAGCGGATGCGCTATCACGTTCAGTTCCGCTGGAGTCGAAGTGGTCCTTGGACAAGGAGTCATTCAGTTGGGTCTGTCAACTAGTACCGGGGCTTCAGGTAGATCTCTTCGCCACCGAGTCGAACCATAAAAACCCTTGTTATGTGGCCCCCAACCTGGACCCTCTGGCTTATTCCACGGACGCTATGGCTATGGATTGGAATGTGTGGAAGAAGATTTACCTCTTTCCTCCAGTGAATCTTCTCTTGAAAGTCCTGAACAAACTCAGGACGTTCAAAGGCCACATTGCTCTAATAGCCCCCAATTGGCCCAAGAGCAATTGGTTCCCACTTCTACTGGAATTGGGACTCCGACCTCAACGGATTCCCAATCCCAAACTATCACAACTAGTGCAAACGTGGACTGTGCTCGCTTCCTCAGGAATTCAGAAAGCCCTAACTTTATGGACTTCATGAAGTTTGCAGCACAAAGGGATGCTAATATCGATCCCCAGAACATCTTATTCTTAGAATCTGATAAACGTGAATCGACCTTGCGTCAATACGATTCAGTAGTTAAAAAACTAGCTGTATTCTTGAGGGACTCTAATGCACAAACCATGACCACGAATCTGGCCATATCCTTTTTCAGGACACTATTTGAGAAAGGGGTAGCAGCTAGTACTATTACTACTACTAAGTCTGCTCTTAAGAAGATCTTCCAGTTTGGATTCAAAATAGATCTAACAGATTCATATTTTTCATCTATACCCAAGGCTTGCGCTAGACTCAGACCATCCGAGAGGCCCAAGTCTGTGTCATGGTTCTTAAATGATGTCCTTAAATTGGCCTCGGACACTAATAATGACTCATGTGACTATATAGTTCTCCTAAGGAAAACATTATTCCTAATAAGTCTGGCCTCAGGAGCCAGAATTTCCAAACTGTAGGCTCTATCTAGAGAATCAGATCATATAGAGTTTCTCCCTTCAGGAGAAGTGTTACTTTCTCCAGATCGCCAATTTCTAGCTAAGAATGAGGACCCACTTATAGATGGGCCCCTTGGAAAATTCTCCCACCTCCACAGGACCCGTCCTTATGTCCAGTTACTTCACTAAAAGCATATCTAAGTAGAACTGCCCTGTTATCTTCAGGCCCTCTGTTCATTAGAGAAAAGGGAGGCACCATTTCCTTAAAAGGAATTAGACAACAGATTTTATACTTTATAAAACAAGCCAACCCACAGTCCTTCCCATGGGTACATGATGTTAGGGCAGTAGCTACCTATATTAATTATTTTCAACACATGCATTTTGATGATCTGAAGAAGTACAGAGGCTGGAAATCTCCGACAGTATTCAAACGCCATTATCTTAAGTCCTTAGAAGCCCTTAAATTTCCAGCAGTGGCAGCCGGAAACACAGTTTCCCCTGACACTGCTTAATTTAGTAGTAAGTAGTTTACTTTATATCTCTCTTTCCTACCTGCCTCGCTAGCATTCTTGCCGTAGCTCAGTCGTCAATGTAGTCCTACTGTACCTCGGATGCCACATGTTGTATATACTTGCGATAACTTCCTTTTGTTTTGTATCTGGGACTAGTCCCAATTTGCATTTAGCCTTACTATGTACTATTAAGTAACTGTTATGTTTTGTATATTGGATTAGTGTTAAGGTTTGAATTGCTCTGTTGTTACTTGTTCTGTAACCTTATGTTTAGATTATAGCAATTAACCTTAATTGATTTTGATTATCCTATACTTTTACTTGTGTGCTTCCTCTTTCCAAGCTTGTATGGCGCCATTTCTCTGGTATTATTTCACGGAGCGACACAGGCTGAGCCCAGAAAAGGGATTTTGATGAAGGAAAAATCTATTTCTGGGCAAGGACCTGTGTCACCCAGTGAAATCCCACCCTTTCCTTTTTACACCTTTTGTCTTGGGTGCTATCTGCAGGAATGACGTCAGAGGCGCTAGCCGTAATGATAGCGAGTAGTGGGCCTTAGATCGGCTCCTCTGTAGATGAGGGATATTGAAGAAGGATGAATCTAAATGGCAAAGGACCTTTGGTAGTGGTTTCACTCGCCCCAGAAACCATACCGACACTTTAAATAAGGTGAGCGAGCCAGAATACTCTGGCATTTCCATGTTAGCTTTTTTCTCTGGTATTATAGCAGTATTTATACCTTAGAAATGTGTGCTAAAGGGACGTTTCACTGGGCGACACAGGTCCTTGCCCAGAAATAGATTTTTCCTTCGTCAAAATCCCTTTTATAGGGCATTTTGTTGAGTGATTTAAGGTGAGTTTTGAGTCTGTTAAGATTGTGACTCAATATATGTTTTATTTTACTTAAGGTTGTTAAGGTTGGATTCCTCAATGGGACAGGGGATTTTGTGGAATGTGATTTGGTTTTTGGAATGCTTTTATCTGCAGCATTTATTATGAAGTTAGAGAAGGATTCACATGTAGTATTGTGATCTTCGTCATGTGGGAATGGTGGTATGTTTCGTGTGTATAGGAAATATTTATCCCAATTAGCTTTTTGGATATTATATCTTGTAGGTGGCAATATTTTTATATTACTTCAGTAGTTGAGAATGATTGGGAAATGGTCACTTGTGTATGAATCGTCTAGGACATTCCATTCAAATTTTTTGGCTATGTCATTTGAACATAATGAAATGTCAATTGAGGAAAAGATTAGGTGGGTATTTGAAAAATATGTTGGAACTTCACTTTCATTGAGATAACACAGGTTGTGTTTTATTATAGTTTTTTCTATGTTGGTTCCAGATATGTCAGTGGGGTTATTAGTATCCCATAGAGGATTATGTGCATTAAAATCTCCTACTATAAGCAGGGGTTCGTGTATACTATTGCTAATAAGTTCAGAAAAAATCACTGAAATTTGCATTGAAATTTGTTTGGTTATATAAATGAAAAAGTGATATTACTTTTGTCAGGCATATACAGTTTAATAGCTGTTATTTGATATGGCATAGATGGTATGTTGAAAGGTTCATATGTTATGCTATTATGAACATATATAGCTGTGCCTAATTTTCCACCGTCAGTTGGTGAATAACAGGCAATTTTAATGTGTTGGATATTTGCAGGGTTACTTCCTATATGCTGTAGACATGTGTACATAGGATTGTGTTCTCGTACAATTCTTTGTAGTTTGCCTAAACGGATTCTTGTTAGAGGTCCGTTTATGTTCCACTGAATAATTCTACATTCCATTATTGGGGGGAATTGGTGTTAAATTCTGTAAGTTGACTGCTGATTTTACTTTGTCTCGAAGTTTGTATGTATTTGAATTGATTTGTGACTTTTTTATTGATGTAGGTATTTGAATGCTGATTATTAGATTCAGCAGTTGTTTGTTTTTCATAATTAAACATTAATGAGTCAATCTTTGATTTTATAATTTTCTTTTTGTGTTTTAGGGATTCAGAACATATTTCCTTCTCATGTTGGTGTGATATTGGGCATCTTCGTAATTTAGTAAAATTTTCCATACAATTATGTATTGCGTCTTCTGTCTTGATGGGTAGTTGGTTGTAAGTACTTATGAAGCACTCATTACAACCACAAGATGAAGCATTTTTTGGAGATGTTAGCCCCTGGTTTAGCTTCTTGGTTCAAAGCATTTGTTCTTCTAGCTTTGGAATTTTCTGGTTTTATAATTGTATTGGTTCTCTTTTTTGTGATAAGGAATTCTGGTTTGGGGGCCACTCCATTTATTGCCACCAGTGTAACATCTTGGTCTGTGGATGGTTGGCTTGTAATGGTGGTTATATTTTGGTTTGATTTGATGTTCTGATTTTCATTAGTAATAGAATCAGAAACACTATTATTCACATTGTCTGTTGGGACTTTTAAGGAGTGGCCAATTGTTTCCTTACTGTCCAAGCGTTTGGACTCAGGATGCGGGTGTATTTCAACTTGTGATGAGGATAATATAATGTTTTTTTGAAATGTTCTCCTGGTGTAGTTGGGAGTTCTTTGAATAGATTTGCTTTTTTGCCTTTAGGTGGGGTTAGCTCCAGTGTTCTTTTCTTTTTGTCATTTTGATTATTATTATATTATTATTGTTGTTTGACTCCTCTTCCATTAAATAATCGTTTTCATGGATATTTAAATCTTCAATGTTAGTAGAAGTACACATATTGGGTATGGTGTCATGCTTGTTATGGGTTTTTGTATTATCATTGGTATGAGAATCACTGTGTATGTCCATATTCTCTAGTTGATTGATGTGATAGGTACGTATTTTGATTTTTTGTTACAGTTGAATAAGAGTGATTTTTAGATGGATTATTGACTCCTCTTATTTTAGGTCAAGTCTAGCTTCTTTCACTGTTATTCCAGTTCTTTTTATTTATAACTGTAGTTCCGGGTTATATTTTAAAAATGATCATTCCTTAGATTTAGCGTGGTGGGGTAGTCCACAATTAATACATTTAGGGTAATTACATTTCCAATTGGTGGTGTAATTACTTGATGTACAGACTGCACATATTGCCTTATTGCAGCATTTTTTATATGTGTCCATACCTTGAGCACTGTGTACACTGTTATTTTATTTTAAAAGGGAGATCTTGACCTGTAAATTTTATTTTGGCAGTGCTGATATCTGTATTTATGTCCCTTCTACTTGGAAATGTGTATATTTCCAGATCATGGATGTTGGTATATCTCAATTTTGAGGAGTCTAATAGTATTTGCTTCGAAGGAAGCTCTTTATGTTTATTATTGGGCAGAATGACTGTACTCTGTACATAATTCAGTGTATCGTGGCTTGTAACTCTTATTTTTTCATTATTTATTTCTTTTATGTTTAAATAGGCAGTGCATTGGTCTTTGTTGATTACTTGGATTAACCAGTTACTATCTTTGATGCGTCTGCATTCCATATCCTGTATTGGATATATGTTAAGCAGTTTGTTCGTACAGCCTGGAATTTTGTTTTCAGTTTTGAGAACCAGGAACCTTGACCAGTTTTCAGGTCCAAAAAGGTCATTAAAATGCACCAATGTGGGGTTCTGTCTGTTATTTTTGTATTTTTTTGGTTCTTGCTTAATGTTTGCTGCTTGTCTATTTGAATTGGTGGGATTATTACTTGTCTTTAGTAATTCTGAATTGTTTATTATATAGGGCTCCATAGTTGGGATACTAGTGCCCACCATTTGTTTTTTATTCTCTTCTCTTTGATCTTCCATGCACCCTAATGGGTGATCTGGATTTGAAATTGTGTTTGGAACAGGGTGTTCCTCATTATCATTTTCATTATTTGAAGTGGTACAAAGAAGATTCGGGAGTGAACTGCCAAAAGCTGTCAACTGTGCCTGAGATTTTCCATCATGGGGTCCAGGGGTACTTAAAATTTCACTTTTTCTATTCAAACACATATATTAACAAAAATAAATAAATAAATAAAAAATCTTGAAAAGATATCACTAGCTTTTCATGACGTGAAATCTTCCACCAAAGGCATAAGTAAGAATTGACTTCCGAATGTCCGCATCCCTACCCTACTCCAAAAGGAGATAGCATAACTTGATTAGTATGGCCCAAGTGTAAGCAGAACCCGCTTGCTAGGACTAAGAGTATTACGATAATACAATTATCCCCATCCTAATCACATTATGGGCAAACCAGACGGAACGCCGAGAGTTCTGATCCTAGAACCAGGCCCCCCTTGGAATCCGTGGTCCAGCTCCACAGAAAAGTTCCGCCTGAAAAAACAGGTCTGAATATTGTCAGGTAGATGATGGATCTACCACAGTTCTCACTATTTAGCTTCGAGTTTCATTACATTTCAAGCCATGATATGTTTTCTGATTTCTTTGTATGTAAATTTTGACAAGTGGAAAAATCCACAAATATTAATCAAAAGAAAGTTATATACTGTTATATGGGACTCTTGGGATTGAACTTAAGGAAAAAAATTCCTGAGGTTCGAGAGCCCCCTCACCACGTCAAGGTGGTCCCAAAAAGAGGGGGGGGACTGAAGAGAGGATTGGGGAATGGAGCAAGTAAAAGAATAAAAAGTGATTGCTGCAAGGAGACAAAAGGATGCCCCAAACACACTTTAGGAATACCTATGGTGAAACTTGAGGTATATACAGACAGCACTCAACCCCTAAGGGGATATTTGTGGTTTTCTTACTCTTAACTTCATTTTGGTAAGCTTGAATGTATTTTTATTTTTTTCTACTTAGTACAGTGGACCCCCGTATTCGCGTTCTCCAGATTCGCGGACTCACACATTCGCGGATTTCTCTCGGGAACGTTTCCCTGCATTATTCGCGGAAAATTCGCGCATTCGCGGATTTCTCTCGGGAACGTTTCCCTGCATTATTCGCGGAAAATTCGCACATTCGCGGTATTTTTCTATGGTAAATATCCACAAATTCCTGGTTTTTTTGATGAATTTCATCATAAAATGCACTTTTTGTGATAAAACTATTAAAAAAACCATGTATGAAAATTTTTAGTGGGTTTTTCTTGAGTGTTAAGTAACAAAATAGGCTGTTTTTAGCATTTTTATAGGGGTTCCAAACATTCGCGGATTCTAGCTATTCACGGGGGGGTCTGGTACGCATCCCCCGCGAATACGGGGGGACCACTGTATGTCCTAATTTTAAACATTTATATGTAATATCTTTTTGAGAATTCTAATATGGATGTTTTGTTAGTCAAATCCTCTTTTGGCAGCACCCTATTTCTCTTGCATACTGATTAAGGTATCGTCTTTGGAAATCCAACGCTACATAGTTCTTGGATCGGATTGGAATGGAATGGACTATAGAGTTTAGACCAAAGACCAAGTACTGGGATCTATGTTATTCAGTGCTGGAAAGGAAATTAAGAGTATGTAGGTTTGAAAAGTGGAACAGGAGGGAAAACCTTGCTGTTGCACTTTGAAAAAATTATTAATGTGTGGATAGCAAGATGTAAGAGAATATGAATGGAGGTACAGTAATAGGAACTTAAGGGGTTGCAGTTATGGGCCAAAGGGATCCTGCAAAGAACCTTTAGTAATGCCTGAAGTGCACCGCATAAGGTGCATCGACAGCAGTAATCCCCTACGGAGGAGGTATGGATTGGATAATGTATCCTCTGAATGACATCTTAATAATAAGTAATTTTCCAGTTTTTGGCATGCCTACTTCCAGTCGGTTTCACTATCATGAACTTTAATTAGTTTCCACTTCCAAAGAGGGAACCTGTATGGATAAAGGTTGGGTTTGGCCTGAATTTTTTGTCTAAGGTTTTAGTTTTAATTTTTATTTATTATGGGGGAAGGTGATCTTGTTTATGCTTTGGTTATCAATACTTACAAGGAAAGAAGTGTTTAGCTATGACTAAATGAAACTGACTAACATTCATCAAAGTACTTCTTCATGGATACCATGAAATGACAAATTTTTAATAAATTTGTATTTATCATAGCTAACAAACTTGAGGTCTTAACAATAAGATAATCTTCTTGCAGCTGCTGGAAACTGGTTAAAAGCAATCAAAGATTGTAAAGCAAGGAATCTTTGGCAACTGGCAAGTCATGTGTATACGAGGTGAAAGCTGGTCACCGACCAAGCATAGAACCCTGGGAGTCGCATCAGTCTTTCTTTGACTGCCTCAGAGACTAGTCACTTGTGCTCTCCTTTCCAAGCCAGTTGCTTTGTTTGCCCATGATTTCTTTTGTTTCAGTGTTTGTGAGCGTGTCTCGTTGGTTATCTTGGAGTCCTCCAATTCTTCTATGTCTTGTCAACATATGCCCAGGCATTCAGGGATTTCCATGCTCCAGGTTTTTTACTGCTACCATTACAGATCCCCGATACTACATGCATTAGGTGCTGATCTAATTTTTGTACCATTACTAATCCTTGCCCTGAATGTCGTTCCTGGCCTGTGTCGCAGTGGAGGGTGTTCCACAAGAAGAGGGAGCATTGTATATCTACGTGTCCTTCTTGGGAGGGTTTTTTGCCTCACTTGGATGGCTCAGCATCCCCTTCTGCCAGAAGCGTTCCCTCTGCGTTGGTTGTACCAGTCTCCTTTCCTTTCTTCCATCGATTCATCGTTGGAAGTGTCGGGAGTTGCACAGGATGAGATTATGTTTAATGTAGCCCCCTCTCCTGCAGGATATAAATGTTCTTCCCAAGAGGGAGGAGGCTATGCCTTCTGCTTCCTTTATTTCAGATTCCGAATCAAACAAGATGGTAGCCGTTTGGGCATCTCTAGGCCTTCAGGGTGCCCTCTTACATTTCAAGGATGGATAAAGCCATACTACTTATACAGTACTGCGATATGCAAAATGCTAGTGTCTTGAGGGATGTCAGTCCATTGACCTTGAACTCAGAACCAGAGGAAAAGCTTGCTTGATATTATCTCACTTGACCCAAAAAGCTGGTTAAACTATTTAATAATAATCTAATAAGAATCAAAAACCCAAACAAAGTCAACCTAGATAATCCATGGGCTGGACCAGATATTGGTACCATCCAAGGTGGCAAAACATTTTCTGGGCTCAGCTCGTGTCGCTTGCGCGAAATATCCTTTAATCTATTATTTCTAGGGTAAATGTACTAACACATACCAGAGAATAAATAAAATAAAGAAAAAGGTCAGTATGACTGACTCGCTCACCCTCTAGGAGGGTGTCGGTATGAACACTAGGCGAGTGAGACCACTACCACGAGCCAAATGCCAATAGAAATCTCCCACTACAAAACCCTCCAAGAGGGGAGCCGTCCCACAGAGGGAGCAGCTCGTACTACTACTACACCATCCCATGCTTGCGACTGCTGCGCCTCTAGTGGACATCCTTTTTTCGTTAGCTCGCACGATCACAAGTGCTATTTTTCTCTCTGTGTATTTTGTGCCCATTTCTTCGGATTTTTTCGGATAATGGAGCGTGCAGCTATTGCAGCAGCTAAGTTAAGTACTCAGTATTTACGGTTAGCGAGTTTTTTCCGTCCCGAGACGGTATTTGCCGTTTTTTAGTATAGATACGTTCTCGGGGGCTGGAAGCATGGCAGCATGGTCCTGCCGCATGTTGGGTTCGTCTTGGTCTCCCATACCTAGAACATCCCTTATTATTTACGCTCTATTTTGATTATCCGCGTTATTACGTCTACTCAAGTTGTTATACATGTATGTATTTCACCTTATGTAGGCTTTTTCTATCCAGACCCTAGTCCAGGTTCTTAGTATCGGCCCCTGACTAGCTTTGAGTGGTAGACTTGCCTTCGGGCTAGTCGCACACTCCTGGATTTTTCTCCTGCTATTTTACCTTTCTTTCTTTCATTTTTATTATATATTATATTTTTATGTTTTGTTATTGTTAGGTTAGTTGGCGTCTGGCTTAGCCTAGGTCCTGGCTCGTAGAGCCCTAGTCTACCGTTGATCAGTTCGGTCGCTCCTCATAGCTTCTCTCTGATCAGTTGGTTTTTCGCCCTATGGGCCTATATGCTACCGCTTTTCAGTTCTGGTTGCTTCCGATAGCTTCTCTCTGATCAGTTGGTTGGCCTATGGCTTGGTTACCGTATCTTAGTTTACCGCCTCGTGGTCACTACGTGATCACGAGTCAGCCAGGCGCCTGCCAGTCCCCCTCCCCCCTCTCCCGCTCTCCCATAGAGTCGGGCGGGGGTGGGTCGGTCTGTCCTTGCTCGCCCAGCATGCCCGAGCCTGCCTCCCCCTTCCCCTCCACCGGAGGGGCCTGGGAGTCCGACAGTCCCTGACTGGTTCCGACCTCTCCGCTTCTCGGCTCGGCCGGGTGGTACGTTGTGGGGGGCTCTGGCCTTCCCCCCCTCCGTTACTTCCTTGTCGCTCCGGGTTAGCGCGAGTCTGTATGTCATCTCGCCCTTCCCTCCTTATTAGAGCTCCTCCCTATCGGAGTCCTGATATCCAGCGGAAGGGTATAGTCCACCATAGTTGGACCGGAGCATACAATAGGTCTTTACTAACCGTACCGTATTGCTGAGTTACTACACTCCGCTTCACTGGACCTAGTCCGGTTACTTGCATGTAGGGTTTAAGTTATCTTTAAGTTTATCTTAAGTTTCTTAAACCATCCCCACCCCTCCCTTAGTATTTACCGGATCTCTCCGGGATTATAGCCTATTCAGGCAATGCAGGGAGGGGTTATGCCCAAATTTTTTCCGAGCTCCGCCACGTAACGGAGTTCTTTTGTCCTTAGTCTGTAAGTGTTACCCCTTTAAGATACTCATGTGTCTTCCCACTTACAGGCCACCAACTGTGAGCATCCGGGATGTTCCGCTACACTTCAGGACCCCTGTGGACACGAAGTTTGCCGGTCCCATGCTCCATGCGCGACTCCGCACGGGGACATCCAGGTCTGGTACCATGAGACGTGTACCATATGTTACGATCTGGTGAGCCAGCTTTTGGAAGGCGTAAGTATTCCATCTCCGCATGCCGCTCCGCTTCTTTTAGTTCTTAAGTTTTCATCATTACTTTAACTTAAGGCATCTAGTTTAAGTTATATCCTAAGTTTTAGTTTTAAGTGGTTCTTAAATCTAAAAATATATCCTCTCTTACAGGCTCCGGCAGTAAGAGATACGGCATTGGCTACCCTGCGGGCCTGGGTCGGAGGTTTTGGCAAGAACGCCGCCAAGGGTCAGCCCTACATACTGGAGAAGCGTTTAGCTTTGTTAATCTTCCCCGGAGGCAAGGCGACTGGGTACGTCGACCCGGTAGAGGCGGACCCCTCTATTGCCTTTATCCAACAACAGCTGGCGGCCTCCTTGACTGAACAAGACCAGGATATCTCCACGGATGTCGCAACCCTGGATATAAATGTTGAACCTATGGTAGGTTATAGACGACCTGTTGGTCGAGGTAAGTAATGCAGGTACCCAAGGGTCCCCCTTGGGGTACTGTTTCTTCTACCCCTGCAACTTCACCATCCTTCCCAGGCTTTACCGGTGATGAGTTATATACTCCTCCAGAGGCTTCGGTTAGGCCTAAGATCAGTCTAAGCATATGACCTTGACTAAGACGTCATCGTCCTCGAAGAAGACGTCCTCGTCTTCTTCTTCGCGTAAGTCTCCGGCTCGTAATCCCGGCCAGACCAGGTCTAAAGGGTCTAGCTCCGGCTCAAAGTCCTCAAAGAGTAAGCCTAAGGAGAAATCCCGCACCCCGGCAGTATCACCAGTTCCACTACCTTTGGTGCCTATTCAGAGTCTCCCCTCCACCTCCGCAGCAGCTCCGGCTCTGGACACCAATGCTGGCCTGTTGCAACAGGTGCGACTTGGTAGGCTCCCTTAAGACGGGTATGGAACATATGATATCTCGCCTGTCGGATAGGATAACTTCTCAGGATACTATTATAGCCGGCCTAAGAGAAGCCCCTCTTGCCTCTCCCTCAACCTCTAACACTAGTGGATCTCAGCTTCCCCCGTTAGACTCGCTGCCCGCTTTCTCCATGAACAATCCTTGGAGAGTAGCGTCATATGCTCCCTTCCAAGATGGTCTCATCTCCGTACCGGAGTTTGGAACTCGAAGAATAGAGGACTTCGAGTTCTACCCGGAAGGCCTACAGCCTCCCTTCATAGGCTACGCTAGGCTCACGCCTTCGGCTATGGTTAGAGATGACAGGGTACCAAAGGAGACAGTCCTCTATTCTCGGGACCAGGCCCAACGAGAATGGCTTAGATGTCTAGACGACATGGACTGTTCGAATACCAAGATCCAACCATTCAAAAGTCCCTTTACCATTTTCACGATGGACGAAGGTACCCCGCTCCCTTTCCTTACCAAGATAGCGAGGTCGACCATCTCAGCAGCTCAGAAAGGGGAACCCATGCCTCAGCTGAAAGAAGCAGACCCCACTTCTCCGTTGCTCCCGTCAATTGGAGAATTATGGGAGGACTTGCCTAACACTTTCACAGCTGGCAAACTCAAACCTGACTGTGCTATGGAGCAGTTTGGTGAAAAGCTGCCAGGCTCCCTGATAGTCTTATTCAAGCGGAGTTTGACTCGAAAACACGACTAGCCAGGTCAATCAACCTGATGGCTATGTCTGAGGTAGCAACCATGGCTTATGGTTCAGAACCAATTTTTAAGCTTATGACCAAAGCCCTGACTCAAACGGTGCAGTCAGACATGTTCGAGTTTGCCCACTGCTAGAACAAATTGCAGAAAGCATGTATTGCTAGAGGCAACCATTCGGCATGAACCGAATAGGTTACTTTCTTCTAACATCTGGGGCGCAGATCTCTTCCCAGAGGCTATGGTAAAGGAAGTACAAGCAGAGGCTACGAGGTTGAACCAAAGCCTTAAGGACCGTTGGGGTCTTACGGCTAGGAGAAGGCAAGACTTGACACCAAAAGGTAAGGGACAAAGGAAGCCTAGACGTTTCCAACCTTACCAAAAGAAGCAGCCGCGCTTCCCTCAACAAGTTCCTACAGTGCCGTTAGTGCAGACAGCTCAGCCCTCCACGTCTAAAGGTCAATCACAGCCTATTTATGTGATATCCCCTCAGCCTCAACCCTCCACCTCATACGCCATCTCTCCAGCTTACAATCCAGGCCTTCGAGAGTCAAGCTTCTCAGAAGTATGACCGCTCGAACAAGGGAGGCAGAGGTAAGCGGTCCTTTCGTGGGAGAGGATCGGGAGGCCCCTTCAATAGGGGAAAGCACTTCAGAGGAGGTCGAGGGGGTTACCAGAACCAATGAGGAACTTCAGGTAGGAGGGAGGCTGTTTCACTTTCGCCACCGGTGGAACTTCAGCCAGTGGGCTCAGAGCATAGTGTCAAAAGGGCTGGGTTGGAGCTGGTTGACGAACCCACCTCCAGCCAGACCTTTCCGTCAACTTCCTTCCAAGGAATTGACAGAGTACGCAGAGGACCTCCTTCAGAAAGGAGCTGTAGTCAAAGTCAAGAGATTAAAATTTCAAGGTCGCTTGTTCAGCGTCCCAAAGAAAGGCTCAAACAAAAGAAGGGTAATCTTAGACTTGTCCCGCTTAAACTTAGCCATCCGCTGCGACAAGTTCAAGATGCTCACGATCTCACAGGTGCGGACCTTACTTCCCCGTGGGGCCGTCACCACCTCTATCGATCTTACAGACGCCTACTATCATATCCCTATTGCAAGACACTTCCGTCCGTTTCTGGGATTCAAGATAGGAGACCAGACGTTCTCCTTCAAGGTAGTCCCGTTCGGGCTCAACGTGGCACCCAGGGTTGTTCACGAAGCTAGCGGAAGTAGTAGTGCAACAGCTCAGAGCTCAAGGGATTATGGTAGTAGCGTATCTCGACGATTGGTTGATCTGGGCCCCATCAGTCGAAGAATGCAACAAGGCCACACTGAAAGTGATCCAATTCCTAGAATATCTAGGATTCAAGATAACAGATCCAAGTCCAGACTCACCCAGAGTCAAACTTTCAGTGGCTAGGCATTCAATGGAATCTATCCTCACACACTCTGTCGATTCCATCCACCAAAAGGAAAAGAAATATACGAAGTCAGTCAAGCAATTTCTAAGTCACAAACTAGCATCGAGGAGAGCTCAGGAAAGAATCCTCGGCTCTCTCCAGTTTGCTTCAGTAACGAACATCTTAATGAAAGCCAAACTGAAAGATCTAACCAGGATCTGGCGCTCTCGAGCAAATGTCAGGTCCAGGGACAAGCTATCCTCAGTACCTCTGATTCTAAAGAACCGGCTTCGGCCGTGGGCAAAAGTCAGAAAAAAAATCTGTTTCAGTTGTCAGTTCCCTCTTTTCAGTTCCCTCCACCAGGATTACCATCCACACAGACGCGTCCTTAAGCGGCTGGGGAGGGTACTCCCAGGTCAAAAAGGTAACAAGGAATTGGTCACCCCAGTTCCGTCCAGTTCCCATATAAACGTACTGGAGGCAAATGGCAGTCTTTCTGACCTCATGAAAAGATTACGCCCACCAAGGTACTCCCACATAAAGCTAGTCTTGGACAGCGCAGTGGTAGTACATTGCATAAACAGAGGAGGCTCCAAGTCACGTCATCTAAATCACGTCATGATAGCCATCTTCTCCCTGGCAGACAAATTCAGTTGGCATCTTTCCTCCACCCACATAGCTGGAGTAAGAAACGTCATAGCAGACGCCCTATCCCGATCAGTACCCCTAGAGTCGGAAATGGTCTCTAGACGAGAGTTCGTTCCAATGGATCCTTCAAAGAGTCCCAGGGCTACAGGTGGATCTCTTCGCATCACAAGCGAACCACAAACTACCGTGTTATGTAGCCCCCAACCTGGACCCTCTGGCTTACGCCACGGACGGCCCTGGCTCTGGACTGAACAACTGGGAGAAGATTTACGTCTTCCCTCCAGTGAATCTCCTTATGAAGGTCTTAGACAAACTCAGGACATTCAGGGGTCAAGTGGCTCTAGTAGCCCCAGACTGGCCGAAGAGCAATTGGTACCCCCTGATCCTGGAACTGGGTCTTCGTCCCCTTCGGATCCCCAGTCCCAAGCTCTCCCAGTCAGTACAAACGAAGACTGTGTTCGCTTCCTCAGGGATTCTCAAAACCCTAACTTTATGGATTTCATGAAGTTGCGGCAAAAACGAGATGCGAATATTGACCCTCAGAATATTCTTTCCTTTTTGGAATCCGATAAAGGGATTCAACTTTGAGGCAGTATGATGCTGCCGTCAAAAAGTTAGCAATCTTCCTGAGAGAGTCAGATATCAGAATCATGACAGTTAATTCTGCTAATACCTTTTTCAGATCTTTATTTGAAAGGGTTTAGCAGCTAGCACGATTACGACAAACAAGTCAGCATTGAAAAAGATATTTCAATTTGGATTTAACATAGACTTGACAGATACCTATTTCTCGTCTATTCCTAAAGCATGTGCTAGACTTAGGCCCTCTGTCAGGCCTACGTCAGTTTCATGGTTCTTAAACGATGTTCTAAAACTGGCTTCCGAAAACCGATAATGACACATGCTCGTTTATGATGACTCCTAAGAAAAACTCTGTTTTTATTAAGCCTAGCTTCAGGAGCAAGAATTTCAGAACTGTCGGCTTTATCCAGAGATCCGGATCATATTCAATTCCTTCCACGGGGGAAGTGCTACTTTCTCCGGAACGTAGCTTTTTAGCAAAGAATGAAGATCCTTTGATGAGGTGGGAACCTTGGAAGGTACTACCCTTCCACAAGATGTTTCCCTTTGTCCGGTTTCAACCTACGAGCCTTTCTATCCAGGACCTCCTCTTCCTCATCGGGGCCCCTCTTTAGGAGGGAAAAAGGTGGTACTTTATCCACTAAAGGCATCAGGCAACAAATCCTGTACTTTATCAAACAAGCCAATCCTGACTCCTTTCCAAAAGCACATGATGTCAGGGCAGTAGCCACCTCAATAATTACTTCCAACATATGAATTTTGCTGATTTAAAGAAGTAATACCGGATGGAAATCGCCGACAGTGTTCAAAACGTCACTACCTTAAGTCCTTGGAAGCTTTGAAATTCCCAGCAGTAGCAGCGGGTAAACATAGTTTCCCCTGACTCTAGCTAGATTATCGTAGAAGATTCAGTCCTCCTTTTCACCTGCCTCACCCAACAGTTCGTCATATTCCTGCCTTGTTCATTAACATTTACCTTGTGTCTTAGCTGCTTTATGATTGTATAAGTGCCCTTTTGTCTGGGTTAGGGACACTCATATCTGATTACCATACTGATCTCATAGATGTTATCCCCTTATTTTTATGATAGGGGATACATCATAATGCAATGGTTACGGGTTTTGTATATTAAGTCATATACATTCTAAGATATTTTATTTTATCATTGATCAAATATTTATGTAAATTTATACTAATTGCTATTTCTATTTTTGATACATGTTGTTACACAGATTTATTGTGATAGGTAATCATTGTACCTATTTGTATATATGTAAATTACCTTATATTATTAAACATAATTAGATTTAAGGGTGGTAAGGGTTTAAGCATAATTCTGATTTTGCTTTACGTGTACTGTATCTTTTTAGCAATTATTTATTCATTCATTTTAGTTTGTATCTTTTCATTTGAGACCTGTTTTGTTTTATTATATTTTATTTTACTTTGTTTACAATCTTGTGCTGTTTCTCTGGTACGATTTCGCGCAAGCGACCACGAGCTGAGCCCAGAAAAAGGATTTTGACGTAAGGAAAAATCTATTTTCTGGGCGATTGGCTCGTGTCGCCAGCGAAATACCCCCCCTACCCATCCCTTCGCTCAAGATTGTCTGCTAAACTTCAGGATGGCCACTAGAGGCGCAGCAGTCGCAAGCATGGGATGGTGTAGTAGTAGTACGAGCTGCTCCCTCTGTGGGACGGCTCCCCTCTTGGAGGGTTTTGTAGTGGGAGATTTCTATTGGCATTGGCTCGTGGTAGTGGTCTCACTCGCCTAGTGTTCATACCGACAACCCTCCTAGAGGGTGAGCGAGTCAGTCATACTGACCTTTTTCTTTATTTTATTTATTCTCTGGTAGTGTTAGTACATTTACCCTAGAAATAATAGATTAAGGATATTTCGCTGGCGGACACGAGCCAATCGCCCAGAAAATAGATTTTTCCTTACGTCAAAATCTTTTTTATTTGTGCCATTTTGTTTGTTGCATCAATAGAAGTAAATGGTATGATAGCCCTTCCATGTTGTTAGCTTTGTGGCTTATTTTTGTGAAAAAGTTCATTTTCATAGGGTAATGTTTTCCTATTTTCAATTTTTTCAAGAAAACGGTGCATCGTATATATGAAGGGTATAAAAACTAATAATTTAGCATATTAAATTCTGAGCAAATTTGTTCCAATGCATTTTTTGGTGTGTCAAAATTCGTGTGCAAATGAAGCCATAAGTTGAAGGCGTCATCGGCAAAATAAACAAAAATGCGTTTTCTAGCTATACTTCATTCAATAGGTACCACTAAAGTAATTTCTTGATAAAATGTCATAGGGGTGAGATTACGTATAAGGTGATGATTCCTGTTTTAAACGAAAAATTTATATTATTTACACCTTAACCCTTACCAGAGTATGTTTCTTAATCCATATTATCTTTTACAGGGGAAAGAGCTGGATGATGGCAGACACTGAACATCCTTGTATGGAACCCCCTCCAAACCACCCAAGGCTAAAGTGCATCATTCATTGTTTTAGATGATACTGACAACCTAATTACACCCAAATCTGTCCTCCAAACCAACCAAGGCTAAAGTGAATCATTCATTGTTTAGATGATACGGACAACCTAATCACACCAAAATTGTCAATTCTTGGAACACACTCCTCTGGGCAGCTAAAATATGGCAACATGACCCCATACTGGACCTAGCTAAAGGGATTCCTAAAGGAGATATCTCAGATCTCAATTATCACAGGAAATGTTGTAGCATCTTCACAATGAAGCACTAGCTGGCATCATTGCACAAAAAAAGAAGACTACCGGTGGCGGTCATGCAAGCCCATCCACCTCAAGAACATATGAAGCAAATTGTATATTTTGTCAGAAAAAACAAATATGTACGCATAACGACAGAAGACTCAAGAATTGTTCAAGAACTTAAGAGCTGATGCCAAGACCAGGAATGCCGCCACAAATAAGCGGGACAGCAGAATTCTTGGCATTGTTAGCAGAGATATTGTGGTCGCTACAGGTTGTACACATGCAGCGAAATCTCACAGGAGGAGGAGGGTGCTCTTAGTGCCAATGAGCAAGATTATGAAGATATACATGAGGCAGCTGTTAGTCAGCCATACAGTGAACTCTTTCATTACATCCATGAGGAGCTTTTCGGTACCCCAAGGGTTCTGATGATGACCGATATTATCTAAACTTGCAGCATCAATGAAGAACTTTGGTGTGGATAAAGTACAGGACTCAATCAAAAAGCACATAATCGGAGGATTGAGACAAGTTTGGTGGTTCTTTTCATGTCATCCCAGATCATAATGGCAAACTTCCCATCTATCCGGACAATTTAATAGTGCAGGAGCTTCCCAGGGAAAACCAATCTCTAATTAAACAGTTGAAGACCCTGTCCAGAGGTGATGCCCAGAAATTTGAAACAAAGACTGCCAAGCAACTTAAGACTGACATCAAGACCAAAGACTAAATTTATCAACCAATCCTGGATGCCAGTGATACAGTGGGGCCCCCGTATTTACGTTCTCCAGATTCACGGATTTCTCTCTGGACCATATCTACCCATTATTCACAGGAAATTTGCCTATTCACTGTATTTTTATGAGAAATTTCTAGAAATTCCTGTTTTTTTTATCTATTTCATTATAAAACGCACATTTTGTGATAAAACTATTAAAAAACTAGATATAAAAATTTTTAACAGTTTTTCTAGTGTTTTACCTACCAAAATAGGTCATTTTCAGCGTTTTTATAGGGATTCCAGCTATTCACGGGGGGGTTTCTGGTACACATCCCCGCAAATATGGCGGGACCACTGTAGTGTCAAATCTGATATTATTCCAGAATCCCTCTTGTATTTCTTGCACATTTTGCTCACAGGCTCCAATGACCCTGACAGCATTGACTGTGTAACCCCAAGAGTTCAGTGTCTCATGCAATCATTTGGCCAGGACATAGTGTATGCAGTGATATGTGGCAAAGTTTAGCCACCCAAACCCATTTCCCTGTCCTTCAGTGTTAAGTCTTTGACAGGTAATGTTCGGCTGATAAGTATCCTCAATGCCTTGGACATTGTGTTGCATGCTCGCAGATGGAGGAGACTGACATTGTCCTGTGCATGCAGAACTTGTTTACATCAGGAGGTGGTCCAACACCGTCAAGCAACATTTTTCCTAGTCTCTTCACAATCTTGGCTTGGGAAAACACCGACTGTCTACAACGTTGAGTGTTGAAGGTAAGTTACACAGGGTGAATAGCATCGCTGTGCAAGAAAAGATGACAGTCCTGGTCCCTGACCAATCCAGGCCTACTGTGCCTAGAACAAAGAAGAGGAGCATTGATGCACCTTCGCTGATGCTGCCAGTGTACAACGCTGGGCAACGGGCAGGCCCAACGATGACCAAGACAACTGAAGTTGACATGGAGACCAAGCTTGCCAAGCAGAAGAATCTTGCTTGGATGCTGAGCTGCATGCTGCAAGAGAAAGATCAGTCAGTGAGCAGCTGGACAGGCTTCAACATCTACACCCAAGAGGAAGTGGCAGTCACCCCTGACAACATCGGCTACCTTCCCACAATCAATGCACCTGCCACACAGATGTCCACAGTCAATGAGATTCTCAAGTATGGTCGAACTGAAGATGATGGGAAGCTGTAGATTCTTTGGATGCAGTCAGCACTCAGCACCAGAAGTGGTGTTGGAGCTACTGGCTTACAAGTGTTCACGGGTTTGCAAGATGCAGACCTGCACCAACTGAGCAGTGCAGCTGGAGGAACCTGACCTTCAACTAGATTCTGAGGATTCAAAGGATGATTAAATGTTGGAGTTGAGGGCAGCATATTAGAAGTGCTGTAGGTATTATTAATAGGTTGAGTTTATTTCTAAGAAGTCCATACATGACACTTCACCCTTAATTAACACGATGATAATACTTCTAAATGTAGAATATTGTCCAGCTGTGATTAGAAAAAGAGACAGAAGCATGCTTTGCAAATACCTAGTCATTTTGCATATATTTACCACTTCCAAGTGCAATGAGTTCTTAATAAGCTTAATACTATTGTCTATAATTGGCCAAAACTACTGATGAAAGTAGCATATATGTGTTTGTGAATTAAGAAATAATTTATATAGTGTCAAACCTCTCGCCTCCTGTACTTCTAAAAGCTATTGAAATAAAATTTAAAATTTTTATGTACATAGATTATACTTTGAATTTAAACATGTAAAAAGTTGAATGGAATTGGTACCTTGTACCCTTGGGGTGAAAAAACAACATATTACTTCATATGGTGGCATTTCTAAATATTTCACCTCATTGTCAAAATAGATATATTTGTGTTTGCTATGGAAACCTCATTTACAACAAATATTTATTTATAACCAAATATTATATTTATTTAGATTTTCCCTGCAGCTTTATAGCTTTAGATTTGAATTGTTTCTATAATTGTATATGGTGGTCACATAATGAAGTGTTCCAAAAAATGGAAAAACTATGGATAAAAATACATTTGTTGTACTACGAATAGTCTGGAACATATATACACCTATTTTGTATTTTGACCTTGTATAGAAACTCGTGAGCAACATTTTGAGCATTTATTTGTGAAGATATGTTGAGTAGTTTTAAAGTTATGAATGATTTTGTTACTTGAACTTCAAAAAATGGCCCTCTTAAATTTCATCTCATTTATATGTTTGAGTGGTGGTATCAACCAAATAACTACTCATCTGAAATGACTATCACGTCATCTATCAGAATATTTAAAAACCTACATATAGTTTTGCCACCTTGAATGGTACCCATCACCCAAAATTTGGGGGTCTGGTCCATGGGCTAAGACAGAATAAGAAGGGAAAATGGTATCTGGTTAAAAGAAAACAACAAAATTTAATTATCACCCAAAACCACTAGTAAAAATCAAGTGGGCAAAAAAGAATTAGTAACAAGCAAGCTAAGCCAAATCTGTTTTAATTCTAGTACTGTGGGCTGAGTTATGAGTCGGTTATTAGTAGTAGTTCTCTGAAGGCCTCACTTCCCTACAGGGGAAGGTGCTGGGAGACTGGGTTGACCCCCTTCATTACTTCTAATTCATTGAAAATTGACTTGGATCATTAAAAGTCTATATATTTGTACGCTAACTTTACTAATAAATTTTTTCATAATAGGAAGGAACATAATCTTATATAAACCTTTCATTCAACACAGGGCGTATCCTCTTAGTCACTCCATCTTGATAATCAAAATCTGGGTCTTACTTGCTTAATTTACAACTTTGTTAATTAGAAGAATGAACAAGTTGGCTAATTCTCAAAAAAAGTCGACTGCATATAATCTTTAAAAATGCCAACTCCACTGACCCAGATTTAGATTTTTGCAAAAGAACACGCCTACACAGACTAGCAAGAAACCTGAATACTGTCAGTGTTCAGTAGCTTACAGATAACAATGAATAAATTTACAGAGTTATTTGTGCCTGTTGGAGATAAAAACAATTATAATTTCCTAATAGATACATGTTGCCTTTCTTTTCTTAAGCAATTGAGCTGACTGATCAGAATAAAAAAAAACTGCTTCAACATTACTATTACACAAAAATATTGATACAAAAATTGAAGCTGTGTCCTTCGGCAACGACTAGAAAGGTACAAAAACTTGCCGAAAATATTAAAACTGTACAATATCTACACTCACTATTACATTGAGGCTGGAATGTTTTCACAGAGCAAGTTGGGGTAAATTCAAACAATTGGCTTATTAATATTCATAATATTCATTAAACTGCAGTGCCACAGTCATCAGCATCGAACTGTATAAAAGTGGTTCCATGTGGAAAAAACAAATCTTATCATTACACAGTAATGAATTTCTACCCCCTCAAACTTTATGTTCCTTGTCTTCATTTTTCTCTTTCTCTTTGAAGTCAAAAAATTTCATCCAATCAAAAGGATTTACGATAAGACAAATTATTCAGTACCATTCTTCCAGCCTTATAATTTTGGTAACTTGTTTTTTTTTTTTTTTTTTTTTTAATTATTAGCAATATGACAAAATATTTTCAAATTGTAAACAAAATATAAAAGTGTGCAATTAGTAGCATGGCAATTCATATGCAATAGCCACAGAATCCTCTAATTTTACACACAAACATACACACATGGCAGGGTGCTGATAAGCAAAAACCGCCATTAACCAAAACTTGGTGATTTATGGCGCCATAACTCTATTATTGGCACCTTATGGTGTCAATAACTGGAACTCGGCATATTATGCTGCCATAAATCTCTGATTTTACATAAAACTGGATCGCCATTGACAGAGTGCTGATAACCGGAGACTGCCTGTATAGAGAGAGAGAGAGAGAGAGAGAGAGAGAGAGAGAGAGAGAGAAGAGAGAGAGTCCCCAGTTATCGGCGGGGGTTCCATTCCAACGGCTTATGATAATGATAAGCAAAGATCGCAGATAACTGAAAATCAGCAATTTATGACACCGATAACCAAATTTTAGCCTGACAACCAATTAATGGTGCCTCTGTTAGGTTTATGTACTGATGCCACAACACTAATATCATTGCCAATAACTGGAAATTGGCACCATTATGACACCAAAAATCACCAATTATTGGTGCTGGACAAACGCCATGAAACCAGATCGGTGATAACCAAGGGTTGCCTGTGTGTGTGTGTGTGTGTGTGTGTGGTGTGTGTGTGTGTGTGTGTGTGTGTGTGTGTGTGTGTGTGTGTGTGTGTGTGTGTGTGTGTATGTGTGTGTATGTATATATATATATATATATATATATATATATTATATATATATATATATATATATATATATATATATATATAAAATATATATATATAATTATATAATATATAATATACATATTATATATATATATATATATATACACACACAATACAATTTTACCTGGCTGCCATCTAGCCTAGCTTTTGACTAACTCACACCTAGCACTTTTTAAAGTTGGTAAAGCATTTGTCAGGCCCTTGGATTTTATAACTATATATACAGATAATTTGACAGCACCCATGGTTTACAGTTCAAAAGCTTATGACCTATGAAAAACATGTGAGATGAGAACCATAGCTGTTAAGATCAAATACTACCAATCACATCTGGATGGTTGTGTCAAAAGAAATATATACTCCACCTCTATATTGTTCTTCCATTTAAGCTAATGAGAAATTATTTTTGAAGTAAACAAAATTTTAGTTAAAAAACCCATGACACTTGTAAACTTAGCAGTCACTATCAAATGAATTTTTGGGTAAAAAGTACCTTTTAGTTACATTACAGTATTGGATAATAATGTGTATTGAAAAAATCAATTCACTGAAAACATTGTCATTTACACTTTCAACATACCAAAAAAAAAAAAAAAAAAAAAATCATCTGATCAACCCCCTCCTCGAAACCAAGAGGTTAGAAAGGTTGCACCGAAATATAAAAGCCAACATGATGAAGATTAAGGTATGCAGCTAATGCCAAGAAGGATATACTACCTACTTAGAAGAATGTGTGTATTAAGAATATGAAACTTATAAAGAGAACAGAAAAACATGAGTACAAATCACCAAGATTTCAATGCTTATATGTAATTACTTAAAAGACAGTACTTTAACAATTTTGCTTTTAATTTAATGCAAAGTCCAGATAATTAGAAAAATATGACATATTACACTTTTGTTTTTCCAAAAATAATGTTGTTGGCTTGAATGAGGGGCTCTGCTAGGAAAAACAAAAAAATATAAGCTGATAAAAAAAAATATCTAAATGCTGCTTACAAAAATAATTTGCTTGCATTACATCTTAAAATATGTCTCCTGTCCCTAAATAATTTTAAAGTTTTAGCATGAACAAAATCCAAATACTGAAAACAATCTAGTTATTCTAATATTTCCCATGTTATGTAAATTTTAATAGGTAAGTACCATGGGACAATAAGTTAAGCCACAATGTTAAAACATACTCCACTTGAATAGCACTTCTAAAGCTAACGTCCATCCATTGTAAAAAGCAATTCTCATCAAATCACATATACCAATTACTGGCAGTTGGTCAAGTCGGAAAATTAAAATCCAAGTATTTCTTTTATGTCAGTCATATTATTCTAAAGCCCAAATTACTTGTAAACCCAAAAATCATAATATGGAACTTTGATTCTTGCCTTTGCTATATTGCATCTTTATCTTAAAAGGTACAAATAATGTACAAATACTCAGTGTATATATATATATATATATATATATATATATATATATATATATATATATATATATATATATATATATATACTATATATATGCATATATATATCATATATATATATATATATATATATATATATATATATATATATATATATATATATATATATATATATATATATATATATATATATATATATATATATATATATATCAATTTAAAACAAACATTTTGTTATTTTTACTAAGCACACCACCTGTTATATTTTCTTCTTAACATGTATCTACCAAACAACTTTTACATTCATTTAAGAATAAGAGACCAAGATAACACAAAATGGATGATGGGACCTAATCTAATATTATTCAGCTCACATGTGACATAAAACTTCTTGGTCCACTAAATCTTTATCTTTAATCTTGGATGCTTTATGGTCATCAAATACAACATCTATTCTTCCATCCATGAAGTTATGGTATTCCACAAAATTAGTCCAAGATTTTTCAGTGCTAGCAACTTAATTACTTTCCATGAGAAAATTAAAGTAGTAAGTCAAACTACGTGATTAATGCTTGAAATAAACAAATGACCTAATTAGCTAACCCTATCCTGATCAATTGAAATTTAAACTCATTTCAATTATTGTAGATGCATACAAGGGTTTTAGGCACAGAGACTTTAGACTGACAGATGCCAAGAGAATAAAAAATGTAAAAACCAATATGGTCCCCCCCAAATAAAATCACTTTCACAATTCAAGTCTATCCTTGGTACTGACATACTTAAAAAGGTGAAAAAAAAAACTGCAGAGACAATTCCAACAAATCTTAAACTGTAATGGAAGAAAAACTTGATAGAAAATAGAGCAAGACACTGGTTATAGAAAAAATATATCAACATACATGACAGTGTCACCATTCGATACCAAACATCATGGAAGAACTATAACTTCACTTCAGCTGACAAACTTTGGAACTCAAACCTTCATAAAG
>NC_087210.1:32633206-32705706 GCF_015104395.2 Macrobrachium nipponense | reverse complement strand
AAGCACTTACACCTTTGAATGTAGTTACCTTTACAAAAATTATACTGAAGAGACAATATAACATAACAAATGACTGAAACATAGGCATATTAAAGGAATATTGATATTCCTGACACTGTCACAGCTTTGAGAACTATTTACAATCACTTATACCACATTTCTGACATGTAACACCTTTCTAGTCTTTGTGGGACCTCGCATATCTTAAATCTCAATATACACTATTTTGTGCTTATTTTTAATGTAAAGCTTTTCCCATCTGGGATATCACACTTAAAATGATTTTTATATCCTTGTTTTATTCATTATGGAATAAAAAAGGAAGAGTACAATAAAGTATCACAGACTCACTGATTCTCCAACTTGGGAAATGATTCACATCTCAATGGTTTATCAGAGTTTCTCTTTCCTTCAACACTAGATGCTCGACGCTTGCTTGGTTCTGTTTTACTTTTGTCAGCACTTTCACTATGATGGACTGATGGCAAAGTAGATGTGCTGCTACTGCATACAAAATTTCTATGCATGGATCTCAAAACAGGATTTTTCACAGAATTTATGACTTTTTCCTTATCAAGATGCACTTCCATAACCACAGGAACATTATTACTGTAAGTGCTAATAGTACAGTCCTCATGACCTAGAGAAGTCACATCTTCATGATCATCATCATCATCTAATGTTAGTGCTATATGATCACTAGCTTCAAGACTGTCTCCTACAAATGTAACACCTTTACTAGAAGAACTGTGCCGTCTTGAATACTGTCGAGCAGTTATGATAGCACTAACACTATCAAGACGTAGATCAGCTGCACCTTGGTCATTACTGCTATCGTTTGCTAATACAGCAGAATTATTGTCACTTGCTGAAGGAGGGATAGAGTGAATGTAGAGACTAGTGACATGTGGGCTAACTCCAACACCTTCCTCAAGCACCCGACTTGCACTGTCTCCTCCTGCTCCAGTATCTTCTTCGGCCTCACTCTCGGAAACCTGCTGAAGGAGGAATTATAAACATCAATATTTACTGTTGTGTAATAATTATGACACTGTAAGTGCTGACCATGAAATTCTAGAAATTTTTGTCTGTGGCAATAACCCAACATAAAATAACTGAAAAATGCTGAATTCATTTACAGATCAGTATTCACACCATATTCAGATCATTAACCCATTATATTCCAGGACACACATTTCAAACTTTTGTTTAACCCTTTTACCTTATCTACTCATCACATTTGAATAAGTGAATGTATAAATTATATCATATTACCCCCCATGAAATGTTCTTTTATTAGCATTAAGAGCTTCACAGGACTTCTATGAACAACCAAAGTTGTAACAAAAATCCTATCTTATCCTGTCATAATTTCAAGTATTTCTTTCAAAGTTATAACGATTAATTTGAAATAAATTTCAGATAGTATAATAAATTAATCTATTACCCAATCATTTTACGTAAAAATTGTGTACTATATAGCAAATAAAAATCTGGTTGTTCATAACTGACTTTGAAAATTGCATAGTCAAGTGAGGCTGCTGGGATGAAATTGATATAAATAATCTTCAAACCAGTCAAAGTATGCGGGATATGAACTTACTGGTTGACCTCATTTTTTGTCCATGTTTCTTTCTAATCTCTCAGCAAATCATAAGAAAAATAGGTAAAAATATCATATGGGCCCCAAAAAAATGAAACTGTGAATCAGAACCAGGACACAAACAGCCAGAATACACCAAAGTGAAACATAGAGGAAAAACTTTCGAAGACAATTTGAAGAATATAAAAGAAGAATTGGATCATCTAACACCTCTGCAATAATTGGAAACAATAGTGTCCCCAGATATTTATGATCACATTGTGAAGAAAACTGTTCGTTATACCACTGCCAGCAGAAAAAACTGGATTCTGAGTCCAATGAAGATGAAATTAAATTGCTCGTAGGAATTCCTCTTTTGTCAAGTTACAACATTTGACCATCAAAGAGGCATTATTGGTCAAGAGATGAAGACTTGGGTGTATCTATGAAGAAAAAAAGTCTCAGAATAAATTTCAAGTTTTGAAGAGAGTTGTGCATTTCTGTGATAAATCAGAAAATAACAAATGTGATAAAGGATTCAAAGTAAGAGGCCTGATTTCAGGGTTTCAGAAATCATTTATTCAATGGAGTACTTGAGGAATGCGCGTTAGTGTTGATGAAATGATGGTAAAATATTGGGGGCATAATGAAGCAATTCATCAAAGGGAAAACTATTAACTGGCTATAAACTTTGGGTGCTTTGTGGGACTTAGGGTTACTGTTATAGTTTTAATCTTTACTGCGGTAAGAATCCCCAACTAGATAAGAATGATGATGTAAAATTGGGTTCAAAAGTTGTCTTGAAAATGCTTGAAGCTGTAATTGATCATAATTCTCATACTCCCATTTTTGAAATTGTTTTACTGGATATGAATTATTAGTCCTACTACAAAATACTGTGTTTCAAGCATAGGGAACACTCAAAAGAAAATAGTTTGGAGAACTGTACACTAAAATCAACAAATGCTATGAAAAAAGATACAAGAGGCTCATATGACTACAGATTTAACACCTATGATGAAGTACTAGATAACAAATGTGTAACTGTTTGAACTAATTATAACACTGTAGAACCCCTTGCAAAGGTCCAGCATTTGATGAAATCATCAAAGTCAAAAGGAAGTGTTACTCAACAAAATGCAATTTTTAACTATAACAAATGCATAAGAGATGTAGATCAACCATGATTGGTTGGAAAGAAAATATTCTGTTTCTGTTCGAAGAAAGAAATTGTATTGGCCTGTATTCATTAGAATGATAGATATAGCAATTGTGAACGCATGGATCACTTACAAATTGGTGCATCAAGGACATGGTAATACACAGCTGAGTTCATTAGATTTCAAAAGGTCAATTTCTGTAGCTTATTTGAAGTTGGCTTGCATGGATGGCTCTGTAGGAAGACTTTGTGGTACCAACCTTACACTTCTGCACAAGTTTTGCTAATGTTTGCTTTGATAGTAAGTGACAAATTTTCTAGGACAATTTGTATTTTTCATAGCTACAAACCTGTGGTCTTAACAATAGTATAATATTCTAGCGCCTAGCTGGAATTTTGTGAGATCTGGCACCACGTGTGTGTATTGGGTGAGAACTAGTCAAGGACAACGCACCTACGCCACCGCGTTCAGTCTTTCCCAACCCAGAATGTCTTTAAGAAGGACGAGGGGCTGCTAGAGGTGGGCAGTATAACATTAAGACTTCAGGTTTGTAGCTATGAAAAATACAAATTGTCTTAGAAAATTTGTCATTTGGTCATATGCGAACAAACCTTCGGTCTTAACAATAGGACAGACTTATGCTTGGAGGGAGGTACAGACATCCTAAACTGGCTAGGGGCCTACCAACCAGTCCAGCTCCAGAAGAAATGTCTACCAGTGAGGGACTGATGCCTGTGAGAAGCTAGATACAGTGATATCATACAACTCAGCCACTGAGCTACCTACAATGATATAAGGGACAAATCATTGCATGGGGAACTAATGAGAAACTTTGACTGTTCAATAACAAACCAATGCGCAAGGGTTCATTACTACTCTTTACTCCCCCTTGCTAAGGAGCAGAGTACATGCTACCGAATAGAGGGTTGGTTATTTGCATACCAAGCAACCAAACTATCAGTATGACTACCTTACTCACCTGTATCAGACCAGTCTAGCGAATGACGTGTCTAATCCTAAACCCGCCTGTAGGAAGAAAGAAAGGTACAAGAGAAAGAAAGAGACCAGCCAACTCACTCATTCTCTCACCCATACAATCATCTTAGGTAAGATACAAATGTGCTCTGTAAGGGGCAACGAGGAGTTACACAATCTGTTGAGCAGCCACCACAGGACCTAGGGAAAATGTGTCCATAGATCTGTGGGCAACATCTTTAAGATAGAAAGAGGTGAACGTGGACTGGTGTAACCAAGTACCAGCACTCAGAACTCTATGAAGAGCCAAGTTCTTTTTGAAAGCCAGAGAGGGACCAATACCCCTAATGTCATGTGCTCTAACCTGCATAGACGTGGCAGCGGAATCATCAATAGTCAAATACGCCTATCTGATAGCTTCGCGTATCCAAAAAGAGATTGTATTCTTGGACACCTTTCTTCGTACATCCCATGCTAACAAAAGGCCTACGACAACCTGGCCTAAGATGCAGTGTCCTTTTAAGATAGCAACGCAGAGCCGTGACAGGACATAGCAAAAGCTCTTGAGAATCACAGCCCACAAAGTCATCCAGTGATGGAATAGAAAAGGAGACAAACCTATCATCTTGCACCAAGGGATTCTGGGTCTTAGCCACAAATTCCGGGACAAATTCGAATGACACTGACCCCCAACCCCTGGTGTGCTTCACATCATAGCTCAGGCCGTGTAGCTCCCCCACTCTCTTCGAAGACGCCACAGCCAGGAAAAAACCATTTTGAGTGTCAAGTTCCTGTCTGACGAACGACGCAAAGGCTCATACACTCCGGAGCTTTAGTGAAACTTCTCAAGACCAAGGAAATATCCCATGTTGGGGCTTGAGCTCTCTGAGAGAACACAACTGCTCAAACCCCTTAACTAGCAAGGAAAGTTCCCAAGATGAGGAGATGTCAACACCTCTAAGACGTAACACTAAACTCAGTGCTGCCCTGTAGCCTCTAATGGAGGAAACAGACAAACCTTTCTCATCCCTAAGGAAGGTCAAAAAGTCTGCTATGTGCTGAATAGAGGTTCCGAGTAGAGAAAAACCCTGTTTACAACACCAATCACAGTAAATCGCCCATTTGCCTGGGTAAACAGCAGAGGTAGACTTTCACGAGACTGCTGGACAGATGCCCTGCAGTCCTCTGAGAAAAGCCTCTCTTCGGAGGAGATACTCGATAGCCTCCAACCGTGAAGAGACAGGGATTCTGCTGACTGGTGGTATCTTTCTATGTGGGGCCGACACAGAAGATGCCGCCAGGGGGGAATCTCCCTCGGTACTTCTGACAACAACAACAGCAAATCTGGAAACCATTCCACTGCAGAGGGGCTACCAAAGTCATCCCGAGACTCTGCAAACGAAGATGAAGTTCCCCACGAAGGACCAGCTTCTCCAGAGAAGACAAAATTCCCAGAAGAACCTGCCACTGATGAGCTGACTGATGTGGTTGAGATAGAAAGTCACGTGACACCACTTGCAACTTCTCCAACCTCTGATCCGACCGGAAAACTCGGGACTGCCGTATCGATGACCATGACCAGATAGAGAATCCTTTGAGTGGGTACAAGGTTTGACTTCTCTTTGTTTACCATGATGCCGAGTTCCAGACAAAACTGAAGCAGACGATCTCTGTCCAGCAGCAGCTTCTCTCTGGAACCTGCCAAATACCAACCAATCATCGAGGTACCTCAGCAAATGGGTCCCCTGAACATGGGCTTCAATTGAGACAAGAAGAAGACCCTTGTGAACACCTGAGGGTCTGTGGTCAACCTGAAGCACAGGACTTTGAACTCGAAGACCTTGTCTCCAAGAGAGAAGTGAAGGAACTTTCTGGACGACGGATGAATATGGATCTGGATATATGCGTCCTTTAAATTTATCGACAGCATGTACTCGCTTTCCCTCACAGCTGCCAACACCGATCACGGGGTCTCCATCTTGAACTTCATCTTCCTGATCAAATGATTCAAGGTGGATAAGTCGATCACCTTGGGCACCAAGAAGATGTGACTGTAAAACCCTGGAGGCCGACGCACCACTTCCTCTATTGCATCCTTGTCCAGCATCTTCTGTACCTCCTCCCAAAGAGCCAAGAACTTTGGAGAATCTGGGGGATACACCCGCCTGAGCAGAGGCTTGTCTGAGTGGGGGAGAGATGTCGAATGGCAGTAGATACCCCACCCGAAGGACATCTACTACCCACTTCTCCGCCCCATAACTCTGCCACTTGGCCCACTGGCCTACCAGGCATGACCCCACTTATGGCAAAGGAGAGGGAGAGGCACTCAACCTATCGACAACACCCCTTATTTCTACCCCTGAAGCCCCTTCTTGACTTGTAAGAGCGGGAGCGAAAGGGACGTTGGTCCTCTGACCTAGACTGGGACAAATGGAAAGGCCCTGCCGAAACTTAACTCCTAGACGGCCTACCAGACGGCGATCTCCGTGGTTGCTGTTGAGCAGGAGGGGGAGGAGGGATGGGACAAAGCCTGTTGCACTAACCTGTCCTTCATGTCAGCCCGGCCTCAGTCTATCGCGTCCACCAGCTCAGTCCAAGGAAAGAGGAACTGAGATTCTAAAAGGTCCCCATTCCATAGCGCCAACAAGGACTCAGGGTCAACCGATCTTGCTATCCTGGACAAAGCCGCGTCTCTTCTGATCAGAAGAAGATTAGCACACAAATTGATGCTGAGGTGTGCGAGATATGAGAACGCCTTGCCCCCAGACTGCAACAAACTGGCATGAGAAGCAGCACTCACCAAACCCCCTGGAGACCTATCAGACGCTATCTCGGCAATGACTGTCAACCAGAAGTCCAACCATGTCACCGCCTGTAACATGGAGGCTGCCGTAGACTCCAAAGCTGAGGCATCCTGCGGAGACAAGGATGGCGCCACCAACCTCACCTGTTCCAAAGTCAACCTTGGCTTCAGATGAATGACGTCCCGGTTAAGATGACGAGACATCAAGTAGGCAGAGTTTGTAGCATAATACTCCCTATGCCTCGTGAGTGGAGGGGGAAGCAACTTGGAAGAACCCCTTGAGCAAAGAGACCCGTCCCAATCTGACACAGAGTCATTCACATTAAGCCAGACCGACTGGACATGCCCCAAAAAGGGAAGCTGAAACGACGACTTGGGATCTTGCATAGCCCCAAGCAAAGCTTCGAAGCAAGAAGGAGTGAAAGATGACCAAGCCCGAGTCCTACTCTCCAAATTTTTGAACCCACGAATGAGATCGACAACTTCGGTAAAGGAAGACAAAAACTCTTCCGTGTTTCCTTCCTCCTGCTCCAGCAACAGAGACCGACGATGAGAAGATGATGCAGGCTTATCCAACACGCCTTCCTCATGTAGACCAACAGAAAAGACAGCAGCCAAACAGCCCGAAACTCCAGCTGACCTGTCTGGGCTGGAGCCAACCCCAACACTAGGAACTTTACTACACACACTCCCAATAGATGACTCACGTACCTGGCCACACGTACACATGCGTGAGGGGCGGGCACACGTACAGTGGACCCCCCATATTTGCATTCTTTAGAGTCGCTGACTCGCACATTCGCAGATATCTCTGGGGAAAATTTCCCCGCATTATTCGCGGAAAATTTGCCTATTTGCAATATTTTTCTATGAGAAATATCCAGATATTCCTTTTTTTTATCAATTTCATCATAAAATGCACTTTTTGTGATAAAACTACAGGCAGACCTCAGTTAACCGCGGTACCAATTAACGGCGTTTGTTTAGCGACGCTGTTAACTGGATTTTCGGCTCTGATCTCTGGTTAGCAGCGCCAATTTCTAGTTAACAGCAGCTCCAATCTCTGGTTAATGGCGCCGATAATCAGTTAGCAGCACCGTTGAGCAGGTTTTTGGTGCTGTTATCGCTGATTTTCAGTTAACAGTGTTTTTTCGTGTTAGCAGCACCGTTGAGCAGGTTTTTGGTGCTGTTATCGCTGATTTTCAGTTAACAGTGTTTTTCGGTTAGCAGCATCGGCTGGGAACGGACCCCACCCCCGTTTACCGAGGGCTGCCCGTATTAAAAAACCAAGTATAACATTTTTTAGTGGGTTTTAACTAACAAAATAGGCTGTTTTCAGCATTTGTAAAGGGGTTCCAACTATTCGCGGATTCTAACTATTTGCGGGGGTGGAGGGGGTCTGGTGCGCATCCCCGCGAATATGGAGGGACCACTGTACAAGCAAAGAACAAGAATTCCTCGGAGTTGAACCCTGAGCAGCATCAAGGGGAGGGGGAGACGAATACTCCTGCTGCACTACTTCCGCGTTCACAACCTTTGATATCTTCACAGGCGCCTTGAGATCCTTACAGTGACGAATAGGCCCTGGTGCCGAAGAAGCGGAAGAATTAGCAACATGTGCACGAGCGTGCGAGGTTGCAACACACAACTCGATGCAGAGGACGAAGCAGCCACTGCAGATTGCACCGGGGATGAAACACTAACACTTAGGAACAAGGGTGAGCTGCTCCTCACTCCCAGACAAAGAAAAGGCAAAGTCCTTAACCTTCCAATGCTTGATACACCGACGCGGTGGAGATGGGGGAGGGGGAGAAGGAGAGGATGACAGCACTGACTCCTTACACAATCTTTTGGCAGGAGGGAGGGGGACGCAACAAGCTTGCTTCTAGTTTTCCCAGCCGACATGGCAGCACCTATCTTCCAAAACAGAGTCCAATCTCTTAAAAACCGCCTGACATAAAGCCTCAGATGGATCAGCAAGAGAGGGCGCAGATGACATGGAAGGGAGATGGAGCGTACCAGATGGCAGCAATGACGTCATGAGAGCAAACGATGACGATACAGAAGAGCGAAGAAGTGCAGCAGAGGGAACTGGGTTAACGTCATCGATGGCAGTGACATCACCAGCTGCGCTGACGTCATGGCTTCCCCTCGACTTGAGGAGGAGGCAGCCGCCACTGGCAGGGATACAAAATGGCTGATCCCGTGACGTCACTAACAGCGCTGACATCACGGTTTCTCCCCAACTCGAAGAAGCAGCAAGCATTACTGGCAGAGTAATACAATATGGCTGACCCCGGCTACCAACGAAGACGAGGCCAGAGGAGGGGGGAGTGCTTGGGTAGCCTGAGGGGGAGGTGAGCATCAGGAAACAAGAACACAGGAAACCTAGAGTTCCTGGGCACATACATTGGCGAGGCCAAGAAGGAGCAGAAGTAGCCATATTACAAGCACACACACACAGAATCACAAGCGAAAACGGGAAATGAACCGGGTAAAAGGCCGAGAGGGCAACCACGACTCTCACCCAGGCGGTTAAGAAAAAGATTGAACACAGTGTAAGACAGGGATCAAATAACCTTTCCTTAACACCTGAACCACCCAAGGATTTGCACCTCTGTGGATACAGTCCCTCCAAAAATAAAGGAGCCCTGCACCTACAGGAACATGGGAGACACACAAATCATTGTTTGATGAAGTCTTGATCACGGACTTCTTAACAGGTCTGGGACCGGAGCGCAAGTTTGATCTAGGTCTAGACTGAGAACTGGCTCTGCTTCCTCGAAAGGGACGAGAGTGAAGTGGCCAGAACGACTTAAGAAGCCATAGCTACAGGCTCCTTCTGTTTCTTGGCTGACTGATAAACAAATCCATTGTGGATTTACTCTGAGGTTCTGCAAGTACTTCTCTCACCATCATTTGTGGAAAGAGATACGCCCTGTCCAAAGGAGAGAATAAAAGCGCAGACTTCTGAGCAGTCATAACTCCCTTAGAGGTAAACGAGCACCACAGCTCCCTCTTCTTAAGCAAGCCCATAGCAAAAAGAGAGGCATTTCTTACCACCTTGTCTGCATACGAAAGCACTCCCAACCAACTGGCTGACAGCTCTCTTTCTTAGTTGCCAATGCACCCACTGTCCAGTCTACGAAACTAAATACTTCCAGAATCTTGAAGATATTCTTCACCAAATGATCTATTTCTGGAGAAGAAAAGAATACTTTAGCAACCCTAAATGCTGAACATCTGGCTGAGTCCACTAGGGCAGAGAAGTCCCCCCGGGAGGAGGCAGAAACTCTTTAGGGAAGGAGTCAAGCCTTTCACGTAGTACCTGTAGCATTTCTTAATAAGCTTTGATGGAGGAAATGCAAATGTAGCTTCACCAAGATCCCTCTTACTAGCCAATCATTCCTCCACCTCTTTCAACACCATCTTGGAAGAGGAAGACAAAACCATCTGAGGGAGCTCTTCCATCGGAGCTCTCCCCATAGAAAGTAGAGACAGGAGTTGCTGGTTTCCCTGGAGTGAAAAAATCTGAGAAGAAAGCCATCAGAGAAGCATATGCTGAATGAGGTTGTCTCCTGTTCCACTGCTTCATCCTCTGAGGAAATAGGAGACAACATACTCTCCTTATTGTCTGAAGGAGACTTATTCTTTATACAATTCATCAGTTCCTCAAGCTGAAGTTAAGAGGGGTCAACAACTCATCAACATATGCTACAGTAGAATCAGTAGACCCCGGTACCAAAATTGCTGCTATTGGTGTAACTCCGGGCACCAAGTCAGCACAAGCAGTCATCAAGCAAGAAGAAGAGGGCACCAAGCTGTCTGAAAGGGGAGCTGAGAGCCCAGGTGCAGGTGCTACTTGGTCTGATACAGGTGCTAAGGAGCTCTGAGAAGCTGAAAGGTGTACAGAAAGTCACTAAGAAACCTTCACGTGACGGGCACTTTGACAGTGGTGAAAGCCTGGCAGCTAAAACTAGACAAAATGATGAATCTTGGAAGCTACAAGACAGCCGAGTGTCGATACCGACCTCCCTGCACTTCTTAACAGGAGGCAGACAGCTGTCAGAGAGTGAGGAATGCCTCTTAAGCGGCCTAGAGGCCAACAATCTGCCGAATTCGTCTCTTTTCTGGCAATGGCACTGAAGATTCCAAAGACAGATGGTGAGCAATGAAAGACACCACTTTCCAATGGTGCTCTGTTGCTCCCTGTGAACCAACAACAGGTGCAACGGAGGGGCAAATCCCTCCAGCCACCCTTGGACTTCCAGTATGTCTTCTCCCCAGTGCGGGGGAGTGGGATAGTGACCTTCGTCTAGGAGAACCGGTGGGCCAAACAGCCACCTCCTCAGATAACACAACACCATCACTTCTCACTGCACTTCTGAGAGGCATGCTCTCTACAAAAGACGTAAAAGAAGCGCCTAAATCTATGATCACTTAAGAGACAAAGTCAAATTTTTTCTCAAACTTAACATCGAGGCTGGCAATGGTGTCAGGTTTGGAATCATGGAAGCCTGAAACAGGAATCACTGGTAAAGAAGTCGGAGGGCTAATGATTGAAGAAGTAAAAGGAGGTTGAGCAGGAGTTGGAAAATCCTCAACTACTGAAGGAGAACTCTCTACAGCAGCCTTACTTTCGGCTCTAAGAACCACCTTCCTCATCCTATTCGTAGCTAACTTATCTAAATGAGATTTCAAGGTTTTCTATTTAGACTCTTCCCAATCTACACATTCTAGACACAATAATTCCTTAGAATAAGTCTGCCCCCTACAATTGACACATTTGGTGTGTGAATCATAATTGACACATTTGGTGTGTGAATCATAAGAAAATTTTGTCAATCTAGTTCTACAGCCCTCTGAGCAATACCTAAGGCTCGGGGAGCTAGAATCTGACATAACTGAGTGTTAACTACGTAAACAAACCACGAAATAAGCATTTATGTCACCTAAGAATACTGCAATTCAACCCCAATGATGACGTAAAATGACGGCCCAAAGCACCAATGTTAGTCGGAAGCCGGCAGCAAATGAATTGGTTCTCTTTGCAGTTCTGTACCTATCAGTTTCAAAAGTTGGCAGGTCCTGTACACCTACACTAGCGACTCTGGCCCCACCACAAAATTGTGAGATTTGACTGCCAAGGTAGTAAGTTTTCAGCTACAAGTAATTACTTGGTAAGTTACTTGTGCAAAATCATTATTTTTATTATTTAATGTTATTTAATTTACTCATAAAAGCTTGAAAACTTATAAATTACATAAAAAATATTAAACATCTTTGCAGGGTTTCTCCAAGATTTGAAAATGTTGTGTTTGTGTTCGCGCGTCTATAAAATACTACTCGTGTATGATAATTAGTTAGTTCCAATAAAAAGTTTGTGCTATTGTGAATTCGTGCAACTCGAATCGCATAGGATTGAGGTATTACTGTATTACGGATGGGAGACCAAGTGCCATAGGCTTGGCTAAGATTTTCTTACCTTGAGCATACTGAGTAGACACCAAAATTGTTGATAATAACAAAACATTGAAAAGCAAGCCTAATTATTACAGCAAATTGGGTTACCAATGATAATATTAAAAGCAAGCCGAATTACACGTCTATTATCACAAACTTACGCAAAATTGCTTATGATACATTGGCAGATAGCCTGTCAGCCATTTGCAATGAGTGAATGTAAACAAAATCATAGCACCGCCTGTTGTTTATTTATGATAATTTTCATACAAAGTCCATACTTTATTCCAGTATACTCTCACAATGTTGTAGTATTTCATGCACAGAATCATACATTTTTCCCTACAAAATCACTTTAAAATATCATCCAATAAATGTACGATGAAACATACTAAAATTATTTTCTTTCACAAAATATCCCTGTAAAATAGGGGTGTGTCTCATACGCCAGCAAATACAGTACTCAGGTACAGGGTGGAACAAGGGGGGGGGGGGGGGGCACACAAACTTTTTGTTATATATTCTTCATTCAATCACTAATCACCGTTAGTTTACAGGTCATGACAAGCAACACCTGTGAATGCAACTAGATCTTAATGGGAGCTCCAACAAAGAAATTGCATCAATTATTACAAGACAGACTCGTTCAAGACAGTGCAGGACACTTTCGTGCATTAGTTTAAATGTGAAAAAGCGCCCCCAAAGCAGAATTCAGACTAGGCGGACCACTCTGAGACCTATGGAACAGTGAACCTCAATGCAGCCAGTGACAACTGTCCAAGCCATTCAGGACACCCCAGGAAGCATACAGTATGGACTGCAATCTCAGCCAACGAGCAGTATGTTGAGGTGCTCAAAATCTTCCAGAGTGAGCTGCAAACCCTGGACCCATTGCTTATGGGGAAGCTCTGGTTCCAGCAAGATGAAGCAAGCTCTCACACTTCAAAGCTGTCCCGAGATTGGCTGAAAGAGAACGTTGGTAGTCGTGATAAGTTTCAAGACTGATTTTGAGTGGGCACCTCACAGTCCAGACCTTAGTCCAAGATTTCTTTCTCTGGGGCTACCTCAAAGACAGAGTGTCTGCAGGGAGACCCATGACCATCATGGAACTCAAGGAAGCTATCCGGGAGGTCAGAGCCATTAGTCGGTCAGTTTGTAAGGATGTCATGGAGCTAAGGGAAGGTCATCTTGAACACATGCTTTAGAATATAGAGAAGTCCAAAGAATTCTATTTTTTATGATGTTTTTAAACATAATATAAAAAACTAGTATATATCATGAAAGTTTCATATTCAATTCATGTAGGAAATTTATAAATTTGGCCTATCAAAAGTTGGGTTCTGTTTCTTTGGGTGACTGCATAAGCATTTTTAGAGGGGTTTTAAGTACTCATGGAGGGGATTACCAATCCCCCCCCTCAAAAAATATGGGGGGTCTACTGTATAATAATTGGCAGTGAACTATTAAATAGGCTGTAATAATAATTTGAGTTTAAGGTATTCAGGGTACAGTATTTGGTGTTTGAACTACTAAAATAGGAAGTTATGCATAAATGTTTATAGAGGTGGGTCCCAATATATTGCGAATTTTCAGTATTCTTGGGAGGTTGTGGTCCCTCATCCCTGTGAATGCGGGGAGCTGACTGTGCATCTTTTTCTTAATTTTACATTAAATTATTTTTCTTAATTTTACATCGAATTTTTTTTCTTATTAATTTTTAAGTTAAACTTATACATGTCTTAATTTTGATGTGCAAAATGTAGCCTAATGTTCTGATGTATAATATCAAAAAGCCTAACTTTGGAGTGCTCAAAGCACTTAGAAATCTGGACTAGAACTATAGATGAAATGACACCCTTTTCAAGCTTTCCATCCCCTTCCCCTTCCCCTTCATCTGTTGATCATACAATGTAAGCTACGCCTGTCTGTTGGTACCCATGTGCTTATATCCACTAATGTATTTGATAAAATACACTAGATTTTTCAAGTTAACAAGATGGTAATGATTTCTATACACAGTATTCAATAGAAAAATTTGAAGGAATACAAAAGGTTTTGTAGTATGATACATACAGTGGTGTCAAAAGAGTATCAATTAGCTTTTAACTCTTAAGAGCCAATCTGAAAAAAACATGCAGGACCCCAGGCCGTGCAAACCTTGCTGTCAGCCAACTGAAGGAAAAACACATCAACAGAAAGAGGAAGATATGCAAATGCAAATGGTGTAAGAAAAGAATTCTAAAAAATTCTCCCTACCTACCACGAGAAGTTGAAAATGACTATTTACAACCCTTGTGAGGCCTTTATTTTAAGATAATAATAAATTTTAGCAAGTTACACATGTTTTTTCTAATAAATAATTTTATCTAATTTTGTAAACTTATAATTAGAGCTCGCACAATATCATAACAGATAAGAACCAAAATCAATAAAAAGTTCTAAGTACATTTGTTGTAAAATATTTAGGTAAATTTACTGAGACAGAAAATGCAGTAACTTTTTTGGGTTATACATTTTTTCTAATATTTCTTTGCACTTTTCTTTGCAAAATTACAATTATAACTGACTTACTATCATAAAAGAATAGAGGTAAAACCAGCAGCAACCCCTGGTATATTTATGAACAGAGATATAAAAAGATGCCATGTGAGAGAGAGAGAAGCCCTAGTATATGTACACACTCTTCAAGTCCAGTACACAACTGAACCATGAGATGTCTAGAAGTTACAATTAGCAAATTTGTGGGCTATTGAAGTAAGGAAACCTCTTTCCCACCCAATTTCTCAAAATCAATGACGCATAATACTGATACTCACCAGGACGTATAATCCGTCCACCATGCAAAACCTGTTACTGTTATGCATATGAGGGTATCCATCCATTAAGGGTTAAATGTTCTTCCATATTTGGGTTAATTGTAATATTCTATTTGGTAAGGTATTTTTTACTTATATTGCCCTATTTTGTTTAGCATGTATATGCACTGTTGTTTTTCAATTGAAAAAATAAATGGGTAGCTCATTGGTATTTACTTAAAAAATAATGATTTCAGACATTTTATATTCTAGTTGCAGCTTTAATAAACATTTACTCTACTATAGATTTATTCCTGTAATTACATAGTATACTAATTACCAACACCTATTAATGATAATTAAATAATACTATGTATTGGGAGATGCATTAAAGAATTGATAGATATGCCAAAACCTTGGATGATGCAACTGTTAGGCCAAGCTAACTGTTACATATTATCATGCACAGAAAAACCATTATGAAAATTACACACAGAAGTACCAAATTTTCCTCTGGTAAGTTTTTAATGCCATGAATGGGACTGAAGGTGATTTCAAGAACTTATGAAAGGTTTTTATAACACGTAAATTTTCAGCTTCTGTAAGAGGTTCAAGAATTCAACCCTTATGTATACATAAAATTTTGCACAAAAGAATATTTTGCTCTTTAAAACACTTCTTTAAGGAACACCACTGAATTTTCTTTGAGAACACCATTCTTATGAGAAGGAATGAAAAGAGGTTTTGAATGGACATAAATGTTTTTACTCACTGAATAACTGACCTTGTACTGAAGGAGAGAACCAGCAAGGCCCCTCACAGAGGCATTCTCTGTGTCTACTGTATGTGTGGATCTTTCCGATATTGCCAATGAAGCAGTTTCCCCACTTGCTATAGAACGTGCACCATGAGCAATGTCTACATGCACTTCTAATCTGTAAAACAAAACAATTATTCATTACAAATAATTATAACCATTACGTAAATAGTGGTGGTGATAGTAATGGTAGTAGAATACATATGGAATAATCACACTAACATCACTTTAATATATAATTAACATTATAATAAACACCTATTAACTCTTGTAACTTACAAATAAAGATCACTACTTGTCAAATGAGCAAAAAGCATCTGTAATCTATCACTTTAAATAAGCAAATATGCTGCAAATATGAAATTGTTATTACATATTATTCCGATTTATTATGAATACGAACCCAATTCGTAAGGAACAAAGAATATGGTATTCATTTGAAAGAAGTAACAGAAGGTAGTAGGACATACAGATGAAGAGATCAGTTATTACAAGAGACAAAGTAAATTAACAAATCAATTAATAAATAGATATAAATGTAAATTACTAAAAAACAAGAATTAATAGTTTTAGAGCAGTAATGCATAGCATCTGGCTTGAACTTTGAGGTTCCAATTGCACAATATTCTCAGGAGATTTTTTACAGTCCAAATGGGAAAAATAAAGGACTTCTGGAAAAGAGAAGTTTGACAGTAAGGCACATTTACTGCATATTGGTGAATCTATTCAGCAAAATCTGGCTGCTCTTGGCAGGAAAAGAGGATCAGGGATCAACTGTGAATGTGAAAGATCTCTGTTAAAATACAACTTATGGAAAACTGTAATGAGGCATCACAATGAAAAATATGACTGAGCACAACTGTAGCCACTTTATTCTTAACTTTAACATGAGAGGTGATAAGAAAGAGGAGGGTGAACTGAGTTTCTATAGGGCAACAAGTTGCAAACCTAATCATTAGAGTATGTAATTATGATGCAAGAGAAACTCCCCCTCCTTATAAAAGAAAGTTTCAAGAAATATTTTGAGATAAAATTAGTGTTAAGGGTTATGCAGCCTGGGATACTATCACTAAGAGATTAACGTTTCTCCTAGAACAGGCCTGTGTGGTCTGTTGTTGGGTCCCTCTCAGATACAGATGTTTTTCCCTCAGGGCAAAGATGTTTTTTCTATGCCTTATTCATTACATATCTTTTATTGTATAAACACACTGACAACAATGAACACCCTACACATCTTACCATTGTTGATATGACAAATTTTGTAATAAATTTGTATTTTTTATAGCTAACAAACCTGCAGTCTTAACTCATGGATAATTTTTCTAGCACCACCTGGAAAACCAGTAAAAATAAAACAAACAAAATAATGGTAGCAACGAGGAAGGCTGATGGGCCTAGATGGCAACTGTCAACCTCCTTCGCTTTTGTGTCGAAGAGATGACGCCTCAGTTTCTTCCAGCCCAAGTACAGTGGTACCTCGAGATACGAAATTAATCCGTTCCGAGGCGGCCTTCGTATAATGAGTTTTTCGTATCTTGGAACACATTTTACATGTAAAATGGCTAATCCGTTCCAAGCCCTCCAAAAACACCCCATTAAATTTCATAATAAAGCTAAATTGACCTATAAACAATGAAATACTATAACAATTTGGACCATTCAATACCTAAATTAAGAATAAAAATCCAAAACTTGTAAATAAAGTGTATATTAGTGTACAAGAAATATTATTACTGTAACGTAAAATGTGGAAGCTTACCTTTCGAGTTAGGCTATCTCCGATAGTGGCGGCAGAGAAGGAGGAGGACAAACGGCAGATAACGTACGAACATACGTACACTTAACTTTACGAAAACATAAAAAATTTAAGGAAAACTATAAAACTAAAATTTACGAAACCCCTTAACAAAACTGTAACACTTAACTTACAAAAATCTAGAAATTACGTAAAAAAAAAAAATTTCTATTTTTTTATTTTTAACATTTTTTTTTACTTTTACGTAGGCTTTTTTTTTTTTTTTTTTTTTTTTTTTTTTTTTTTTTTACAGAATTTCAACTTCATCACCACTTTCAACGTTCTGTTTTTCATCACTTGGTTCTTCCTTTATGCTTTCAACTTTCTGTTTTTTATCACTTGGTTCTTCCTTTTTGCTTTCAACTTTCTGTTTTTTATCACTTGGTTCTTCCTTTTGCTTACTCCTGCTAATGCTGAAGGCCTCTTTAAAAAATAGCGATCCAAGGAAGATTGCTTCTGCCTACTTTTCACAATGTTCCTGAATCGACTCAGGCAAACGTCATCGAACTGCGTAAGCATAGGACCTGTGTGAGCCTTTTCGGGGTGTCTTTTTTCGATAAACGATTGCACTTTATGAAAAGCGCCTAGAATATCCTTAATTTCTGCCGTTGTCATAGGCTCCTCCTCCTCTTCCTCGCCGCTGCTAGAGAACTCCTCTTGAACGACGTTAAGTTGCATGGCCTCCAACTCCTTCAGGTCATCCGTCGTAAGCTCCTCTTGGTGCTCCTCAAGAAGGTCGTTGATGTCGTCCTCGTCGACGACCAGCCCCATGGACTTGCCGAGTGCAACGATTTCGTCAAGATCTGGTTCCAAAACAGTTTCGGGATCGTCAACTGTTTCTGACTCTGCAGCACCAGCTTCGCCCACGTCGAAGGTTAATGAGTCGGATGCAAACGACGATGTCGAAATGCTCCTTCCAACATTGACGCAAGGTGAGGTTTGTGGTATCGGTGATGTCGAAACATCTCTTGAAAAGATGTTTCGTGTACAGCTTCTTAAAGTTCGCTATCACTTGCTGGTCCATGGGCTGGAGGAGAGGGGTGGTGTTGGGCGGAAGAAAAAGAATCTTAACGAAGGAATACTCTGCTAGGATATCTTCCTCGAGGCCAGGAGGGCGGGGAGGGGCATTGTCCAACACCAGCAGACATTTCAGGGGGGGCGCTTCTCTTGCAAAAAACTCTTCACAGTCGGGCCGAAACACAGATTTACCCACTCGGTGAACAAAAGCCTCTTTACCCAGGCTTTTGCATTAGCCCTCCACATCACTGGAAGCTTCTCCTTCAACACTTTGTGGGCCTTGAAGGCTCAAGTAGTCTCGGAGTGATACACCAGTAGGGGCTTCACCTTGCAATCCCCACTGGCGTTTGAACAAAGTGCGAGCGCAAGCCTGTCTTTCATAGGCTTATGCCCGGGTAGCTTCTTCTCTTCCTCCGTGATGTATGTCCGACGAGGCATTTTTTTCCAAAGAAGGCCAGTCTCATCACAGTTGAAAACCTGCTGAGAACTGTAGCCTTCCTTGGTCATCATCTCGTCGAAAGTCTTCTTAAATGCTTCGGCCGCTTTCGTGTCCGAGCTGGCAAGCCTCCCCATGATGCACTACCGAATGGATGCCAGTCCATTTACGGAATTTCTCGAACCAGCCATGCGAAGCCTTGAACTCTGGGGTTGGCGTTGAAGTCCCTTCCCCTCCCTCGTCTTCCGCCTGCACAATCAAATTGCCGAAAATAGCACTGCCCTTGTGAGCGATTGCCGTCTCCGTTACTGTATCGCCAGCGATTTCTGTCTTTTATCCAGATGAGGAGCAGCCGTTCCATCTCGTCGTGCACATGGCTCCTCTTGCTGGACAAAATAGTGATGCCCTTCGAAGGTGTAGTTGCTTTGATGGCATCCTTCTGTTTAAGGATGGTGCCTATTGTCGACGGATTACGGCCGTATTCCTTTGCGATCACACTCAATCGCATACCAGCTTCGTACTTCTTTATGATCTCCATCTTTGTCTCCAAAGAGAGCATGCGCTTCTTTCCGTGAATTTCAACTTTCTTGGGACCCATGACTACGTTAATTTACGTAAAGTTACACAATACGTAATAATACAGTCTTCGTACAACACGATAATATGTACTGCAATGAAATCAATAATGAATTTACGTTACTAAACGAAATTGTTGGAGCGAACGAATGCCGATTGCGTACGGTAAAGTTTCGGGTGCGTAGTGGCCAAGCTAAAGCACGCCAACACGTACGTATAGAAGATGCATGATGGGAGGGATGCTGTCCAATCAGAGAGAAGGATCTCATGGCTTGGCTAGCATCAGGAACCAATGGGAGAGCAGGAGGATGGTGGCGAGTCTACTATAACTAAGATGGCGGCGTGCGGCGCGAGTTTCAAAATTGTTATGGGGCGAATCTCGGACTTTCAGAAACCTTTCGTATCTTGAAAACTTTTCGTATGTAGAGCAGTAAAATTTTTTGCATTGGCTTTCGTAACTTGGATTTTTCGTAAGTTGAGCCTTTCGTATCTCGAGGTACTACTGTAACTTGATTGATGGGTGGCTAGACGTGGGTCCTATAAGTTAAGACACAAGTTTATTGGCTATGAAAAATACAAATAAGTAGATTTAACTTATGAACAGACTCACTTCTGAAGGGAGGAAAGAAAGTCTGGAACCAACTGGAGGTTCAGGCCCCCAAAGCCTCTGACATGATAAATTAGTGATTATTTAACAGTCAGACTTCTGGGCCTTCATACAATGTGTTGTGATGATGTAGAAGGAAGTTAAAGAACTATATCTGAAGATAACATATCTTCACAGCCACCAATAGTTAGCTATCAACCCCCTCTCGCCTTGCTAGAGAGAGGAGGGACTTGCTTTGGTAAAAGTTTTAATATTCATGTAGGAATAAACAAAACTCAAACAAAAGGCTGCAGTTTCATCTGTATCAAACCCAATCCAGCATATGATGGAATGACTTCTCATTGCCTGCCGGTGGAAAAGAGAAAGGAAGCGTAAGAGACCATTCATCTCATTCATTCTCACTTTCATACTGACATCTTTGGTAAGATACAAACTGCCCCACTAGGCACACAGGATGAGTTACACAACCTATTGCGCAGCCACCACCACACCCAAGGAAAAAGTGTCCAAGGTCTTGTAGGCAACATCCCACAGATAGAAGGAAGTGAAGGTGATCTGATAAAGCAAGTACCAGCCTTCAAAATCCTTTGAACACTCAAGTTCATTTTGAATGTCAAAGCAGGGCACAGCCCTTTAACATCATGTGCTCTTTCATACATTGTGTTAGGAATGGGGAATGAAGTCGAACCATAAGCTTGTCTGATAGTTGCAAAAAGCCAAAAGATTGTATTCTTGAACACCTCTTTCTTGTTTCGGCCAGTGCTAAGTTAAGTCTTTGGCATCCCAATCTGAGATGGAGTCCTTTTCAGATTTCAGCGTAGTGCTCTCTCTGACAGGGTAAAGGAGCTATTTGTCTGGATCACTGCCAACAAAGTAATTAACCTACACATAAATGGAAAGATATGCAAATGCACATGGTATAAGGGTGAGAAAAAAAAAAGTTCAAATATTTTCTCTACTTTCTAAGAGAAGTTAAACAAAAGTATTTACACCCCTGTAAGCCTCATTTACAAGACAATCATAGATGCAGTAACCTTTTTGGATTATAAATGTCTTTTCTAATATTTCTTTGCAATTTTCTTGACAAAATTACAATTATAACTGACATACTCTCATAAAAGATAAGAACTAAAACAAACCCAATAGCAACCCCTGGAGATATTTATGAGCAAACTTATCTATGATGTCATGCGAGAGAAAGAGAGGCAGTACATGCTCCCTTGAAGTCAAGATCACAACTAACTCATGAGCTGCGTAACTGTGTTTTGAGCCAGTCTAAAAGTTGCCATTAGTGAATATATGGGCAATAGAAGTATTGGAACCTCTTTCTCACCTGATTCCTCCAAAAGGATGGAGAGTAATACTGATGCTCACCATAAGTGAATCCGTCCACCACCCAAAACCTGTTATTGCTACTCATATGAGGGTATCCATCAATTAAAGGTTATGAGACGGAATGGAGAAGGATTCAAATCTGTCATCATGAGAAGACAGAACAAATTCTTAGGCTACAGACGTTCAATCCCTCATATGTTTGACATAGAAGGATAAGCCATGGAGATCACCAAATCCCTTTGATGAGGCTAGGGCTGACAGGAAAACATTCTTGAGTCAGGTTCATGTCTGACACACGGCATAAAAACTCAAATGGAGCATGGGTGAGGCTGCCCAGTACCAAAGTCAGGTCCCAACTGGGTGGTCTAAGTTCTATTGGAAGACAAGATTACTCAAAGCTCTTAAGAAACAATGAGATTTCCCATGAGGAAGAAAAACTCAATTTTTATAATAAAATAGTTTTAATTACACTTACCCAGTAATTATATAGCCAATAGTATCACTCGCCTGGCAGTTAAACTACGAAATTTACAGGTGGCGCTAATTTTCTGTCTTGTTTTGGTTAGGTAACCATGGCCCCACCCAGAGAGGAACCAATTGGCAAAGAGGTCTGTTTGTTTTATGCCCTTAATGAGAAAAAACCATGCTAGGGTATGGAGGGTGGGCCCCGATTATATAATTACTGGGTAAGTATAAAAATTTGTTTTATTATAAAAATGACATTTTTAATTATGGGTCTTACCTAGTAATTATATAACTGATTCCCACATTGAGGGATGGTGGGATATATGGGTGTTTCTACCTAAAAATATTAACACTGTAACTAGAAAGAGGATAGAAAAAGATTTGCCAACATTATATGTATAACAATGTTTGCTGATTCCTTACCTGATAAGAGAGTTGATGCAGGAAGGTACTGCCTCTGGTTGTCACTCATCTTATCATGAAGAGGCATGGCAGTAGTATAGCCATCAGGCACTTACTACTTTAGCGGTACCTTTGTGGCTTCGGCAGTGGCTGACCCCAACATTGTGCAGTAGGTGCCGTTCTAATTTTTGTAATATGAATCCTTGCACGGGATGCCGGGCATAGCCTTAAGAGCAGTGGAAGTCATTTTATGGTGAGAGAGAACGTCGGAGGGTTTCGACTCATCCTTCATGGGAAGGTTTCTCGCTCCTTCCTCGTGTTTCGTCTCCTGCACTATCAACCCCCATAGTAGACTAGTTCCAGTGTCTCCTCCCTTTTCTTCCTTTGATTCGTCGCTGGAAGTATTGGGAGGCCCCAGGCTGATGTTTGTACTGTCGCCCCTTCTTCTTCGGGAATTATTTTGATTCCCGGGAAGGAAAGGCTTTATTTTTTCATCATTCTCATTTCTTCCAGGTCGGTGGCATCCAAGATGGCGGCGATTGGAAGATGCTCGGGCTAGGAGGTACCCATCCTGGAGGGGTTGCTTGAGTGCCTTTTGGAGGCTCACTCCCCCCCTTCCTCCTCAGGCTGGCCAGGTCTGATTCCCCTTCTCACCGAGGGAAGGCCGTGACGTCATCACCGCTTGTGACATCACTCCCAGTCTTCATCTGAGCACTGCCTCTCTCTGTCATGACGTCATTCCTGCCGCCCCGTTCGCTACTTCTTCCTTCCATGTCATTGGAGCCTTCTCTTGCAGATCAGTCTGATGTTATATGCCAGGCAGTGCTTAAGAGGTTGGACTGTTTTGGAAGTTAAGTTGGCTGCCTTGTCGGTTGGGAGCATTGAAAGGAAACGCGCTGCTTCGTCCTCGCCTCCTGCGAAGAGATTGCTTGTAGAACCAGTGCTATCTTCTCTCTCTTCCCCCCCTGCATCACGTTGGCGTTTCAAGTGTTGAAAGGTTAAGGATTTTGCTCTTTTTTCGCCTACAAGGGATGAAATACGAGGATGTGTTCTCAAGATTGTTGATGTTTTGAAGAGTGTTAGTGGCTTTGTCCTGCATCGATTCACAGTCGTCTTGCAACTTCCCCCGTCCGTGCACGTCTCAAGTGTTGCAACCTCCCGCGTCCATGCACGTCGCGAGCGTGTTGCAACCTCCCCTGAGAGTGTAGTGTATCTCCCATTGCGTATTCTGCAGCGGCTGCTTCGTCCTCCGCATCGAATCATGGGCATGTTGCAACTTCCCCTGTCCATGTACGTCTCGAGTATGTTGCAACCTCCCCCGTCCATGCACATCACGAGCATGTTGCAACTTCCCCTGTCCGTGCACTTGATGCAAGTGCTACTTCTTCTCCAAGGTCTATTCATCACCGTAAAGATCTCAAGGCGCCTGTCAATAGGTCGAAGGTGGTGTGCTTGAAGTTGCTGCAGCAGGAGTGTTTGACCTGCCTCTCTCACTGATGCTTCTTAGAGTTCGATTCCCGAGGATTCCTCTCCAACTCACGTTTGTAAGTCTGCCACTCCCGTGACCATTCACGGACATGTTAATGAATCATCTGTTGGATGAGAAAGTAATGATGCTCGTATTGTTATAGTGGGTTCGTCTCCGGAGCCAATGTGTGGACCCAGCCCAGACAGGTTAGTTGGTGTTTCAGGCTGTTTGGCTGCTGATCCTTCTCCGTTGCCAGAGCAGGAGGAGGGAGACACGCAAGAGTTTCTGTCTCCCTTTTCAGAAGTTGTTGCTCTCATGCGTGGGTTCAACAATTAGGAAGTACGTCTCGGGCTCAGTCGTCTTCCCTCCTTCTTGCTTGGAAGCCTTGGTGGGAGCTACGCAGGATCCCCATCATCTCTCCAGCTTCCCTCAGGTTAACGCCTCTGTTTCGGACCGGGACGGTTCACTTCGCTCTAGAGGCGCTGCCAAGTTACTACTCCCACCTCTCATCGGGCTAGGAAGTACTATGCTACTAGCTCTTCTTTTTTTTTTTGATGTCGCGCTACCTTAACCCAGACGTCGTTCGCCTGAGGCCGGGATTGTCTTTGAAGTAGGTGTAGCCGGTGGCTCCATCCTTGTCCCCGCAGGATGCCTCAGCATTGGAATCTATGGCAGCCTCCAAGATAGCTCCTGACAGGTCCCCAAAAGAGTTGGTGACTGCTTCCTCTCTTGCCAATCTGTTGCAGTTCGGAGGCAAGGCATTTTCATATATGGCTCACCTCAGTGTACCTCAGTGTTAATTTATGGGCTATCCTGCTGCTGATTAGAATGCGATAGGACAGCGTCGGGCTGACACCAAAGACAGACAGGCCGTGTCTTAAGTTGGAGTTTCGTCCTCAGAGACATCCAGCTCCTCCTCCTCCCCCTGTCCAGCAGTAGTCAAGAAGACCGTCGCTTGGTAGGCCATCGAGGAATTCGAGTTCGGCAGGGCCTTCCCATTCGACTCACCCTTGGTCAGAGGATCAATGTCCTTTTCGTTTTCATTCCTTTAGGCCAAGATGGGGCCTAAGGGCCAGAGGTATAGGGCCCTCGGTAGGTTAGGCGCCTCTCCTGGGCCAAGGGGGGATGCCTAGTGGCCATTGGGCCAAGTGGCAGAGTTGTAGGCAGAGAAGTGGGTGGTAGATACCATTTGGGTGGGGTGTGTACTGCAATTCGATTTCTCTCCCCCTCTGTCGGACAAGCCGCAGCTCACGAAGGCATATCCTCCAGATTCTCTAAGGTTCTTGGCTCTTCGGGAGGAGGTGCAGAAGATGCTGGACAAATTGCGATAGAGGAAGTGGTGTGTTCGTCTCCATTTTACAGTCACATCTTCTTGGTCAACCAGGAAATGTCAAACCTCATACCCAGTTGAGGGATTTTCTACTTGGACATGGTCATCGATACAGCGGTGAGAAAATTTTTCCCGTTGGACCAGAGTTTTGGGAAGTCGCGAGTGGGGGCGCGCAACTTCCTGTCGGAACCACATCAGTCAGCTCAGCAGTGGCAGGTTCTTCTGTGAGTGTTGTCATCCCTGAAGAGGCTGGTCCCTCATGGGTTTCTTCTTCTTCGGTCTCTGCAATGGAGACTGGGGGAATTCTGGTCCTCTGGCGGGGGACTCACCCCTGTTAATGTTCCCTCTGTCTTTGGAAGTGAAATAAGACCTTTTTGGTGGTTGGACGACCAGAATCCTTCGAAGGGTGTCCCTCTGCGTTCTCCTCCACCAGACGTCCTTCTGTTCTCAGACACCTCCCTCGCAGGTTGGGCAGCCTTATGTAGGCGACCTAATTTCTTCAGGCGTTTGGAGGACAAGCAGCAACATATCAACGTCTTGAGTTGAAGGCAGCCTTCCTATGTCAGAAGAAGTTTTGGGAGAAGGCAGAATGTCATTCTGTCGTTCTCATGTCGAACAACTCCATGGTGGTAACCTATGTGAACAAACAGGGACGCCTGGTTTCTTGTCAACTTCACACCTTGACCGCCGAGGTTCACCAGTGGGCAGTCAGCAGTTCGGTAGAGCTCTCAGCCAGGAACATCCCAGGCAAACTGAATGTAGTCGCAGTCAAACTCGGTCGTCGGGATCAGCTCCTAACACTGAGTGGTCATTTCATCGAGTGGCAGAAGACAAGCTTTTCCAGGTTTTGGGTAGACCCATGTTGGCCCCTTTTGCGACTCGCTTCAAGAGGCTGGAATTTTCTGTTCAATGGTCCCTGATCCTTTAGCATTGGGGGAAGACGCATTCCAACATCCCTGGGACAACCTGGAAGTGTATGCCTTCCCTCCGTTTTGTTTGATCCATCAAGTTCTGAACAGGTTAATGAGTTCACAGGGTCTCAGGATGACTTTGGTAGCCCCTCTGTGGCCTCAAATGGAATGGTTCCCAGATCTGCTGTAATTATTGTCAGACGTTTTAAGGGAGATGTCGGCGACATCTCCTGTGTCAGCTCCATGTAGAAGTGTTCCACTAGTCAGTAGAATCCCTCTCTTTTCTCGGTTGGAGACTTTCAAGTTTCTCCTTCGAGCGAGAGGCTTTTCTCAGAAGGACGGCAGGGCATATGTCCAACAGTCTCAGAGGGTCGACCTCTCCAGTTTCCAAGGTAATACGCGATCTACTGTGATTGGTGTCACAACGGTTTTTCTCCACTCGCAACCTCTATTCAACGAATAGCAGATTTTTAACATTCCTCAGAGACAAGAAACGTTTGGCCGTTTCTGCCATTAGAAACTACAGGGCGGCCCTGAGTTTGGTGTTACCCCTTAAAGGTATCGACATCTCCTCTTCCTGGTAACTTTCCTTGCTAGTTAAGGAGTTTGAGCAGTCAAGTGCTCCTAGAGAGCTCAAGCCTCAGACATGGGATGTTTCCTTGGTTCTCAAGTGCTTCACTAAGGGTCCATGTGAGCCCTTGCGCCGCTCATCTGACAAGACCTTGACGCTCAAGGCAGTTTTCGTTCTGACCTTGGCATCTTCCAAGAGGGTAGGAGAGCTCCACGATCTGAACTATGACGTGAAGTATGCCAGGGGTTGGGGGTTGTTGTCCTTCAAATTTGTCCCGGATTCCGTGGCCAAGACCCTAAATCCCTCTATGCACTATTACAAGTTCACTTAGTTTTCCATTCCATCACTGAATAACTTGTGGGTGGTGATGCTAGAGCTTTTGTTGTGCCCTGTCCGGGCCCTGCATTGCTCTCTTAAAAGGACTCGACACCTTAGACCTGGCTGCCGCAGACTTTTTGTCAGTACAGGCCGTACAAAGAAAGAGGTGTCTAAGAATACTATCTCTTTTTGGATATGGGAACCATACATACTTGTCTCTTGATTCCACCACCAAATCTGTGCAGGCTAGAGCGCATGACGTTAGGGGTACTGGTCCCTCTCTGGCTTTCATAAGAACTTGGCTTTACTTAGAGGGCTGAGCGCTGGTACTTGGTTATGCCAGTCCACGTTCACCTCTTTCTACCTTAAGGATGTTGCCCACAGGTCTGCGGATGCATTTTCCCTAGGTCCTGTGGTGGCTGCCCATCAGGTTGTGTACTCATAGTTGCCCCTAACAGGGCACTTTTGTATCTTTCCTAAGATGATTGTGTGGATGAGAGAATGAGGGAGTTGGCTAGTCTCCTTCTTACTCTTGTACCTTTCCTTCTTCCTTTGGGTGGGTTAAGGGATAGACACGTCATTCGCTGGACTGGTCTGATACAATGAGTAAGGTAGTCATACTGATAGTGTGGTCACTTATTATGCAAATGTCAAACCCTCTATTCAGTAGCATATGCTCCGCTCCTAGGCAAGGAGGAGTTGCGAGTAGTACAAACCATGGTGTGTTGGTACTTTGCTGAAGTTAACCTTGTCTAGCAGCCATTGCTGCAATAACAAGTAGAAGACACAATTGCACTGGACATCATCACAGTTGGTAACAAAGTCAAAATCTTGCAAGTAACAAAGTCAAAATCTTGCAAAGACAGTCAAATTTGTGAAATTACGGCCTTTTAAAGAAAAAACCTATTACTAACTAATGCTGAAAAGCTACCAAAAGGAAAACAATACTCCACCAATTTGTCTAAAACCAGAAACGAGTAAAGGAAAAATAAATCCAAATTTAGCTGATAGCTAACAACCTTCATCGTCAACTGACATAAACAAATTGAAAGGCTTTGCCTGTTTGTTCCTCTCATTCTTGAAAGTGGGTGGGGCTATTTACCTACATCAAAACAAAAGAAGCGCTACTGCGATTTTCAAATTCTAGCCATGCTACTGTGATTTTCAAATTCTAGCCAACATACTAGTTAGAAACTAGAGCTATGTAATTAGTGCTAGGTAAGTTATATATATATAAAATGAAAATTTAAAGAAACAAGGTAAAATTGTTTACCAAGATAAACTTAAGATAATGATAATTATAGTCATTAATAGAATAGAAACAAAAACGTATGAGAACCAAAAGATATAAGCCATACACTATGCATGTACACCTGATTTTTAACCAGGTCATAGTTTAAAATATATTTTTCACGGTACAAAACCATCACTAGTACATGCATCACAAGTGGTTTTATAAAATTATAAGCTAAGCGTACAACAGTGCTATGGCATCCTTAGGGGACCTTCTTTTACTCAGGACTAAGATTCTAGGTGTCATCACCCTTTTATCTGACATAACCTTTTCATCAGCTGAGTTTTTATCATCTATAGTGGCTAATGGTCATGGATATGCCCTAGTACTTTAGTTTTTTCCTTGCATTGTCGCTCTGGGCTTGCTGTCTGTGTGGCCTACCATCATGGCTAGCATCATCCCCTTTGATACAGGTTACATCCATCATTTCATTCTTCATACTATTCCTTCATCAGTCATCCAGCACAGGTGAGTGTTTTTACCTGATTTTATTGCTTTATGCCCTTTTTGCCCACAGCCATTCATGGGTTTTCTTCCACTGCAAACACATTGCTTATGAGATCAACAATGTCTGGAGATCCTTCCATAGTAAATATTTCAGCAAGAAAGAACTGCTTTTGAACCTGCCTTTACCGAAGACCTGTCTTCTTTCTAAGTCGTTATTTCTTCCTTCTTGGACTATTTTGGTTTGTTTTCCCTCCTGAATGGTGATTCAAGTTATTTTTTCTATATATGGATTTTATACATGACATTCATAAAAATCTTGTGCTCTCCCTCCCTTTCCAACTATCTAAAATGGAATATGCAATGTAGAATAAGAAATATTGATAAGTGCACTAATCGTCAAAAAGTTGGCTAAGCATGTTCGGTGGAACCAATCTTTTTAGAACATTTTGACTGCATCTGGATGCACCTAGCAGCTATTCTACATTCACTGGGTTTGTAAAAGAACTTGTTTTATAAAAACATTTTCCTGACTTATAATCCTTCTACCATTAAAATTGCCATTAAATTTGCTTTCTGGTATGAAGGCAGTGCCATAATACTACTTAATAAACTGCAGTAGCTAGTGTAGTAAAATTATGTTATATTCATAAAGGAAATAACAGAAATAAATCTGGGGGTAAGAGTACAAAAATTTTCAGTAATTAAAAAAAAAATAATTCTCCCAAAAACCAATTATTTTCTAATCAGTAATTCAAAGAACAAACCTACCTGTTGGTTCTAGATATACAAGAGGATGCTATGGAGCCAGTAAGAGAGGCTGGAGCAATGGCAGTATTACTAGCAGACTCACGGTCGCTATCAGCAAGGACGTGAGCAGCAGAGTCAGCAGAAAGGGAGGCACCGCAAGATACTTCACCAATACTGGCTGTCCCTCCACCAATATGACTCAATTCTTAGGGATAGAAAAATAAAAATCTTCCTTGATGCACCCTATTTTACAAATATTAAAAAATCAACTATAATGCAATATAAGAAGAGCACACGTTTAAAATTTGAATTTTTAAAAATTTTTCTGCTCATCCATATAAAATTGAGAAAAAATCAATACTGACTATCATACAATTTAACCGATTTACCTGACTGTCTCCCAGGAATACCAAAGACCATGTCATTTTCATCATCAAAGGCAATCCGAACTTCTCCACCTGATGTTGATACACCACATCCTCCAGAACGACACAAAGAAATGGGGACTACACCATACACATAAGCTAATAAAATTGGCACACCTATGCTTACAGCAAGTCCTGCCAACACAGGAGATATAACAACCTGCAAAGAAAATGTATTCATTAACAAACTATAAAAGTGGTTGTATATTCTAATTAAATGTACATTTTATATAGGCTTCTTTCTCATTAAGTATGAATGCTCATACCTCATCTTGATATCTGAAGAAAAATTGTCCTATCAAGGATATCAATAATTTTAAAAAAGAAACTCAGAGACTACAGTATAACTAAACCTCTTGACAAATCTCAAAATAGAGCACCTTCAAAATGGAAGAAAAATAGTTTTAATATACAGCTGGACTTGTTTTATACAAGATCAGTTGATTAGGCTCCAGTTTTAAGATAGAAAACATTACATATTACGAATGCGTAAGAACAACAAAATTTAAAAATCACATAACATCATTTTAGGGGTGCCCCAATTTTCATCACTGCCATAAGGACTCATTATAAAGGAGGTGAGCACTGCTTCCTTATGATTGCAGGGATTTGCTTAAAATTTTTACCATTATTAAACAACTAATACAGAGGTACCTCATTTGCCGAATGTTTATGTTGAACATTTTGTTTTTCAAACGAAATTTTCTAGAATATTTTGTAACGTTTGTCGAACAAATACTCGTACTTTGAACTGACTAATTAATTTGTTTATACTGGCAGACCCTGGTTATTAGCGGGGGTTCCATTCTTGGCAGGGTGCTGATAAGTGAGAACCACCATTAACTTTCAAAACTCAGTGATTTATGGCAATAACTGGTTAATGGTGCCTCTGTTGAGCATGTTATGGCACCATACCTCTATTATCAGTGCCTTATGGTGCCAATAACCGGAACTTGGCGCATTATGATGCCATAAATCGAGTCATAAACCCAGATTGCCATTAACTGAATCTGCTGATAACTGGGGACTGCGGCAGTCCCCAGTGCTGAGAAGCGAAAAATACTGTTAACCGACACACTGCCATTTATGGCACTTGTGGGGCCAAGTTTCAGTTAATGGTGCCGTAACTGTTATCGGCACCTTATGGTGCTGTTAACCATAACTAGGCTTCTTATGGCGCCATAAATCGCCGATTTCATGTGGCTAGACAAGCGCCATAAAACCAGATTACCATTAACCCTTAGTGGACGGGTAAAAAAAAAAACCTCAGGCTGGGTAAACTTTGAGATCAGCCAAGTTACAAAAAAAACATGTCAATGGAAAGAGGAATATACCCAAATGCACATAATGAAAGAAAAAAAGATTCTAAAATATTTTCCCTACCTTACACAAGAATTTGAAAATGACTATTTACAAGCCCTTGTGGGGCATCTTTTACAAGAATCATAAATTTTACCAACTTATATATGTTCTTTTTTAATAATTAATTTTCTTTTATTTTGTAAAAATATAATTACAGCTCACACTATCAAAACAGATAAGAAATAAAATCAGTAACAAATTCTTAGTATATTAGTTGAAAAATATTTACGTAAATTTGCTGAGAACAAAGATTCAATAACTTTTTTATTTTTACTGTTTGTTCTAATATTTCTTACCTCCTTTCTTTGCAAAATTACATTTACCACTGACATACTATTGTAAAAGACAAGAACTAAAACCAACAGCAGCCCTTTGGTATATTATGAGCAAATTTACGAAAAGACGTCATATGAGACAGAGGCACTACATTCCCCCTTGATTTTAGCCAGTGTAAAAGTTGCCATTAGTGAATTTATGGGGTATAGAAGTATTGGCACCTCTTTCCCGCCCAATTCTTTCCATATTGACGACGCTTAATATTGCTTCTCTATAGGATCAATCCGTCCAACACCCAAAACCTATTACTACTACTCCTGAGAAGCTATCCATCCATTGAGGGTTAACCGAGTCCAACAATAACCGGGGACTGCAAACTGCGTCCTACAAGAAAAACTGTATTTACATATTTTTTCCTGTACAACACTATATAGTTTAATGATAACCATATTCAACAAAATAAATAACAGAATAAAGCATTGCAATATAAAATTTAGCATAAAAGATGTACAAAATTATACGTCACCGTGGTGATGCCACACACAGCTGACTTGAGACTAAATGAGTGTTGATATTGTTGAGGAGAGAAGGAGAGATAGTTAAAATATTATTGTATGTATATAAAAGCAATAACAATTAACATAAGAAAAGAGAAATTCACAGTAAACTTAACAATGGTAAAATGTCATACAGAAACAATAAAAATAAAAAAGGTCTTAACTGAGCAAGTATTCGGTATGCTGAGTGAGATGGTATAGTTTAATGATAGCCATATTCAATAAAACAGTAAATGAAAGCAGAAAGCTTTTCACAATAAAATTAAGCATAACGATGACCAAAATTATACGTCACTGCCGTGATGCACAGCTAACTTGAGACTGAGGGAGGGAGTGTTTATATTTTTGAAGAATATTGAATGAATGATTTTAAGCCATCACGTGTAATGATATTGTTGACAAGAGAAAAAGACAGTAGAATCTTTACTACATGTACGTAAAAGCAGTATCAATTCACATAAAAAAATAAAATGTTATTTCACAATAAATTTAATAATGATAAACACGAAAACAATCAAATGCAATACAGTCATTATAAAAAAAAAAAAAAAGAAGATTTACTTGAGTCTACTTGAGTCAGTATTCAGTGTACTGAGTGAGACAATAGAAAGGAGAGGGAAAGGATGGGTGGGAGATGGGGGGGTCAGCTTCATATTGACTTACACTTAATCTGTCCAAAGTACTTCTTTTTGTTATGGTAAAATACCTATTGAGCAACAATAGCTTTTTACAAGTTTTTAGCATTTTAAAAGCAATTCAGCTCCATAATAAACACATTGACATTGTGTTGCCTTCTGCGTGCCTTCGATTATTTGTTTAAATGACTTCCTTGTGAAAAGTTATCTAACCTCTCTTTCCTTTTCTTACTTGCATACTTTACTTATTACTTATTTGTTTGAAAAATCCTCATGTTTATTTTAAATTCTGCCACTTGCCACAAGTAATCTCTTGTAATTAAGATTGAAGTGAAAACATGTCAACACTCACTCACGCTGATTACTCTCTCTCTTTTTCTCACACATGGACACAATCAGACACACCATTGATTTCTTTGATTATCCTTGACCATTTCAGTTTCCTCAAAAAGGGTTCCCTCCAACCGATGCACCATTTTCACTAAACAGTTCATAAATCGTATATGGAAATGAAATTTTTCAAATAATTTACTTTGTGTGACGTACTTTTTTATTACTTTACACTCTTAATTTAACTTTTGAACACATTAATAGAAAAAAAATTGAAAAATGTGACTTTTTGGGTTGGCTGGAATGCTGATTCCCTTCATTTCTTATGGGGATATTTGTTTCATATTTCAAACAAATCACATATCGACCAGCCTTCTGGAATGGATTAAGTTCGAAGTCTGAGGTACTGAATTGTAAATACCTACCAAACAAAAAAATAATTGAACTACTGAATAAGTTTATAAATTGCAGTTATACTACATACATGCTGTGAAAGTTTCATTGAACTTTGTTCAGTTTCCTTCAGGGTATGTTCATTTACTTTCTTTGAAATATGTTTTGAGAAATCAGAAAAATTTGTTTTCTTAATTTTTAATAACTATAAAACTTGAATAGGTAGAAAAATTATTTTTACAAACATCCCCGAATTTACAAAATGACAAATTTTCTAAGAATTTGTATTTTTCATAGCTACAAACCTGAGGTCTAAACAATATGATAATTTCTAGCGCCTAGCTGGATCCAGTTAAAAAGCAGATGAAAGCAAGGAATCTTGTAATATCTGGCAACGCATGCGTAGATTGGGTGAAGAGTGGTCAAATGCCTATCATCTACGCCAGTCTTTCCCAACTCAGGATGACTTAACAAAAAGAGGGGCAGCTAGAGGTGGGCAGTATAACGTTAAGACCTCAGATTTGTAGCTATGAAAAATACAAATTGTCTAAGAAAATTTGTAATTTGTTCATACGCGAACAAACCCTCAGTCTTAACAATAGGATAGACTCATACTTGGAGGGAGGTATAAGACATCCTAGACCAGCAGGGGGTCTACCCGCCAGTCCAGCTCTCTAAAGAAATAGTCCTTGGAGAGGGACTGAAGCCCGTTGAGAAGCTAGACACACTAATATCTAACCACTCAGAACCTGAGTGACGTACAATAATGGGATAACCATTGTATAGGGAACCAAAGAGAAACTTTGACTGTCCAATAACAAACCAAGGCACTAGGGTTGTAGTACTCCCGACTCCTCCTTGCCAAGGAGAGGAGCCTATGCTACTAAATAGTGGGTAAGATATTGTATATTGCAGGACCACACTACCAGTATGACTACCTCACTCACCTGTATCAGACCAGTCCGGCAAATGACGTGTCAATTCCTTAAACCGCCCGAAGGAAGAAGGAAAGGTACAAGAGAAAGGAGGCCAGCCAACTCACTCATTCTCTCATCCACACAATCACCTTAGGTAAGATACAAAGGTGCCCCGTTAAGGGCAACTATGAGTTACACAACCTGTTGGGCAGCCACCACAGGACCCAGGGAACACGTGTCCAAAGATCTGTGGGCAACATCCTTAAGATAGAAGGAGGTGAACGTGAACTGGTGTAACCAAGTACCAGCGCTCAGCACTCTATGTACACCCAAGTTCTTTTTGAAAGCCAGAGAGGAACCAATAACCCTAACGTCATGTGCTCTAGCCTGCACAGACGTGGTGATGGAATCATCAAGAGTCAAGTATGCCTGTCTGATGGCTTCCCGTATCCAAAAAGAGATAGTATTCTTAGAAACGTCTTTCTTTGTACAGCCTGTACTGACAAAAAGTCTGTGGCAGCCTGGTCTAAGGTGTCGAGTCCTTTTAAGGGGGCCGGCCGGCTAATGCCGTTTTTTAACGACAGGAATTTGACATTCATACCACTTAATAAGGTGACTTGGGACATCTCCAAACCGCATGTGATTTTCGCCTCTGACCTTCGGTTTTGTGACGCCAGGGCAATTTATCCCGAAAATAACCATTTTTCAAATTCTATCTCCTCCTTTGATATTTAAAAGTAAGACCTGGGATTACTACCATATATAGACCTGATGTAGACCTCCAATCAAATGGAGAGTTTTTTTTCTAAAAGTCATTTTTTTGCTAGATATGAATTTTTCAATATGGTAAAAAAATAAACCCTATAAATCACGAGAAAAAAATTTATAAAAAAAAAAAGACGAAACAAAAATTGGAAAAAAGGGCTCTATTTGATTGTTCTATAATGTTTTTCTGAGTTATAAACCAAATTCCAATGTTATAGCTTTAAAACTAAGTGAGGAGATAGATTTTGAAGGTCAATAAGTATAGTTTTGAAATAGGGGCGTTCAAAGTTTTCCTTCGTATTTCTATAAAGACAATGTTAATAAATAATGATTATTATGAATGTATATTTATTTTTTGTGTATTAATAAACCAATACTATTTTATTTATCATAATTTAATCATAAATGATGATCCCTTTGTTCATATATCGTAGCCTGGGGCACTGCTTGAGGCAAGATGGGGCACTCCTTCCTACGTAATCCCCTCTCTCCCCTTCACTAACTCGGCTTATTACAGCGAATTTTCTTGTATGTTAGCGAGATGTTTTCCTTGTATTTTCCTCTTTGGCATGATGACATTCTTGCCGAAACAAAGATAAACAAACGTAAATGCAAGAGAATGTCAGAGGTGAGACTCGAAGGTGTACTCTCTTTTTACAAAGACAATTTAATAAATCATGATTATTATGAATTTCATATTCCATTTTGGGTATTAAAAAACCAAAACTATGTTATTTATCATAAATGAAGATCTCTTTGCTCAAAGATCGTAGCCTTGGGCACAGTGTGACGTGTGCTGTCAGGCAAGAAGGGGGCGTTACTAAGCAACCCTCCCCTCTCTCTTCACTAACTACGCGTACATTATGATATTCTGTAATAATACTTGAGTGATTTTTCTTCGTCTGTATGTTAGCGAGATGTTTTCCTTGTCTTTTCCTCATTGGCATGATGAACTTCTTGCCGAAACATACATAAACATACGTAATAGCAAGCGAACGTCATGAGGTGAAACTCGAACGTGTAATCTACTTGAAGTCTATGGTCCAACTGATTCTAATTGAACCAGATACTCGCTTATGCGAGCCACGGAATCTCGACAGATGCCATTTCTCACAATTTCTTTGCCAATAATTATCAAAATTTACGATAACAGAAGAAATGTTGCATTTTTTTGTACGGATGAATGTTTTAGGCTTACTGAGTTATGTTTACTAATTACCCTGTAACTACGAAAGTAAGAGGAATTTTGACGAAATATTTCGTATACGTATTCTCAATTGCCATATGAAGCTCCATGAATTTTTTCATGACTTTGCATTTTTCGCCCTATACCACCATATATAGGGGTTCCGGCCGGCCCCCTTAAGATAGCAACGCAGGGCCCAGACAGGGCACAATAAAAGCTCTTGAGTATCACCACCCACAAAGTCAGTCAGTGATGGAATGGAAAACGAAGCGAACCTGTCATCATGCGCCGAGGGATTTTGGGTCTTGGCCACGAATTCTGGGACAAATTCGAGGGACACTGACATCCAACCCCTGGTGTGCTTCACCTCATAACTCAGACCGTGGAGTTCTCCTACCCTTTTGGAAGATGCCAAAGCCAAAAGGAAAACTGTCAGGTTCCTGTCAGATGAGCGAAGCAAGAGCTCATATGGACTCTTAGTCAAGCTCTTAAGCACCAAAGAAACAACCCAAGTTGGAGGCTTGAGCTCTCTAAGAGAACTCGACTGCTCAAGCCCCTTAACTAGCAGGGAAAGTTCCCAGGAAGAGGAGATGTCGATACCTTTCAGGCGTAACGCCAAACTCAGTGCCGCCCTGTAGCCTCTAATAGCAGACACGGACAAACGTTTCTCGTCTCTGAGGAAGGTTAAAAAGTCTGCTATCCGCTGAATAGAGGTCGCGAGTGGAGAAAAACCCTGTTTACGACACCAATCACAGTAGATCGCTCATTTGCCTTGGTAAACTGCGGAGGTTGACTTACTAAGACTGCTGGACATGTGCCCAGCTGATTTCTGAGAAAAGCCTCTCTCTCAGAGGAGATACTTGATAGCCTCCAACTGTGAAGAGACAGGGATTTTACTGACTGGTGGAACCTTTCTGCATGGGGCTGACACAGGAGATGCCACCAAGGGGGAATCTCCGACAACGACGACAGCAGATCTGCAAACCATTCAGCCTGAGGCAACAGAGGGGCTACCAAAGTCATTTTGAGATCCTGTGAACCCAACAGCCTGTTCAGAACCTGACGGATCAAACAAAACAGAGGGAAGGCATACACCTCCAGGTTGTCCTAGGGATGTTGGAATGCGTCTTCTGCCAATGCTAAGGGATCTGGGACCACTGAACACAACACCTCCAGCTTCCTGTTGTAGTGTGTCGCGAAAAGGTTCAGCATGGGTCTCCCCCAAATCTGGAAAAGCTTGTCTGCCACCACTTGATGAAGGGACCACTCTGTGCCTAGGATCTGATCCCGGCGACTGAGTTTGCCTGCGACCACGTTCCGTGTCCCTGGGATATACCTGGCTGAGAGCTCTACCGAATTGCTGATTGCCCACTGGTGAAGCTTGACGGTCAAGGCATGAAGATGCTGAGAAACCAGGCCTCCCTGTTTGTTCACGTAGGCTACCACCGTGGTGTTGTCCGACATGAGAACGACAGAGTGACCCTCTACCATCCCCCGAACTCCTTTGGACCCAGGAAAGCCGCCTTCAACTCCAAGACGTTGATATGCTGCTGCTTGTCCTCCAAACCCCAAACGCCTGAAGGAATGAGGCCGCCTAAGTGCACACCCCAACCTGCGAAGGAGGCGTCCGAGAACAGAAGGAAGTCCTGAGGGAGAGAACGCAGAGGGACGCCCTTCAATAGATTCTGGTCGTCCAACCACCAACGAAGGTCTTCTCTCACTTCCAAAGACAGTGGGACCATAAACAGGGGAGAGTCTCCTGCCGGAGACCAGAATTTCCCCAGTCTCCATTGCAGAGACCAAAGATGAAGACGCCCATGAGGGACCAGCTTCTCCAGGGAAGATAGCACTCCTAGAAGAACCTGCCACTGATGAGATGACTGATGCGACTTAGATAGGAAGTTGCGCGCCACAGCCTGCAACTTCTCCAATCTCTGATCCGACAGGAAAACTCTTGCCACTGTCGTATCGATGACCATGCCCAGGTAGAGAATCCTTTGAGTGGGTACGAGGTTTGACTTTTCCTGGTTGACTAATATGCCCAGGTCCAGACAGAACCGAAGAAAACGATCCCTGTCTTGCAGCAGCTTCTCCCCAATCGTTGAGGTACCTCAGCAAACAGATCCCCTGAGCATGAGCCCAACTTGACACGAGAGAGAAGACCCTTGTGAACACTTGAGGGGCTGTCGTCAACCCGAAGCACAAGACTTTGAACTCGAAGATCTTGTCCGCCAGAGAGAAGCGAAGGAACTTGCTGGACGTGGGATGAACAGGGATTTGGAAGTATGCATCCAAGTCTATCGACAGCATGAAGTCACCTTCCCTCACAGCTGCCAACACCAAGCGCAGGGTCTCGGTCTTGAACCATGTCTTCCTGATGAAGCGATTCAAGGTGGATAAGTCGATCACAGGCCTCCATCCTCCCGATGCCTTGGGCACCAAGATGTGACTGTAAAACCCCAGGGACAGACACACTACTTCCGCTATCGCATCCTTGTCCAGCAATTTCTGCACTTCCTCCAGAAGAGCCAAGAACTTCAGAGAATCTGGGGGATACATCTTCCTGTGCTGCAGCTTGTCCGACAGAGGAGGAGAAAAGTTGAATGGCAACACGTACCCCACCTGAAGGACATCTACCACCCACTTCTCCGCCCCGTAACTCTGCCACTTGGCCCAATGGCCAGCCAGGCACCCCCCGACCAATGGCGCAGGAGAGTGAGAGCCACCCAACCTACCGACGGCCCCCTTGACCTCTGCCCCTGGGGCCTCTTCTTGGTTTAAAAGGAACGAGAGCGAAACGGGCATTGATCCTGAGACTTGGGCTGTGTCGAACGGGAAGGCCCTGCCAAACTCGAGGTCCTCGATCGCCTACCAGGCAACGATCTCCTCGACTGCTGCTGGACCAGGGGAGGAGGAGGGGTCGGACATCTCCGAGGGTGGGACTGATTTAGACACGGCTTGGTGCACCAGTCGGTCCTTGGTGTCAGCCTGGCATTGGTCTATCGCATTTTCGAGTTCTGTCCGTGGAAACAAGAATTGCCACTCCAACAGATCACCGTTCCTCAAGGCCAGCAAAGACTCTGTGTCGAGCGACCTCCCCATCCTAGACAAAGCCGCGTCCCTCCTAACCAGAAGAAGATTAGCCCATAAATTGGCACTGAGGTGAGCCAAATATGAAAATGCCTTGCCCCCGGACTGCAAAAGACTGGCAAGCGAGGCGGCACTCACCAACCCTTCAGGGAACCTGTCAGAAGCTATCTTGGCAATCACCACAGACCAGAGGTCCAGCCAAGAAACTGTCTGCAACATGGAGGCCGCCGTAGATTCCAAAGCTAAGGCGTCTTGCAGAGACAAGGACGGAGCCACTGACCTCACCTGTTCCAAAGTCAAACCCGGCTTCAGGCGAATGACGTCTGGGTTAAGGTGGCGTGACAATAAAAATGCAGAGCTCGTAGCATAGTACTTACTATGTCTTGTGAGAGGTGGGGGTAGTAGTTTGGTAGAGCCTCTAGAGTGAAGTGAACCATCCCGGTCAGAAACAGGTCGTTAACCTTCTGCAAGACCAACTGAACGTGCTCTGACAACGGCAGCTGAAGAGATGATTTGGAGTCCAGAGTAGCTCCCACCAAGGCTTCCAAGCAAGAAAGAGTGTAAGACGACCGAGCCTGAGTCCTACTTTCCAAATTGTTCAACCCATGAATGAGATCAACAACTTCAGAAAAGGAAGACAGAAACTCCTGCGTGTCCCTCTCCTCCTGCTCTGGCACCGGCGACTAACAACAAGAAGGATGTGTAGGCTCTTTTAACACGCATTCTTCACCAAAATTCACAGAAGGGTTAGTAGCCAAACAGTCTGAAACCCCTACTAACCTATCTGGGCTGGGTCCAAGCGTCAGCCTTCGAGACGGACTCACTGTAACACTAGGCACATCACTTACCTCAACAGGTGACTCCAGACGTCCATGAACAGACACGGGCGTGGCGGCCATACGTACATGAGATGGGGGTAAACTCGAGCACTCGAGATTGACGGAGAATCCCTTATAGTGGAAGTCTTGGAAGCACCAGTTAGAGAGGCAGGCAAACACTCCGGCTGCACCACCTCCTTGCTCACTACCTTCGACCTCTTGACAGGCGCCTTAAGATCTTTACGGCGACGTATAGGCCTTGGAGAAGAAGGAGCACTACCATCACGTGCATAGACATGGGAGGTTGCAACATGCTTGCAATGTGCAAGGACGGAAGGAGGGGGTGGGGGGGTTGCACGTACGAGATTTGGCGGCGAAGCAACCCCTGCAGAACACAAATCACTAACACTGCCCGAAACCACAGCGCTCCCTCGGCAGTGAAAGAAGGGCAAAGTCCTTAGCCTTCCAACGCTTAATATCCCCACGAGGCGTAGAGGGGGAAGAGGGAGAGGAAGACAGCACTAGCTTCTAATGTGCACTCTTCTCAGAAGGCGGGGACAAAGCAACGCGCTTCCTACCAGTCCTCCCAACCAATAAGGCAGCCAACTTCACATCCAATACAGAGTCCAGCCTCTGAAGCACTGCCTGGCATATGACCTCAGACTGAAGTGCCAGAGAAGGCTCCGAAGACAAGGAAGGGAGATGTTGCGAACTGGGCGGCAGTGATGACATCGCGGCTAAGTAAGGCGTATCGGAGGAAGCGACTGGGAGATACGTCATCGATGAGAGTGACGTCACAAGCAGTGGTGACGTCACAGCTTGGGAAAGAGACACCACTGGCGGAGGAATACACAAAGATGGACCCTGTGACGTCATCAACGGGGCTGACGCTGCAGGGTCACTCCGATACAAAGCGACGGCAGACACCAGCGGAGCAATACAAGAAGCCCGACTGCTCCCACCCGCGGAGACGAGGCTGGGAGGAGGGGGGATGGCCTGGCTGGACCAGGAAGGGGGGTGAGAGCCGCCTACAAAATGCCTGGCAACCCCCCCCCCCGCCCCCCCCCCCCCCCCCCCCCCCCCACCCCCCCCGCCCGCCCCCCACCTCCCCCCCACCCCCCCCCCCCCCCCACTCCCCCGCCCCCCCCCCACCCCCCCCCACCCCCCCCCCCCCCCCCCCCCCCCCCCCCCCCCCCCCCAAAAACCCACCCCCCCCCCCCCCCCCACCCCCCCCCCACCACCCCCTCCCCCCCCGTCCTCCCCCAAGGACGGGTACCCCCTAGCCCAAGCATCTTCCAAATCACCGCCATTTTTGGCTTGCTCCGACTCTGGGAGGAGGGGGGATGGCCTGGCTGGACCAGGAAGGGGGGTGAGAGCCTCCACAAAATGCGCTGGCAACCCCCCCCCCCCCCCCCAAGGGGACGGGGTACCCCCTAGCCCAAGCATCTTCCAAATCACCGCCATTTTGGACGCCTCCGACACTTGAAGAGAAGAGAATGATGAAAAAACCTAACCCTTCTCGGGAACTGAAAAAGCTCCCGAGGAAGAGGGGGCTACATTACAAAAAAATACCCTGGCGACCTCCCGATACTTCAATCGACGAATCAATGGAAGAAAAGGAAGGAGATGCAAGGACAATGCTACTATGGCGGTTGACTACTGCGAAGACGAAACATCAGGAATAGAAGGAAAGCCCTCCCAAGTAGGAAGAGTGGAGACTCTCCGATGTTCCCTCTAACCATAAAACTTCCTCCACTGCTCCATAGGCCATGCCCAGCATTCTGTATAAGGATTCGTAGTCGTACAGAAATTCGAACGACACCTACTGCATGTGATGTGAGGGTCTGTCTCTGATGAAGCCAAAAAACGAGAACACGGGAATTCAGGAACTCCGGGGCACATACGCCGACGCCGAGAAGGAGCAGAAGAAGCCATAATAACAGGTAAAAAAAAAAAAAAACACACACACACACACTAAAGGAAACGAAACAGGCAAAGAACCGGGAAAAGGCCAAGAGGAAAAAACCCAACTCTCGTCCAGGCGGTTAAGAAAAGACTGGCGTGGATGATCAGCGTTTGACCACTTTTCACCCCATCTATGCATGCGTTGCCAGATATCACAAGATTCCTTGCTTTCATCTGCTTTTTAACCGGATCCAGCTAGGCGCTAGAAATGATCCTATTGTTAAGACCGGGGGTTTGTTCGTGTATGAACAAAAAATCTTATGAAAAGAAATGTGCTCCCTGCTTGGTTTCCTCTTGGGTGATTGACATTCATGATGTATCTCCAATGGAGAAACTTGCCTTTTGTTCAAATTTCTTTTGTCTTCAATTCTCATACTGCATAGAGTTTTATATATTTCTCTTATAATACATCTCTTCTTTGCCCCTATTATGACAGGAAAAACTGTATTCAGAATTGCACTAAAAAGCCAGGAGTGGCAGAACTCAAAAGTACATTGTGACATTTCATGACACACCCAAAGGAAATGTTGCCTTATACTTAGATATTTTTCTTTATTCATGCATAAACACCATACAAAAATATCCTGAGGAATCAAACATAATCTACTATTCTTTCTATTTTTACCAAACAACACATAATCTACTATTCACTCTATTTTTACTATTGGTCAAAGTAAATTGAATTGTAAATGATTTCACTTATAACAAATTTAGTACTATATATATATGAATGGTGATGAGGAAGATTGCTATTCATTTGCTTATGTCTGTATATTAATATATAGCATCTGAATTTACATATAATGGTTATTATACTTTCAAAATAAGGCAAGAAATACAAAACTATAAAAATAAGTCAAGAAATACAAAACAGTATATGTAAATTGTTTGGCACATTACATGTGTGATGCTATTTTGATGAGTGGCAACAGGAAGGGGAAGTTTGGGCAATTTACTCTGATGTAACATTTTCCTCAATGCTATCACTAGACAACATAGTTATATTTTTGTGGGTAATGCAAGTATATCAATTACTTCACACTGAACAGGATTATAAAATTTTTTACTAGTTTTGCAACAATTTGTCGCTCATTTCCCAATAAAAGCGATGAACAAAATGTCAATAAACCCATCTAAACATTTTTTTAAGCAATAACACTTCAGAATATGTTTTAGATATCAAATAGTATAAAACTCAATAAATCAATTTTGATCATTCCTTAAAATTTGAGGATGGATGTGACCCTTTAATTGATTATTCTCACTAAATAGATCCAAAGGAGCTGCAAATGTCTGAAATTTGGTCAAAGGAATAGTAAGTAGGCTAGCCTAGGCTGTGCCATGCCCGAAATCCTAGTCTGAACCAAGCTAGACAATGGAAACTCTTATCTTGGAAAGTTACACAAATATCAAAGGAATACTGAATTATAATAAGTCTGTGTTACACACAGAAATTTTGACTCTAGCAAGTACAAGGTCTCTCTCAAGAACTTTATCACAGTAGCCTAGCCTACCAAAACCGTATACATATCCATGATTAGGTAACCATCATCAAACACAAACTATATAAAGATATTCTAAGTGACATGTTTATGTATAATGACTGCTGTGCATGTAAAAGTTTCACAAGAAATTAAAACTCGGCCCACAATTTCAGTAAGTGAATCAGCATAGTAATTACAATGCACAGCTGGTTTGCCTGGCTGGACAGATTTATCATTGTTCAGCACATCCATCCCCCCACTGTGAACTTTTACTTAACCCTTAAACGCCGAAGCGGTAAAAAAAAAAATGTCTCCTGTGTGCCGGAGACGTTTCAGAGTGAGCGCGGAAGCGGAAAAAATATTTTTTTAAAAAAATCACAGCGCGCTTAGTTTTTAAGATTAAGAGTTCATTTTTGGCTCCTTTTTTTGTCATTGGCTGATGTTTAGTATGCAACCATCAGAAATGAAAAAAATTATCATTATCATATATAAATAATGCGATATATGATAGCGCAAAAACTAAATTTCATATATAATTGTATTTAAATCGCGCTGTGCGAAAAACGGTTAAAGATAACAAGTTACTTTTTTTTTTCGTTGTAATGTACACTAAATTGCAATCATTTTGGTATATAACACATTGTAAAACAATAAAAGCAACACAGAGAATATATTATCACAAAATAATGCATGAATTCGTAATGCGCGGACATAAACAAATATTTTTTTCAAAAATTCACCATAAATATAAATATTGTCCTAGAGACTTTCAATTTCTTTCAAAATTAAGACAAATGATTGAATATTACTATACTGTAAGAATATTAGCTTACAAATGCAGTTTTCGACCATATCTGAAGAGTTAAATTTGACCGAATGTCGAATTTTTTTTATATATATTTTTTATATGCAATTATTTCGGAAATAAGAAAAGCTACAACTTTCAAATAGTTTTTGTTTTATTCTACATGAAATTGCGCACATTTTCATATATAAAACTCTATGAAATGCCTAATATGAAACGGAGCAAATATTCCGAGAATGGGACTTACGCATTTCGGAGATTTGTGGCGGAGAATCCGCGCACGGAGGGAAGGAAAGTTTTTTTTTAAAATTCACCATAAATTTAAATATTGTGCTAGAGACTTCGAATTTGTTTTACGATGAAGATAAATGACTGAATATTACTAGACTGTAAGAGTTTTATCTTACAATTGCGTTTTTCGACCATTTCGGTAGAGTCAAATTTGACCGAACGTGGTTTTTTTTCTATTTATCGTGATTTATATGCAAATATTTCAAAAATGAGAAAAGCTACAACCTTCAACTATTTTTTGTTGTATTATACATGAAATTGCGCACATTTTCATATATAAAACTTTATGTAACGGCTAATTTAAAATGGTGCAAACATTACCACAATCACACGTATGATTTTTTCGGAAGAGTTACCGCGCGGACGTAAAGAAAATGTAATTTTTTTATAAATTCGCCACAAATCGAAATATTGTGCTAGAGACTTCCAATTTGTTGCAAAATGAAGGTAAATGCTTGAATATTACTAGAATATAAGCGTTTTAGCTTACAATTGCGATTTTTGACCATTTCGGTAGAGTCAAAGTTGACCGAAGGTTGAAAATTTGTCACTTATCATTTTTTATATAAAAATATTTCAAAATTGATAAAAGCTACAACCATGGGTGTTGTTTTTAGTTTGTATGTGCATGAAATTGCGCACATTTTCATATATAAAAACTTTATGTAACGGCTAATTTAAAATGGTGCAAATATTACCACAATCGCATGTATGATTTTTTTTCGGAAGAGTTACCGCCAGACGGACGTAAGGAAAAAGTTTTTTCATAAATTCACCATAATCGAAATTATTGTGCTAGAGACATTCCAATTAGTTGCAAAATTAAGGTAAATGATTGAATATTACTAAAATATAAGAGTTTTAGCTTACAATTGCGTTTTTCGACCATTTCGGTAGAGTCAAAGTTGACCGAAGGTTGAAATGTTGGCACTTATCGTTATTTATATGAAAATATCTCAAAACTGATAAAAGCTACAATCATGAGTATTTTTTTGTTGTATTTTACATAAAAATGCGCACATTTTCATATATAATACTCCATGTAACGGCTAATTTGAAATGGTAAAAAAATTATGTCAAAGTGACGAAATAATTTCCGAGATGTGTCACAGATACTTTTTAGTGCGGCAAGAAAGAAATTCGCGCTTGCGCGCCTGCGTAACGATTGTAAACAAAACAACACCTTGATCCGTGAACTCCCAGCATCCCCCAAGGCGCGTGATTCAAGAGTTTTCGGCTGGTAGGCCTAAAAGTATTTTTCCGCGAATTTTTAAAAAAACTTTTGTATGTCGACGTAAAATACGTCCAGTCGGCACCCGAGACAAAAAATGTAGACGTAAAATACGTCCAGTCGGCGTTTAAAGGTTAAACTAACAAAGTGCTGCCATGGGTTCAAGCCAGATACAGTCATTACAGGTGAGTGTGGTGTTATCAAATTTTTGCTTTGTATGGCAGGGTTATAAGAACTTTGGCATCTGTGATTGCTTGGGCTCTCTGGATAGGTCATCGTTTCCATCAGTTCCTAGATGGCTAGCTAGTTTTGGTCTCTTCTAGGGAGAACATGGAAACATATTAGGTTCTATTGACCTTGTGTCAAGCCCTGGTGTGCAGATAAACCTAAAGAAGTTGAACCTAGTGCCTTTTTGCAGGCAGTGTACTGTACTTGGGGAAGTGGGCAGACACAATCGAAGAGTTGGCCTGTCCCTTGGAGGACTGTGTCATCCCTAGAATATTATTCACAAGTTTCATCATCATTCTCAGCCCATGGCCAAGTCTTGACAGGTGTTGATAAACCATCTGGTTGTCACTGCAGAAGCTAATTCTTCAACATCAATTTTGAATTTGCTTATTTCAACTTCAGCTGTTTGTAGTGTATGACAGCTTTGATGTCAGAATATGCAAAAAATCTATCTATTGAGACCATCAAGTCCATCCTTCACTATCTGCAGTCATGGAAAGACCAATATAATGGTAGAAAGATGTCCCTCTGGTTCTCCCAGGACCCTGAACTGCTGATATATTCATAAACTTTCAACAAGAACTGGGGAACCTATCTGTTGGCCTGCCTCTCAGGCAGTGTTAGTCAGATGAGAAATGTATACTTACCAGCTTGTTGGTGTTATGGGTTGTCATCTACTGGTGTTATGGGTCAACATCCTAAGCCTCCAAACATCCCTGTCTGTCTTGTAGAGCTGTTACATTTGGTTCAGGGCCCTTTTGCCTTCTGGCGGTTGACATTATCACTAAGCATAAAAGAATATGACCAAAATCCCAAGAGTTGTTTTAGCAGTTGTAACAAGTCAGATGCTTTCAGCAATAACCAAGACCCCATGAGAAGTATGAGGATGCTTTTGCTGGATCTGTCTGTCAGTTTGTTAACACCTGATCACTGCTGTGCTGTTCTCTGCTGCTGGACCCAATGGCTTGGGAATGGACAAAATGTTTTAGGCCTAGGTGTCTGTATGTCTATGCTTTACCCTTGTTTAGACTACCGAGATAAAGGACCTCTGGAACTGAAAGTTAAGACAGCAAGGGACATTTACTTCATATTGGTGCTGCTGTTCAGCAAATCTGGTTGCTCTCAGCAGATAAAAGGGATCAAGGATCAATTGTGAATATGAAAGACTTCTGTTGAAATACAACATATGAAGAAGTGACGAACAAGATCATCCGTCAATGGTCCAAGTCATAACTACTACTATGTATATTAAGAATCAGAAACCTACCACCATGAACCACTCTATCTAAGAGATAAATCTCTGGCAGAAGCAGACATCCACACCACATAACAGTATTATAGTAAAGGGAGTAAAAAATTACCTAAAACAGGTTGCGTTGATTTTATAACTGTTATAAATATATGAGGCCTTATGAACAATACCTAACTTTTATGCCGTATTTCCTGAAACTATCATTTGATGTTTCTCAAAAGTTAGATGTCTGTCAAAATTTACATCTAGAATAGCTAAAGCTTGACTTGTTCAGCAAAGTTCCATCCACCTGAAAGGGAAGGTGGGGGTGGAAATCTGTAAGAGATCTGCTCATCAATAGTGTTTTCATTTTACTGAATTTTAGCCTCACATCCCACTGATTACACCATCCCCAGAACTCCAGACAAAATAGATCTTGGTTCACTAAAGATCCTGTCCACAGAAACTTGCTGCTGCCTGCTTACCTGTAAGGAAATCTTGAAGTAATCATAAAACATCTCCACCCACTCCCAAGATTCTGAATTTTATAAATAAGCACCTTGTGATTTACTAAACTGAAAAAACCCTTACCAAGGTTCTCATGCAAATTGCATGTCCTAGCTGCTTCCTACATGCATACTGACTATCAGCAAACCATCCTTTGCATTCAATATATTGATATATTGGCTTAAAAATAAGTTTTCAGCACTTTGGAGAACACATGGAGAACAGATATTGGCTTGTAATTACTGTAGTCTCCAGATATGCCACTCTTTGGAAAAGGCACTTTATTACTAAGCTGCACTCATTTGCAAAGATACTAAGTCGACATAAAAACCTACAGTATCTAAGAAAATTGGGAGACAACACACTAGAAACTTTTTTAAAAACAAAGGGAAGAAACCATCAGGGTCTTCACCCAGCTATCAAGATTATTCAGAATTTTCTTCATATCCCCAGAGCAAAATGTAAATTTTGCAAGAAGAGGTTATGATGACAAGTAACAGGGAGAGGGACATCCTCAGCTGATTGCTTAGCTTTCAATAATACAATCCCAATTGGCTTTCAATTTGATCCACACTGATTTCAACCAGAAAATTGTTCAAATAGTGGAATTAGGAATATACAAATTGACAGGTATGTCCATCTCAATGGCACAATGATCAAAAGTGCCGATACATTCACAGACCTTGGACCTGAAAACAGATGGAAGACCTGTGACTATGAGGTCTAATCTATCACCCAAAATGTGCGTCGGTTCCTCCTCAATTGGCTGGACAAAATTGAAGGGTATACAACTCCAGAGCAGACCAGCCATGTTGGTCTGTGGAATCTGAATTTAGCCAGTCACTATGCTTTGCATTACAGTTGCCACAAATAACAAATGAAGCTTCCGAATCCTGTATCTGAGCCATACTAATCCTCTCCAAAAGACAGTCATACATAGAATCATCTATATCTGGATTATGGTAAACAGCAAATATATAATCATTCAGAACTTACAGAACATTTTAAAACACAAAACTTCACGGCAACAACACTCCCAATTTTTCTGACGATAAATAGGTTGTCTTGACTTAAAGAGTATATCTTGCGTATGTGGGATGTTACAACGATAAATAAACGTATTATTTTTCCTCAATCAACTTCTTCAAATCTGCCAGTAATCTTACAGAAGACTTTATTGGTAAATACAGCTTGTGCAATAGCTCTTTTACATTCTCAAGTCCAACCAGTTTCTGAAATCTAGGTCTGTTATTATGTAACAATTTAGCAATGAAAGATCTAGTATTCATAACAGCATTAAAATTCAAATTTAACTTACTGAAGCTGTGACTCCACCAACAACTGCTAAATTACGACGGTGACGACTACCTGTAGAATAGCGAGCATGAAGTTTACGTCCAACCCAGATAGGGATTCCTGTAAAACAATGCATTACTAATCAGCAAATATGCCAGGCTTAACACATTCATTCTTTCAACCAACATAAACACCATTAAATATTCAAGTAATAAAAATTACATATGTTATTACCAGAAGAGCATCCTCTTATAAAATAAGAAGATATATAAAGAATTAATAAATAAAAAAATATATGAAGCACTTTTCACATATTCACATTATGCCGTTGGCATAATGTGAATATGTGAAAAGTGCAATAAGTATATTGAATATACTTGTGTAATATTAAACTCAATGTAATATTTGACCCCACTTTTTACTGCATACAGTGTTCCCCCCCGTATTCGCAGGGGGACGTGTACCAGACGCCCCAGCGAATAGTTAGAACTCCCTTCTAAAAATGTTTACATCTGCCTATCTTGAAAGTTCAAATACCAAATGTATACTTCAAGTATCACCCTACATCAAATTTACCACTGAATTGGTATTATTAACATAATTTCAAAGTCATCTAGAACATTTTACCATTAGAAATATATAAACAGGCAATAAGAGAGAGAGAGAGAGAGAGAGAGAGAGAGAGAGAGAGAGAGAGAGAGAGAGAGAGAGAGAGAGAGAGAGAGAGAGTAATTCCTTACGATATCAAAAGATTGAAATGAACTTCTATAGGCAACACTTCTTCCCCTCCCATAAATACAATATCCACGATCATCAAGCAGAAGGAAGCTATAATGAAGCTGCAACCTTTCAAAGACATCACCATTATTTCTAAACTATGAACTGATGTACATGATGAGATGGAATGGCTACTTTTACTATGGATTAAGGAGAAGGAATAGGCTGCTGACTCTGTTTCGGAAGCGATCGTTTGCGAGAAGGCTAGCAGCATCTTCAAAGACCTTAAGCGAGATGCAGCCGAGACGGAGGGAGAATCATCTCAAGGTGGTGAGGAGTTCAAAGCCAGTCGTGGATGGTTTGACAATTTTAAGAAATGAACTGACGTTCATTCTATTGTTCGTTATGGACAAGCATCGAGTGCAAATGTTAAGGCGGCTGGAAATTTCATTAAGGTGTTTGAAAAACTCATTCATGAAGAAGGATACCTACCGCAACAAGTGTTTAATTGCGATGAAACAGGCTTGTTCTGGAAAATGATGCCTAGACGTACGTATATCACGGCAGAAGAAAAGTCTACCTGGCCACAAGCCTATGAAAGATAGGCTCACGCTTGCCCTTTGCGCTAACGCTAGTGGTGACTTCAAAGTGAAACCGTTGTTAGTGTATCACTCGGAAAACCCAAGGGCCTTCAAAGCTCACAAAGTGATGAAAGAAAAATTACAAGTTCCATGGCGTGCAAATAGTAAAGCATGGGTGACCCGTCAGTTTTTTATTGAGTGGATGAACTTAGTTTTTGGCCCTGCAGTGAAGAAATACTTAACCGATAATGGTCTGCCACTTAAGTGTGTCCTGCTGGATAATGCTCCAGGTCACCCTCCTGGCCTTGAGGATGACCTTTTGGATGAATTTAAATTGATTAAAGTTGTCTATCTCCCAGCCAATACAACGTCTATCCTCCAGCCCATGGATAAGCAGGTGATCTCCAATTTTAAGAAACTTTTCACGAAGCATCTTTTCAAGCGTTGCTTTGAAGTCACCGATAATACTAACCTAACATTGAGGGAATTTTGGAAAGATCATTACAACATTGTGATCTGTCTTAGGCTTATAGACACTGCCTGGCAAGGTGTTACTAAAAGGACATTGAATTCCGCTTGGAGAAAACTATGGCCTGATGTGGTTTTAGAGCGAGACTTTGAGGGATTCGAACCTGTTGAAGAGGAGATCGTATCCATCGGTCGATCCATGGGCCTGGAGGTAGACAAGGCAGATGTTAATGATCTCGTCGACGAGCATGCTGAAAAACTCACGACGGAGGAGCTAAAGGAGTTACAGACGATTTCTCACTCGGAGGTAATGATGGAACTCAGCAGTGAGGAGGATGTTGAACCGGTGGAGGAATTAACTTCACGTGAAATTCGTGATATCCTTGGCAAGTGGCAGGAAGTGTCTGATTTTGTTGAAAAAAGACACCCAGAGAAATTGTCTACAGGGAGAGCGGGTGCCTTATTTAATGATACGTGTCTCACATTCTTTCGTAACATTTTAAAAAGGGGGCAGAAACAGACCTCTCTTGATCGTTACTTTATGAAGGTCTCACGCAGTGAAAGTCAAGAAGAAAGTGAGGCCAAAAGGCCCAGACCTTAAAGTGAGGAAAGTCAGGAAAGTGAGGCCAAAAAGGCCAGACGTGAAGGTGATGATGAGTAAGTGTTTATACATAATTTTAAAAAAAATAAATAAAAATTAGTTTAGCAATGTTATTTCATTTGTGTTTATTACATAGTTATTAGTGTACATACATAAATAAAAAGAGAACAAATCGTTCCCTGCCACCCCTCCCTACCTCCTCCTCCTGCTGGCCTCATGCCACCTTTCGTTGTGGTAAGTAAAATTCCTTTCTTTTTTTTTATTGATTTTATTAACATTTATTATCATTTATCACATTACTATGTTATTTTATCATTATGTATGTTATTACTCGTTTATTTGTGTATAAATTGTGTATATTATATGTAATTTAGCTGTGTTTTGGTGTGGTTTCACAGTGCTAGAACGGATTAATACATATTACATTATTTTAAAAGGGAAAAAATTCTTTGAGATACAACTGTTTTGATATACGACGATGGTAACGGAACAAATTAAATTTGTATGTCAAGGTTCCACTGTATTGAAGTCAGTCTCATTAATCTGTGAATGTGCCTCTACTATAAGGTTCCTCAGAAAAAATGCCAAGGCAGTTTTGGATATAGGATGTGAAGGGTCTTTAACTGAACACAAAAGGTAATTGGATGGGCCACGAATCTTCTGTATATGTACATTGAAGATAATACTTGAGAGATTTGACTGGTCCTATCAAGTATGTAAGATTTTTAAACAAGGCCAGGGCTAGGAGTGTATCTTTGTTTTTCTCTGGATATCCTGGGATGAGCGAGCACACAGCATTACCCTGTGAAAGACCTATCTTCTTATCCAATGTGTGAATTTCATTTACCCTCTTTGCAGTAGATAAGGCCACTAGAAACAAGGTTTTCCTTGTGAGGTCTCAAAGAGACCGAATGCAAAGGCTCAAAACGTGGCTCTGAAAGCCTTTTAAGCACCACGTCCAAGTTCCAAGACGGATTTTGTCTCTTCAGTTTAGACGGAAAGTTCTGATGAGATTGGATGTCTTTGCTAGAAGAAAGATCCATGCCTTTATGCTTGTATACAGAGCCCAGCATGGGGCTGTAGCCTTTGACTGTGGAAGTACAGTCCCCTTGAAGATCTTAAGTATAATAGGAAATAGGCAATTTCTGCTATAGAAGTCTTAAAAGGTGAGAGGTTATGTCTCCTACACCTAGTTTGGAAGAATGTCCACTTTGCCTGATAAAAGTTGCTAGTAGACTTTCTTCTGCATTAAGAAATAGCTCTTGCTCCTGGGCTTGAAAAGCCTTTTGCTTGTAAGAGTTGCTGGACAGTCTGAGCACGTTCAGAGCCTGAGTAGACAGTCCATGGTGGTATCTTCTGAAGAGGGACTGTTTGAGAAGACTGATCTTTTGTGGTAACAGTCTTGGAATGTCCATGAGTAAGTCCAAGAGACCTAGAAACCATTCTCCTGTGCAGGCCAGAATGATGCTATTTGTCATTGTAAGGTTCTGATGTGACCTGAACTTGTTTATGACCTCTCTCACCATATCGAATGGTGGAAAGGCATAAAGGTCCTTGTCCAAGCAATCTATCAGCATCACATCTACTGTCCATGTGAGAGGGTCCAGAACCAGTCTGCCCCTCAGGTTCCATAGATCGAGGCACACTAATGGATCTAACGTCCACTGTGGGGAGAACTTGTTTCCTGCATCTCAGCTCATCCACCAAAAAGTTGAGTTTTCCTTGAAAAGATCTCATCAGCATCATTGTCTGGGCTCTTACCGCCTCGCACAGAGAAAATGAATGAGTCCCCTGTGTTTTCTTATGCAGACAATGCTGTGGTATTGTCCAATTGGACTGTTATTACTTTGTTGTGGGTTTCCACTGCAAAGGACTTTTCCTCTGTTCTACAGTCCAGACTCCTGAGACTTCCCTGTCTCCCAGGAGAATACCCCAACCTCAGTCAGAGGCATCTGAATAAAACACTAGGTCGGGGTACAGAGGAAAGAGAGATTTCCCTTCAGACAGCCTTTCTCTTGACTTCCATCAAGAAAGGTCTTCCTATATTTCTAATGTCACTGGGAACCGGAACGAGTCTGGAAGTTTCTTCCTGTTCCAGTTGATCCTGAGGAAAAACTGAAGGTTTCTCATTTGTACCCTTCCCAGCAACACAAACTGCTCTATAGATGAGGTCCAGAGAAGACTCATCCAATCTTTTGCAGAGCAACACTGACAGAAGAGACTTTTCTATTTTTTGGAGGCATGAGTAGATCCTCTTGGGGGAGGGAAAAAACGCGAAAAACTAGAATTGATCCTCATCCCCAAATATACTGTGTCACTTGACATGAGATGAATTGCGACTTCTGCAGATTTATAAGGAGACCCAGGTCTTGGGCTAAAAGAAGGGTTTTCTGTAGGTCCTCTATACATTTTGTTTCTGTTTGAGAGAAAATATGTCAGTCATCCAGGAAGAGAGAAATCTTACTTCCAACTAGGTGTAGCCACTTTGCAATAAGAGCTAGAAAACGGGTAAACACTTGGAGTCCTGGTGAATAGGGATAAGGAAGTATGTACTCATCTTCCACATCAATAGAAATCACCCAGTCTCCTTGAGCGAGGGTAATGAATTTCTCTGAATTTGCAGAGTAAGCTGTTAAAGCTATCAGTGAGTTGGACAAAAGATGGTTTCAAGCGAATGGAAAAGAGTAACCCTCTTCTAAAACCTTTATCATCCATTGTTCTGGCCCTCTCACTTAACAATTTTGCCAAAAAAGATGGAGCCTTGCTCCTACTGGAGTACGGAGGACTTGATTTTCATTTCCTTGCTGGAGGTTTTGAGGATGACTTCTTAATTGCTCGGGAGTAAAACCTACATTTCCTCGAATCCTGGTGAAGGTTCTTGGTTTCTCTGCTACGAAAGGGCTATGCTTGCATGGTAGAAGAATGAGAAACAGTACCAGCACATACTTGGGACGTCTAGCCGACTGCACTGACAGATCCTGAGTAGATATCTTCTGAAGGCCAGAATAAATCTGAAGAACCAGTGTCTGCAGGAAAAGGTGTTTGCTGTCCAGAGGCGAAAACAGGAGAGTGGACCTCTGAGCACGAGTCACCCCTTTGGTTGTAAAGGAGCACCAAAGCTCCCTCTTCTTTAAAGTGCCTAACATAAAAAGGGAGGCTAATTCTTTGGATCCATCCCTAATCCTCTTATCTACACTGCAGAACAATCCTTGATCTTTCGAGCCAAAGTCCCTATAGACCAATCTAGGATACTCATCACTTTGAAAACTTGGAAAATGTTCTTCAATAAATGGTCCAACTCCAACATGAACATAATCTTCACTGAGTTACAGGTGAACCTCCTGGAGAAGTCTATCAGACTGAGGTGTCTCCTACTAGAAAGCCTGAAAGGAGGGAAACAAATCAACTCTTCCTTGCTCTCTCTTCTCCGAGAGCCACCTGTCCACTTCCCTCAAAGCTTTCTTAGCCAATGAAGAGAGTACTTTCCTAGGGAGTCTTGAGGCACCTTCTGTCTGAATGTCCATCAGATAAATCAGAGAGGCTGGGGCCACTGGAGTAAAGAAGTCCGGAAAATTCGCTAACAAGAGAAGCAAAGATGCATAAGCAGTAGGAGTATCCTTTTCTAATTCACCTTCTTCTTCTGAGGAAACAGGTAACAAGTTGGCCTGGAGTTGAGAAGTCGACAGGGTTTTCTGAAATACGTAAACCCAGAATATTGTCGAGTTTACGCTGAATTGCTGCTAAAGAGGGTCAGAATAAGCCGAGACTTGTAGACCTGTAGACTGAAGAGGTTCTGCAGAAGTTGCAAACACTGGCAACTGAGATGAAGTAGGAGCAAACTGTTGACAAACTACACTAGGAAGATCTGGCGCCGATAGGTGCTGAGACGCCAACAGGAGCTCCGATGCCAACAGGCGCTCACAAGACAAAGGCACTCATGGGGACTTCTGTACTGATGGGACCTCATGCCCCAAGGAAGCTCTGGTGCCACCGAGTGCCTTGCAGACCCCGTGCCACTGGGTGCCTTGCAGACTCCATGCCACTAGAAGATAAAGGATGCACAGGTGCAGACAGACACTCAGGTGCAGGACATTTCCTGGTTTGAATGTTTTCCTAGCCTAATCTTCCCTATATGCCACAAATGTACAATCTACCCACCTGCTCATGTTCCTCACTCCCAGTATACTCAAGCTTAAGACTTTGAATGACACCACAACATGACTTACAACCCACAAACGCCTATAAGACAAGAGAGCTCTCTCTGACCCTACCAAACACCAGTTCTGTGCGTCCTCTTCTGCACACTCTGTTATTGTTTACTTTTCCACCCCATGCCCCGCCATCTTTTATTCTATGACATCACAACAAAACTTACATACATCAAGACATTTTCTAAAATCAAACGCATTTCCCATACATTGAACATCGCCCACACTTCACTAATACAGAAAATAAAAATAAAATAACACTGAGTAAACTTATATATAATAACCTGGGTCTACAGGCATAATCGGAAAGCAATGGCAAAACAGATACTGAAGGCGGCACTCCAGAAACAGATACAGAAGCACAACTATGCACCAAAAATGGCTCTGCTGCTGGGCGGACAGCTGGTGAACGAGGCACGGGGGAGAAAGATCTGGCACTAACAAACGCTCAGAAACTTTCCTCAGTGCAGGATCACTAACAGAAACGACACCAGGACTCTCTTAAAGACGATTTCCTCAAAGATGAAGAATATCTCCTCAAGGAAGAATGCTTGCCTGACACAAGCTCTTCCGCAATACTAAAGTAAACAAAGTCTAAAGTCAAAGTCTTGAAATTGTAAGTCAAAATCGGTAAATTAATTCCTTGTACTACTATTATCTATGCTGAATTGGCTACCAAAAAGCAACAGTACTTCACCAAATTGTCAGGATAATAAACTGAGAAGTTCTACAAATCCAAAATTTTCGCTGCTGCCAATCACTGTTACAGCCAGCAGAAACAACTGAACTCTGTGCTGAGTTGGTTCCTCTCTACCCCGATAGTAGGCGGGGCAGTAGCCTAACCAAAACAAAATAGCGCTACAACAAATTTCCAAAATTCTAGCTGCCAACAGATAGTGAAACTACAGCTATGTAATTACTTGGTAAGTTGAATACAAAAACAATAAATAATAATAAAAGATTACACAGATTATATTTATTATCTTTATTCTATAAAAAAAAAATTGTCAACTCTTGTGGAAGGAAATGCCACTTAGATATTGGGAAATCCAAAGCCTATGCTTAGCTTAGTCCCAAAATCTTGCACTTTTCCAAAACTATACCTTATGTAATGTTCGACCTGAAAATTTTAGGCCATAAAATTGGTCTTTAAATATTGAACATTACACGAGTATTATACTATATGTTAAATCCCTGCCTCAGTAAAGCCTATCACTTTACTCTGTGGGGATATCCAACTAAGAATTCATCTAGAACATATTGTTCTTACAAGGATAAGTAATCAAAGAATGAGATAGTTCTTACCTAATTTCTCATACCCCTTTTTTCATGATCAAGCTTTGATCCTTAACAATCACATTTTTTCTTTATATTTTCTTTATATCTTTGTTTTTTCACCATTGTAAAAGTATTCCTCCTCTTTCTACCAACTTCTGTGTTAGTCTGGGACCTTCTTAAGGCCACCTCCTGCCTTTTGTTGCTACTATGTATGCCTATAATATTAGTTCCATAAGAATGTATCCTTCACTTGGAATCTATTGGTAGACCTAATTCTCTCATATTCAGTTGAAGCTTGCTTTTAAAAGTATAATAAACTGGAGCAAGTGGGTGATGTTCTGAGTCTCCCCACACCCACTGAAAGCCACTCAAAGCTTTTCTGCAAAACTTTACTGAGCTTTACTTTATTGAGCTTTAATGCATTTAGTCTTTGGTTTACCAGTGTACTATTGTGATGGTAATTGCTTCATAGCAAAGAAAGTTAAAGGAAAGGAGAACGCATTTTCGAGAAGTTCGGCAGCAAGGAGGCGTTAGCGCAGGGTGTTGGAGGTACCTGTCATCATGATGGTTCTAGAATCGGCAGGAGTGTTGTGGATCTCGTCGGGACGTGAGAAACACCACGATTTCTGATGCAATACCTCGTCTAGATTCATCTAAGAAGTTCTAGAAATCCCTGGAGTCGGTGACGTTCGCCGTAGGCTCCGCCCCCAGAGTGCTGTATAAAAACAACAAACGAACTTTGGAGAGCAGTGATCGTAAGAGGAAGAGATTGTAAAAGAGAGAGATCACCAATTAGTAAGAGCCACAGATCAGATTATCAGTGAGAGATCAGCAGCAGCAGAGATCTTCCGTGAGATATGAGTATCAATCAAAAGAAGAGTTGTTCGAGAGTTCGTTGGATATTGGTCTAGTCGTCTTCAGGTGTGGTCTACCGTGTTATCTCAACGTCGAGCAGACTTCAGAGAAGAAAAGGTCCTGTTACAGGTGTTGGGGAATTCCTGCCTTACAAGAAGATTAGTTCCTGCAATTCGGAGTCAAGAGGACGTCCTCAATCGCCGATCCACTTTTATGAAGCCACCTCTTCGAAGTGCCAAACTGTTTAGCAAGTATTCTTATTACCTCACTGTTTCCCCCGGTTCACGCAGTGTAAGATTCTATCTGTTTATGTAAATAGGAGATACCATTCTGCAATTACCTTTGTTAGTAAGCTTGTAAATAAACCTTTGTTGTGTTAGTGTTTCTTTCTATATTCGTATCCCCAGTTTCAACTGTTGGTGTTGACATATATATATTTTTTTTATTATTTCATATCGAACCTGAAGCGGACCTCCCTCAGAGGCCGTAACATTGTGTCGACCTTTCCAGGATATTTCGACACCGTAACATTGTCTCTGAGATCTTCACAGTCCGTAACAACTACTATAAGTGAATTCTCTTTTAAAAATTTGGTCATGACATCATCAATCAATAAAAGTGCTGGATATGCTACAAAAGCAATTTCACTTGCAGGAGATAGCTTTGTGCAATACATTGTGCAGCCAGATGCAGAAAAGCATCCTCCCAGCTAGTTCCTCTAACAGAATCATCACTTTAAGCAAAACACTGAGCTTGCAAAGTATTTTCATACATTTACCAAAGTGAATTACATTCTATTACTGAATTTTGAGGATTCATCAACCCCTTGCTTCAGGAAAGAAAATATAAGTCATAAAAGAGATGGCATAATCTTTTACTGTAAGGAATAGCCATATATATGATGTTTTGTATTCTTGTAAGAATAACAACACAAAAATATGTTAACTAAAAATGGATTTTTTTAGGCCTTATGTTTTTCAACACTGTAATTAAATCAACTCCCCCTTATTCATATGATATGTCCTACATTAGGTTACAGTTCATGCTGCACATTTTTCAACACTACAATTATACATAAAATGACTTATTTGCACATGAACAATTCACATTTATTTACAGGATACGGCCTATATAATGTTGTTACAGTTCAAATGGCTCAGTACCATAAGTAATTCGTGATGACTTTGTCCTCTTTTTATTCCATAATGCCAAACCTGAACAAAAGATGTACAGTGGACCTCCCGTATTCACGTTCTCTGGATTCGCGGACTCACACATTCGCGGATTTCTCTTGGGAACATTTCCCTTCATTAGTTGCGGAAAATTCACACATTCGCGGTATTTTTCTATGAGAAATATCCACAAATTCCCTTTTTTTATCAATTTCATCATAAAATGCGCTTTTTGAGATAAAACTATTAAAAAAACCAAGTATAACCATTTTTAGTGGTTTTTTCTTGAGTTTTAACTAACAAAATAGGCTGTTTTCAGCATTTTTATAGAGGTTTCAACTATTCATGGGGGGGTTTGGTACACATCCCCCACAAATATTGGGGGACCACTGTAATTTGAAAGGTCATGCCACCATAGTAGCACCAGTGATACAACTACTGACTGAACTATTTGCTTTTGCATCACCTGTGATGGTAATACATTTTGTTCCTACTGAATACATATAGTACTTACCTATGATCATAGCAGGCACAGCAAGACCAGCCACCAGCCCAATACCAAGTGGAGCACCTACTAGAGTGCCCAACTGCCAAAGTATCTTCTTTTTTCTAGACCACGTCTCTTTTCCCCAGAAGGTACAGCCAGACGGACTGGAAAAAAAATAGCACAATGTTCACATAAAAGGTTTTATTGTAAACTCAGTAACATGGTATATTTATTGCGCCTTACTTATAATACAGGTTATCCATAGTCTCTTTACAATTTAAAAAATATATTACAAAAGCCATTGATGAGCTATCTTAATCAGATTTGTTCTATGTACTCAGCAGTTATCAAAGTTTTTAATCACATTGCATTGTGTGTCTCAGGTACCATGTTGATAAAAGAGGTACTGTTAAGTGGATCCATAACAAAAAGGCTACTCCTCAAGAAAAGGCATGAGTATTATGGTTTAGTGAAACAAAATCAGATATGCAAACTCAGCAAATCTACAGAACTAATTATTGAAGAGATCCACCATCACGCCCATCAATTTGTGCATGACACAAGAATTTATGGAGACAGGGACATTGTTGGATAAAGGGAGGAGTGGACGACCAAGAACATCTGAAGAAAACATGGATTGTGTAAGACAAGCCTTTGATCTTTCTCCTATAAAGTCCATCTGTGCTGCTACTTAACACAGCTACCATGTTCAACAGTGCACTAAGTCCTACACAAGAACCTGTGATTGTACACTTACAAAGTGCAACTTATTTAGGCACTCGAGCCAATTATAAACCAAGATGAAAAGAGTTTGCAGTTAACATGCTGGAAAGAATTTCCGAGGATGAAACGTTCCTCAACCGAATTTGTTTTAGGATGAGGCAACCTTTCAAGTTTAAGGAAAATGAACACATGCTGTGAGAATCTGGAGATCAGAATATCCCCAAGTGACTATGAAACTTCACCGAGATAGTCCAAAGGTGAATGTGTGGTGTGGGATAATGTGCAATAGAATCATTGGACCATTTTTCATCAACAAGACATCAATTGCTGCAATGTTTACCACGACATTTTCACTGAGTATGTTGCACCATAACTAGATGACCTTCAACCAACCATCATTTTCCAGCAAGATGGTCAAACCAACACATTGGGAACTGCATGTTTGTGGACTCCTAAATCGAACATTTTCAGACGGTAGATTGGAAGGGATGGCCCAATTCCCTGGCCATTTCATTCACCATATATCAGTCCCCTTGACTTCTTTCTATGGGGTTAGTAAAAGATATCATGTACTGGACAAAAATACAGGACATCATTGATCTCGAGCAAAAGACCACTAATGCCATTACCACCATTGATGAGGCTATGCTACAACGAACATGGCAAGAAATTTAATACTGTCTTGACGTGATTCTTGCAACTAATGGTGCCCGTATAGAAGTGTATTCAATTAGGGGATAAACTTCAATATCTACTCCCAATTTTGTAATAATTTCTACCCAGTATTAGTCTGTTCATTTGCTTTCGTAATAAATTTTTTAAATTGTAATGAAACTTTATGGAAACCTTGTATATCAAACAGCAGTGTCAAAGTTAACTGCACAATCTTCATTTTGATGCACCAAAGAATATAACAATTTCTAAAGGTTTGCACAAGATGATCTACAATCAACCCCCACTATTCGTGGACTCGCCTATTCACATATTTTTCAATGGATCATATACAGGTAGTTGTTGACTTATGACCGCAATTGGTTCCGACCAACCGGTCATAAATCGATTTGGAAGTCGGCCCGTGTTAATTTACCGTAAGAATATTATAACAGCCTAGCCTACACTAAGGTAATCAGTACCACCTTTACATATAGGGTAGCCTAGCCTACACTACACAGCATACTTTATACACATATGGCATAGTAATTATTAATTTCAGCTAATTCTCTAGGTTCAATGCACATTGGCTTATGATAATTCAGTACAGAGAAATTGAATAACACTTAACAAGTTAGCCTCACATATAAGACGATGATGTTTTTATGGTACATATATCATATACTATATACGAATACAATAACCTAGCCTACAGTATACTGTATACACTACATATACGATATAATTTAGTAATTTATCAATACAGTTGAACCTCTTAAAACCGGCATTCCATGGTCTGGAAACTCCCGTGGTTTCGCTTGATTTCAAATCAGCAGCCATTAGTTCATCCCGCCGCCACCAGGGATGCGCCACATATTTACAACTTCAAGGCAGCAAAAATTATACCTTATATCCTTTGTTTGAATGGAAATAGTTGTTAGTAATGTAAATATGCGAAGTCAAATATGTTTTTTATATTAACCTGGGAGGAATAAATATGTATATTTTTTAAATATTCCACTTGAGAAAGCTCAACCTTTTAAATTTTAATCAAAACAATGAGACATTTGTCAAGCACAAATTCCTTACTCTGTATGTGTTTGGGAGACTGTTTTGATAATTCCTTTTATGTAACTGCATATTTACCTATTTGATATGCCACCTATGAGATTATATGATGCTAGAGGCAAGAAGTGCAAGCATAAATCTTTATCCATGCTAGAAAATCTTTATTTCATTAGCAAATAGTTTACTGTTCATTTTCCTCAATAGATGGCGCCGGTGTGCTTCCTTTATGTTTTGATGGCGACGGCGACATTCAAATGCACAGTTATCACCAAAATTCCTTAATTATTTTTTTCATCTCTTTATCCTCTACCATAAAAATCAACTATGAAACTAATAGCAATAATTATGAAGCTATGAAATTTTGGAGGTTCAATGTATTCTGACTATGATATATCAGTAAAAAAAAAAAAAAAAAAAAAAAAAAAAAAGGGGGGGGGACACGAAACGGGAATCAGATTCGGATCGACATCGGCATACCTAATTGAGCGATGTCAGGCTGCTGATGGCTACATATATTTATGAATTAAAAACACAATGAATATACATCTTTTCTGTGAATCTTGTAAAGTTGTACATTACTGTATCCAATAATATTGTATGTATTCTCATATCATTGTATCATAAAATACATACCAACAAAGCGATGTTACAGTTTGGAAATCAGCTGATGGCGAATACGAGTTTAGTTTGCTGTGTTTACATTTTATTTCGCCATATTTAACTCAATTCGGAGCAAAAGGCCTTGCTTCTAGTAAGCATAAAATATCTAGATACTTTACTTATATGAGACAAGATAATTTGTCGTTATACAACATGTTTTCAAGTCAAAATATCAATTTAATACATCTTGTGAACTAAATTATTTTTTTTCGTTAAGATTGCATTGTGGGCATGTTTGTTGTGTAAAAATATTATGTGATTCCGTTTGGTATTTTCACTTGATTTCTTTGTAGTACGAGTTTTAACGTTAGTTACGTTACTTATCTTTTATTGGCGTGAAAATAAAAATACGTTCTTTCAAGACCTGAAATTTTGATTAAAATTCCCTCTCAATTTTATCTATGGTTGTGTTTGATGGCATAAGTTGCTGATGCATGATAATAGTAGTCATTGCAGTGCAAAAAGTGAGCTGCGTGTGTGGAGAGGCGGGAGCTGCGACAAAAACTGTCGTATGTTCAGCTGGACACGATTCTTTCTTGCTCAAGTCGCTTCCCAGTCGTTTTAGTTGTGGGCGGTCATAAAGTCGAACAGTCATAACTCGCATAAGTTGTAAGTCAGCAACTAGCTGTATTCCCATTATTCACGAAAAATTTGCCTATTCGCAGTATTTTTCATTGAGAAATATTCACAAATTACTGTATTTTCATATAATTTTCGAGACTAAGCACACTTCTTCTGATAAAACTATTACCCTTGATGAACGGATAGCTTCTCAGGAGTAGTAATATCAGGTTTGGGGTGGTGAATGGACTGATGCTGTAGAGAAGCAATACATATTAAGCGCCATCAATTTGTTAAGAATCTGGTGGGAAAGAGGTGCCAATACTTCTATAGCCCATAAATTTCCTAATGGCAACTTTTATACTGGCTAAAATCACGAATCTGGCATCTCAGGACTTCAGTTCTGCTTCTGAATTCAAGGGATAATGTAGTGCGTCTCTGTTTCACATGTCTTTTTGTAAAATTGCTCATGAATATATCAAGGGGTTGCTGTCGGTTTTTGTTCTTGCCTTTTACGATAGTATGTCAGCTGTAAATGTAATTTTGCAAAGAAAGGTCCAACGAAATATTAGAAAAAACATGTGCAAATAAAAGTTATGGAATCTTCGTTATCGGTAAATTTACATAAATATCTTTCAATAAATAGGCTTGAGATCTCTAGGAGAACTCAACTGCTCAAACCCCTTAACTAGCAAGGAAAGTTTCCAGATAGGGGAGATGTCGATACCTCTAAAGCCTAACACCAAACTCAAAGCCGACCTGTAGCCTTTAATGGCAGAAACGGACAAACGTTTCTCGTCTCTGAGGAAGGTTAAAGAGTCTGCTATTCGCTGAATAAAGATTGCGAGTGAGAAGGATGTATAGGCTCTTCTAAGGCGCTTCTCCACCAAAATTAACGGAAAGGTTAGCAGCCAAACAGTCCGAAACCCCAACTAACCTGTCTGGCGCGCTGTTGTGATCTGAGACTTGTCAACAGAATCGCCTGAGGGAGAGACTGCTTGTGGGCAGACCCCACTGACCTCCCTTGGGCTACCAGTATGCCTCCTCCCAGGTTCTGGGGAGTTTGACAGGGACCTTTGCCTACGAGAATCAGTGGGCCAAACAGCCACCTCCTCAACAACACTTGCACTTGCACTCACTTCACCACTTACCTTGTCCATTAGGGTTTTCACGGACACAGCTAATTTCTCCATTGCTTGGAGCATGATCGAAAATTTTCTGATCTACTCTTGCCTCTAAATTGGCCACAGCATCGGGTACAGGTGTGAGAGACCCAAGATAGGACTGGGAATGACAGGTGGTGGGGAAGGTTCAGAAAGAGACAAATTATCATTAGACAATTCCTGACTAACTAAGCTTTTTGCTTTAGCTCTAGAAGCTGCTTTTCTCTTTTTATCTCTCTCTAACTTGTTAGTGTTTGATCCCAATTAATACATTCTCCACGTTTGATCTGGCGTACAAGTCTGCCCCCTACAACCTGTGCAAACTGAATCTGAATCATTACCAGCTTTAGCGATCCTAGTATTGCAGCATCCTAGTATTGCAGCCTTTACTGCAATACCTAATCCCAGATATACTAACATCTGACATTATGTGGACCAATTCAAAACTAGTGAATTTCGGTGCAAAAATATTTAAAACTATATGAATTCCTAAATAGATAATCACTGAAAACAAAAGCCACCAAAATTTAGAGCACTTGACCAAATAACTCCAACAATGAGCGACGGTAAAGGATTACCAAAATATCGCTGACTACTAAACTGTATTAACAGTACCAGCCGGCAGAAACAACTGATTTTTGTACGGTGTTGGTTCCTCACTCACCCGATAGTGGGCGGGGAGTATCACCTGACCAAAACAAACTAGCGCTAATGCGAATTTAAAAAATTCTAGCTGCCAACGGTTTTAGAAACTATAGCTATGTAACGACTTGGTAAGTTGCATACATAAAATAGGCAGTTTTAAGCATTATTATAGGGGTTTCAACTGTTTGCAACTTCTCGCTATTCACGAAGGGGTCTGGTACCCATCCCCAGCTAATATGGGGGGAACACTGTAGTGGATGGAGCAGTTGCAGAGGTAACCACTGCCTTGGCTTCTGATTCCAAAGGCCTCATGAGGGCCTGCGGACACCCACAGGTGAGGAAGGGCTGAGAGAGAGCCCTCTGAGAAGTAGACCCCTACAAGTTTCGTGTCGAGACTTCTTAGGAGGGGGAAAGGCGACCTTCTTCTTTAGCCGAGAGACCTTGGAAGGAGGAGGTGAGGAGGCAGCAGACGACAACGATGACGAGGAAGAAGACGATGATGACCCTCTGGGGTATCTCTTCTTTGACTTCTTCTTCGTTACCTTTTTCAGGATTGCAGCGAAGTCCTTCATCAAGGCAGGAGGATGCAAATCAGGAACAGGGCCACCTGGATGACAGGAGCTGGAGCAACTGCAGGGTCAGGTAAAGGCTCTAACACCCTGGAAGGTACTTTATCAGGAGCAAGGGAACCCTCCGGGGCGTAACAAAGCCATGAGGAGGAGATACCACAACTCGAGGTGCCGGAAGGTGCACAGCAGTTCCTGTCACTACTGAGGGAGTGGTAGTAGTCAGTTGGTAGCAGTATACAAGATGCAGGAACTTGGCAAACACAGTGTGGAGTGGTGACAGAGGTGGTGGTGGTGGGGGTCTCCACTACGTGAGTTGTCACAAAGTGCAGCCGGGTGTGACAGGAAGACCTGCAGTGACGGGGTTCCCGCTAGGCCTAGAGAACGTCACACTGCTGCAAGATCCAATAGCTGCTCCTCCGTTATACCTGAAGAAGAGATAGTTGGGTTAAGGGGGGGGGGTCTCTTCTTGCACAGAGGGAAGCTTAACTCCCTTGGAGTAACCTGAGGCCATACCGAGGTCGTCATGAGCCCTCACCTAATCTCCATCCTCCTCGCTCAACAATTCAGACAAAGAAGACAAGAAGGAGGCCTCCTCCATAAAAGAGGGAGCAAAGTGGAGAAGCTTGCTGGGATGGTTGGAATCACAGTTTTGCATGTTGCAAAGTCACAATCTACAGCAAACATACACAGGTTATTGACCAATACACAGTAATTAAGGAAAGATCTCACCGTGAAAGATAAGGTAGGAAAGACTGGTGATAGTTGAGCAGAGTGATGTGATACACATCTGCACTCAATGACAGCCAAAAGCAAAGTGGAATATGTATGCCCAGGTGGGAGGAGCTTCCCCAACACAGTCGGTAGTTCAAACTACCAAACTACCTTGCTATAAAGTCTAGCGGCCATTTCCAGCTCCACTCAAGGTATTCCTAATATAAAGGACTGATGGTTTGTATACTGTGTAGGAACATTTTACCTTTCAATAACAACAAATATGAATCATGGCATCCTTCAATATTATTTTTCCCTGTATCTTGATAAGAAATAGGCACTACTCTTTTTGTATGAAATATCCAATTTGTTCATATGATGTATTTTTACTGTCCTTCCCATACAACTGTAAAACTTTCCCTCATAAATATACTAAAATACTGTTTTTCAAATTTTGGTGGAGAACTTAACCTATCCGCTGCATCTGCTGTAGAGAAACACTACCTACCCATAGTACAGTAATTGTTGATAAGGGAGCACTACCTACCACATTTACCTATCCATAATAACTGTAGATGGTTAATGCCCAAAACAGCCCTGGGTTGCCCATCCCACTGGCTTTTGCAGTGGTAACAAAATTACCTGAGGTAATGAAGATCAGAAATCTCTTTCATGCACAACCAGCAAAATTCAGCCCCACAAACACTACACGTCATATGATTGCAGGAACCATCATCCATTTTCATGATCAGGACCTGACATCTGGGGCAAGCTTTGACACCTTCACCTGGAAAATGCGCAAAACACAATATGCATGAAACACAGCTGGGTACGTAAAGCCTAATGAACAGGATTTATTCCCAATAATGCAATTTTCTACAAAACAATGGTTTTCCATTACGATACAGTATTCATCAATCTATTATACTAGTACTTCCCATGAATACAATGCCATGAAGTCACTCTATGCTTTATAAATATAAATACCAAACATGTTTTAACTACAGATTTTAATGACTTAGTTGTGGTATCAAAGAAACAGTTTAATTACAAAATCAAGATGTGCTATCTTAAGCAATAAGCTATGATCTATATCATGAGGCAAACCTAATTGTTTCAAATAAACTTAATAATTGCAGTGCTCCTACTCTTCCTCCATACTTGGAGGCTGAGTTGTTATGGGAGTTTAGCTTCATAAGAGTGAAGTTCTTATCCCTTAACATGACTCATCTGATCCATCCTATGGACCAGCAGGTCATTTCAAACTTTAAGAAACTAAATCAAAAGCGCTGTTTCAAAAGTGCTTTCATGTGACCTCTGACACAGATTTAACCTTTACATAATTCTGGAAGAACCACTTTAACATCTTTCACTGCAAAAACTGCATAGAAAATTCCTGAGGGGAAGTCTCTTACAGGACCATGAACTCTGCTTGGAGGTAACTGGCCACATGCTATAATAATAAGGGAATTTGACAACCTTGAGGCTTAGCCCATTGTATAGGATATTGTTTCAGGGCGTTGTACGGGATATTGTTTCAGGGCAAGTCCATAAGCTTGGCGGTGAGTGATGATGTGGAGTTAGTGGATGATCATGAATCAGAGCTTACCAAAGAAAACTGTAGGACTTTCAAAGGAAGCAGCAAAACAACAGCTGCACTACTGTTTTCGGAGGAAAAGGGATGGGATGATGTTGTCAGTTCATTAAAATGGGGGTAGTACAAAGTTTTGTTGAAAAAACATCACCCTGACAAAGATGTAACAAAATGTGCTACAAACCTGCTGAATGAAAATACTATCACACTTCTGGAACACTTTACAATAGTGTAAGCAAAAAACTGACATTACTGGAAAGGTTTTTAGAGAAAAACACAAGCTAAAAAAAAAAAAAAAAAAAAAAGCAGCAGAAAGAGACAGAAAAAATAAAGAACTCCAGAAGAACACTGCCTTGTTTTCATGGCCTGTATTTACATACCACACTATATGAAGTATTAAGGTTATTCATAGAATCTACTGCCATAATTGCTCAATATGTTTTTACTACCCTATGAACTGGTTTCCAGAGTTTTTAAAGGTTTTTTAAATTTACCTATGTAAATTTCTGAACCAAGTCAACAGGTCAAAGACTATGACCCTTGTCAGCGTAAGAATTCACTGTATTCAGTCTTTTCTCAATTCCCATCTTCAAAAGGAGAAATCCCCTTAGTCTTAGGAACTTATTCAACATCACATTCTAGGGAGATTGCAATACTATGTCTCAATCTTGAGAGAGAGAGAGAGAGAGGTCTGGCATACAATTATCATCTCGGGATTTTTGTTAATCTTGGTATTTTCTATGGTTAGTTCTTGGGATTTCAAAAGAAAAACTGAGTAGCAGCAAACACCAAAATGACTCAGGTCAGCCATTAACACACCACACCAACAACCTTATGAAGTGACTCTCTACTCTCCAAAAAATGTTTTCGGTTTTTAGAGCTTTTCGGTTCCTAGTTTCGGATAAAGGACTGCGTACCTGAATTTGCAAAAATGTCACCATGATACTGCACAGTTCTGGTTTCAAGAGTTGATATAGTGTAACACTCTATTTTAAGTAAGCTGGTGAGAGTAACATTAACAAGTAAGGTAATCCTATGCTGAAAGTTTTGTGCATACATACCTACATTTTTAATGCACTCAACATTTGCAGCAAATTCAAATATTTTGTGTTCTGGAACTTCCTGAGATTTATTTAAGTAGTATCAAGCAAGTTATCATGAAACAAACATTTAACATCACCGCTAACTCAACTACCCAAAATAAAATAAAACCGTACTAACATGTCTTCAGTGGTTAAGAATTGATACTTACTATTCTGAATGTCATGGAGATGATTAAAAGAAGAAAGAAGGACATTGGGTGACCTCTGAGCTCTTGCCATATCACAGGTCTGATTGGGATGCCACTCTGCTTTACAATGATAACAGAAATAGGTTCCACACCCAGGACGCTCACATTTTAGTTTTGGACAGCCAGCACACCCAGATGCAACAACAGCATACCTGACAACATTCAAGACTTAAACATAATGGAATCCAATACGAATTCAAGTTATAATATATATTGAATATCCTGGACCATACACCAAACACTAAACTTTTTTACTTCAAAATCTTTTTACTTTACAGGGAGTTTACAATTACTGTGCTACAATAATACTACGGTAAGGAGTTCTCAAATGTCTTGAATTTACTGTTATATCACATAGTTACAATCCATATTTGCTAAAACATAAAAATTACTAGTAATATAGTGTTATTAACCTTTCTGAAATTTCAAGGGTTCTTAAAATTTTGTGGTATATCTTACTCGGCCCACAAATGAGCACATTTTTTTTTTTTTTTACTCTTTGTAAATTAATTTTTCTTAATAAAGAACAAAGCTGGTTAGTGTCACTTTGAACCTAAATCCTTATAGTACCTTAACCCTTAAACGCCGACTGGACGTATTGTACATAGACTAAAATTGTCTGTTGGGTGCCAATGGACGTACGGTACGTCGACTACAAAGTTTTTTTAAATATTCGTGGAAAAAGTTATAGGGCTAGTTTGCGAAAGATTTTAAATCACACCCCTTGAGGGATGCTGGGAGTTCACATATCATGCTGTTGTTTTGTTTACAAGCATTACTCAGCCGTGCACGTGCGAATTTTAGAAAAAAACTTTTTTAGGTCAGCGCATTACGAATTCATGCATCATTTTGTGATAATATTTTCTCTGTTGCTTTGATAGTTTTACAATTTGTTATATACCAAAATCATCGCAATTTAGTATACAATACAATGAAAAAAAAAAACTCATTAGCTTTAACTGTTTTGCTTACAGCACGATTTGTATACAAATATATATGAAATTTTTTTGCACTATCATATATTCCAATATTTATATATGATAACGATTTTTATTTCATTTCTGAAGGTTGCATACTAAACTTCAGGCAATGACAAAAAAAATAGCCAAAAATGAACTCAATCTTAAAAACTAAGCGTGCTGTGATTTTTTAAAAAAACTTTTTTTCCGCTTCACTTCAGTCCTAACTCCCGAACGCCGCCGGCATACGAAACACACTTTTGTAAATAGAGGCTCGGCGTCTAAGGGTTAATGAAGGAAGATACCAGTATTAGAAGAGGACTAAGATTTAGTGTAATATATATTCAGTGCTTATAATGTTTGCATTTAAAACTGATGTGCAAATTACGTATGAAGTTCACATTCTTTTACAACTGATGTGCAAACAAATTATGTATCAAGTTTACATTCTTAAAGTTAACATAGTACTGATAGAGAGCTGCACTTTTATTACATTCCTTAAGCTATATGTAATACTGTATGACCTCAGTTTTTGGGTTAGTAAGGCTGACAACAGATATTTTTTCTTTCATTTACCAACATGTAACATTTTTTTTCAAAAGTGCCAATAATTATATTTAATGTTACTTAGTACAGTAATGCACTATAGGTGTATCTTTTATTCAGGTACAACATTTGCACGAGATAAAAGGTATGCTGAAAATGAGAGAAGGAAGGATATCCTCTGGTGCAGTGAGTCCACTTGCAAGTTGGATACTGTCTACACATTGATAAAAAAATCATCTGTAAAATCGCTTACCCACAGTCTGGCGCTGGACACCAACGTGTATCAGGATCCATGGACAGCACCCTTCGAAGCATAAAATCTTCAAACTTGTACGATAATAATGCATTGTCAACAATCTGATGAATATCTGGACAAAAACAGAAAACCATTACTTAATACCATCTGGCATCTGTAACTGTTGATTATCTGAACAATACCATCACTATTTCCATTATTTTTCTTTAATGTACAATAGCAACATTACTTTCACTAACCAGTAGGATGCATGAGTTCATGACATTGTGGACAGCTAATATTCACTCTAGATTCAGTTATTTCCACTTTTAGATATTGTTTGAGACACGGAAGACAAGCAGAATGTGGACAGGAAAGTAGATGTGGGAACATATCTACTGCCACCTCTTGTAAACATAGTGAGCATTCTCTTACACCACCTTCCCCAGGGATACCATCTGTTGTTAAGCTACCATATGCTCCCCCAATACATCCACCATTGCTGCTGTTACTCCCACCACAAGCACCCTAAAGTAGATGATAAAAAAAATCATATAACACGAGACATCAAACCCATAAAAAAGGTGGTTACAATATACAGTGGTACCTCATTTTTGAATTGTTTTGTCAAACAAATACTCATACTTCGAACTGACCAATTATTTTATTTATACAGTGGACGTCCCGTAATCACAGGGGATGCGTAACATACCAGGGCCCCACGAATAGCTAGAATTTGCAAATACTAGAACCTATCTAAAAATGCTTAAAACTAAATAAAAAAATACTAATAATGCTTATACCTGGTTTTTTAATAATTTTATCACAAAAAGTGCATTTAATCATGAAAATGATATCAGGTTACAGTAATTTGTGGATATTTCTTTTTAAAAAATGCCACAAATACGCGAACTTCACAATGATAAAATATGAAAACAATCAAGTGCAATACAGTGATACAAAAAAAAAAAAAAAAAAAAAAAAAAAAAAAAAAAAAAAACCTTATTGAGCCAATGTTCGGTGTGTTGAGCGAGACAATGGAGGAGAGGGAAGGGATGGTGATGAGTTATTGGGTGGGAGCTGGGGGTCTGCTTCCTACTGGCTTACTAGCTGGGCTGGGATGATTATACGCCCATTTCTTTCACTTACACTTGATTCGCGCAAATCATTTCTTTTTGTTACTATAAAATACCCATCGAGTGACAATTGCTTTTTACGACTTTTTAGCACTGTAAAATTAACTCGGCTCCATAATACACACATTGGTGCTACATTCAGCTTCTGTGTGCTTTCAATTGTCTGCCTAAATGACTTCCTTGCAAAAAGTTACTCACTAATCTCTCTCCTTTTCTTACTTGTGTTCTTTATTTATTACTGATTTTTGCAAAATCCTAATGTTTATTTTAAATTCCACAGTAAGTTGATGTATTGTGACATAATCAATCTCTTTTTGCACTTAGGTCCAAGAGTAATCACATCAACAATCACACATACTGATTCTCTCTCTCTCTCTCATTTCTTTGATTACCCTTGTAATAAAATGTTAAAATGTGAATAAAATTAATTTCCTTATCAAACTTTGCCTACTGAGACCATTTTGGTTTCCTCAAAGGGTTCCCATCTCTCCTCCCTCCACCCCAGCTGGCCACAC